>NC_134357.1:223377633-223681383 GCF_048569485.1 Anomaloglossus baeobatrachus
TAACAATCTGGTCCATACACTGTTGGCAAAGCTTCTTATCCCAGACTGCAGGGAGCTTTTTTATACAGACTGGACACTTTTTAATCTTTTCAGTCCTTTCATAGCGGTCAGGCTTATCAGACTTCTCAGACTTCTCTGACTTGTCACATTTGTCAGATTTCTTAGCAGCCTTGTCCTCCTGGAAAACACAGACCAGAAGGAGCCATAAATACCAGCCTGACACCATGCATGAGGGACCACCCCCCTCCTTACTGTGGCAGGGGGAACACTGGGCTCTGCAGATGAAGATGCAGGGGAAGACATGTCAGGAAGCACAGTAGAAGTCCTTACCATGATTCTGAAGTCTTCAGGGTGGCCTTTATGTAGAAGGGCCTGCCCCCCCCCAGTGACAGGGAACGTTCCCCGCCTCCCGCATCAGGTCCCTGACAGACCGTGGAAGCGACGGCGTGTCCGTCACGCTGCCTCCGCGACCGGAAGTCCCCATACCAGATGTCACGAGACCGGAAGTCCCGCCCGCGGTAGCACTTCCGGGTCGTACTGCAGCGTGCATACAGGAGGCGGCCAGCGGCTCAGGGAGGACGCCGGCCGGGGAGCTACACAGCCCGCATCACCCAGAGGAGCTCCTTAAGGCTGGAGCAGCGGTCCCACACAGGGTGAGGGAACAGTATGGGAGGAGCGGCGAAGGCCCGACCGATACTGCCCGGCTAAGGGGGGGGGGGGGGGGGGAATAGCTATACTGCAGTTCGCTGGCCACCACAGCATAGGAGAAAAATAAAACCTCTCCATGCCCCATGGGGACAGGAAAGACACTGGCTATGGGAGGTGGGAGGGTCCTTTTAACCTCTCTTGTGCTTCCTGTCCCAATTAGGGCGTGGAGAGACAACCTCCTATGCTGTCGTGGAAGGGACTAGAGAAAATCTAAACACCAAAATTACTTTTTCTTGGCCGCCGCAACATTGCAATAAAATGCCCGGTAGGTTTGCTAACATGCTATGGCTATGTTCACATTTCCGTTGTTTAGGATCAGTCACAATCCGCCGCTCTGATAAACGCAATCCGTTTGGCGGATTCCGTTGTTTCCGATAGACTTGTATGAGCAGCAGATTGTGACTGATGACCTTGCGTTGCATCTGCCGCACGGCGCATCAGTCGTTTACTGACTGACCGTGAGGCGTTAGTGATGCAGCATGCAACGTTTTTTGTTGCGGCAAGAAAACGCACCCCGCAGGATTCCATTGGAATCAGTCAGGAGACATAATGTAAGTCTATGGTGCAGGATTACGTTATCCTGCGTCACGCAATGGATTCCAGTGCAGAAATCCGTCACGCTTTACTGAGCATGCCCAGCATGTCCAGCAGAATGTCCGAAATCGTGTAAAATCAGTTCCTCTCTCTCTCACCCCCCACGCAGATTTTAAACTTAAATGATCGCCGGGCGGCCGGCTTTCGAGAGCGATCAGCTGATCACCCCTAGCTTTTCAGAGAGATCAGCTGATCGGCTTTTGAGAGCAAGCAGCTGATTACCCAGCGGCCGGCTTTTCAGAGATCAGCGGATCACCCGTCGGCCGACTTTTCATTGCGATCAGCTGATCGGCTTTTCAGAGCGATCAGCTGATCGTTCTCTCTCAACGGAATCCGCTTTCTCATGACAAGAAATTCCATTTCTTGTCACCCGTTGTACAACGCATCAGTCACAAGCGTTAAGCAACTCAGGTGACTGATGCAAAAAAACGGAAATGTGAACATAGCCTAAGACAGCAGAATGAGGGCAGGAATTAACGCCCCCTACGACTAGTCCTTGTGCTCATTAGCATATCATAAAGGGTCTTTAGAAATACTTTTTCAAAAGATGCCTATATCTATGCTACTAGATACAGGGGCCGTTAGGCAGAGCTTAGGCTAGGTTCACACTTCCGTCAATTTGTATCAGTCCAATCCGCGGCTCTGATAAACAACGGAATCCGTTTGGCGGATTCCGTTGTTACCCATAGGCATGCATGAGCGGCGGATTGCGACTGATGCCCTCGCGTTGCATCCTCCACCCGACTGATCAGTTGTGGAACGACTGACCGTCGGGCGGCAGAAACGCAGCCTGTAATAATTATAATTAATAATAATAATAATTTTATTCATTTTATATAGCGCTATTAATTCCACAGCGCTTTACATACATTTGCCTGTAACGTTTTTTGAGCAGCGCGATCCGTATGTTTTCACTGCGCATGCTCATCGGCGGCCGAACAATCAGCTGATTGCCCGGCCGCCGTCTATTGTGAGCGATCAGCTGATCTCAAGGCCGCCGGCTTATGAGCGCGATCAGCTGATCTCCTGGCCGCCGCCTTTTGAGAGCGATCAACTTGTCACTCTAAAAAACGGAATCCGCTTTCTCAAACCAATACTTATCATCCGTTGTACAACGCATCAGTCACAAGCGTCTAGCAACGCATGTGACTGATGCAAAACAACGGAAATGTGAACCTAGCCTTAGAAATGTGCACCCAGAACTGCTCATGGTTCTGAGTGCATATAGCACCTGATAGGTTCCCTGTAATACACTATATGGTAAAATGAAACAATTCATTCAAAAGTACAACTTGTCTAGCAAAAACAAGCCCTCATATATCTGCATTGACAGAAAAATAAACACGTTATGGCTCTTGGAAGGGAAGAAAAAAAGAAAAATGGCAAGGTCATGAAGGGGTTAGTTAAAGCTACTCTGTACATTGTCGGCATCCCCAATGGTAATACAGTGGGGAGGCACCTCAAAGAACGAGACAGAAGTGACTGCACCTGGAACATCTGTCAGAAAAACCTAATGGCTTCACACGTCTACCGACCGGGCACAGAGTGGTGTCCGTCTGCGCCCCAGCTCCGGTACAACATGTGTCACTACGGTCGGTGCACTCCTTACCGTAGATCCAACACAGGAGAGCAGAACCATCACTAAAACCGGCCGCTTCCCATGTGCCAAGCACCACGCGTGCGGACAGACCGTACTGCTCAGGATGCGGAAGTCACAAGAAGCAAAGGAGGAGCTAAGGTGCTCACGTGACCGGCTGAGGCAGCTAAGAGGGGGAGCAGGGCTCTCCGAGCTGAGCTCGTCGATCCTCTAGCTGAGTGCAGGGGAGCAGAGAGCCTCCGAGTTGAGTGCGGGAAACAGACGTCCTCCGTGCTGAGCGCAGGGAGGGAGCAGGGTTCTTTGAGCAAGGCCTCTTGTCCACTAGCGTTTTATAAATCACAGTGATACTCGGCTCAAAATGTGAGTCGAGTATCCTGCGTGTGATCTGCATACGGTGTGTGTTTTTTTCCCTCACATAGCATCCGTATGACATGTGAGCGTCATGCGAGTGCTATGTGAGTTTTTAGGTGAGGCTAGTTTCACACTTGCGTTGGACGGGATCCGTAGCATTGCGTTGTGTGACGCATGCAACGGATGCGTTGCATATAGTGGCACAACGGATGATACGGATCGCACAAAATAACGCAATCCGTTGTAGGTTTTTTTTCCTTGACTTTACACATCTGAGCATGCGCAGTTGTGTAAAGACGGATGCGTTAACTGAATCCGTCAAATGACGGATTCTAACGGAATCCACCACCATAGGCGTCCATTATAAAAACAACGGACACCGACGGAATCCTGCAGGTTGCGTTTTTTTGACACTCCACCAAGTGCAGAAAAACGCTACATGCAGCGTTCAATCCGCCCGACGCTCACTCGCGGTCAGCGTCAAAACAACTGATGCGCCGCGGGACGGATGCAATGCAAGACCATCCGTTGCTATCCGTAGCTAATAGAAGTCTATGAGGAATATAACGGATTCCTACAACGGTTACCATAATCCCTCAAGGCTGCGGATAGCAACGGAAGCCGTCCAACGCAAGTGTGAAAGTAGCCTAAGCAGCGTAGGACTGGCTACGGGAGAAATCTGTAAAACCAGGCCTGGCCGCGGTTACCTGCACTGAGCTCCGGAGCTGTAACCTGAGCTCCAGTGTTCTGCCTGATCTGTTTGCAGCTGTGCTGACCTGAACTTCAATCGCCGGGGAATCAATCACTCGGCGCTCGCTGTTCAGGTTGATATCTGGAGCTCAGGTGACAGCTCCGGGGTTCAGTGCATGTAACCGCGGCCAGACCTAGTTTTACAGGAGATTTCTCCGGTAGCCAGTCTGACGCGGTATGCAAGTGTCAGGATCCGTGTGACATGCGCATGCCACCCGGATTCTGACTTTTTTCTCACCCCCATAGGATTGCATGGGGGTGAGAGAGCTGAGAATCGCATCAAATCGCAGCATGCTGCGATTTCAAGGAGAGTCAGTGTAGAGTCTGAAAAAAAACAGGGAAATGCAGACTGCATCATATGAAACCCTTTGACAGATTGCAATCCGTTTTTCCATGCGATGGAATTTGGAGAAAAAAAACGCCAGTGGAGAAGAGCCCCTAAGCGCATGGATCCTCTTAGCTGAGTGCAGGGAACAGGGGTCCTCCGAGCTGAGCGCCGGGATGGAGCGGGGATCCTCCGAGCTGAGCGCCGGGATGGAGTGGGGATCCTCCGAGCTGAGCGCAGGGAGGGCGCGGGGATCCTCCGAGCTGAGCGCAGGGAGGGCGCGGGGATCCTCCGAGCTGAGCGCAGGGAGGGCGCGGGGATCCTCCGAGCTGAGCGCAGGGAGGGCGCGGGGATCCTCCGAGCTGAGCGCAGGGAGGGCGCGGGGATCCTCCGAGCTGAGCGCCGGGAGGGTGCGGGGATCCTCCGAGCTTAGCGCCGGGAGGGAGCGGGGATCCTCCGAGCTGAGCGCAGGGATGGAGCGGGGATCCTCCGAGCTGAGCACCGGGAGGCCGCGGGGATCCTCCGAGCTGAGCGCAGGGATGGAGCGGGGATCCTCCGAGCTGAGCACCGGGAGGGCGCAGGGATCCTCCGAGCTGAGCGCAGGGAGGGCGCGGGGATCCTCCGAGCTGAGCGCAGGGAGGGCGCGGGGATCCTCCGAGCTGAGTGCCGGGAGGGCACGGGGATCCTCCGAGCTGAGCGCCGGGAGGGTGCGGGGATCCTCCGAGCTTAGCGCCGGGAGGGAGCGGGGATCCTCCGAGCTGAGCGCAGGGATGGAGCGGGGATCCTCCGAGCTGAGCACCGGGAGGGCGCGGGGATCCTCCGAGCTGAGCGCAGGGATGGAGCGGGGATCCTCCGAGCTGAGCACCGGGAGGGCGCGGGGATCCTCCGAGCTGAGCGCGGGGATCCTCCGAGCTGAGCGCCGGGAGGGCGCGGGGATCCTCCGAGCTGAGCGCCGGGAGGGCGCGGGGATCCTCCGAGCTGAGCGCCGGGAGGGTGCGGGGATCCTCCGAGCTGAGCGCCGGGAGGGTGCGGGGATCCTCCGAGCTTAGCGCCGGGAGGGAGCGGGGATCCTCCGAGCTGAGCCCAGGGATGGAGCGGGGATCCTCCGAGCTGAGCACCGGGAGGGCGCGGGGATCCTCCGAGCTGAGCGCAGGGATGGAGCGGGGATCCTCCGAGCTGAGCACCGGGAGGGCGCAGGGATCCTCCGAGCTGAGCGCCGGGAGGGCGCGGGGATCCTCCGAGCTGAGCGCATCGTTTAAGAATGGAGCGATATTGTGACCGTTATCGCTCCACGTAGCTTCTTCACCGTAGTGTAATGGTGGGTCACAAGTTGCCAGGATTGTAACTAGCAATTGGCGCAACATTGTTACAGTCACGAGGACGAGTTACACTGGTGTAAGCGCTGAGAAATACGCTAAAGTACGTGCTTTCACACGCCGTTTTTTCCCCCGTTCAGTGTTTCCGTCGTGGATTACGTGTGAACCACCCTCAAAACGGGATTTGGACGTATGCACCGACTGGGGCACTGACTCTAATGGTTCAGACAGAATCACCGTGTGCACTGTCATCCACCGTTCTCAGGCGTATGCATCTCTGGAAGGCAGAAACCCAGACAGTGCCTTTGATGTCGTTGTCAGTGTCACCTTGCGCTGTGTCATCCACCGTACTCTGGCGTATACACCTTCGAGAGGAGGACACAGAGAGCAACAGACTCTTAAGGCCCCGTCACACGCAACGACGTATCTAACGATAAATCGCCAGGGTCACGGATTCCGTGACGCACATCCGGCATCGTTAGCGACGTCGTTGCGTGTGACACCAATGAACGGCCGTTAACGATCAAAAATACCTTATCGTTGATCGTTGACACGTCGTTCGCTTTCAAAATATTGTTGATTGTTGAGGTCGCAGGTTCGTCGTTGCCGAGGCAGCACACATCGCTACATGTGACACCGCGGGAACGACGAACTGCAGCTTACCTGCGGCCGCTGGCAATGTGGAAGTAAGGAGGTGGGCGGGCTGTTACGGACGCTCATCTCCGCCCCTCCGCTTCTATTGGGTGGCTGCTTAGTGACGCCGCTGTGACGCCGCACGAACCGCCCACTTAGAAAGGAGGCGGTTTGCCTGCAACAGCGACGTCACTAAGCAGGTAAGTACGTGTGACGGCGCCAAACGATTTTGTGCACCACGGGCAACAATTTGCCCGTGACGCAGAAACGACGGGGGCGGGTACGCTCGCTAGTGATATCGTTAACGATATCGCTGCGTGTAACATCCCCTATAATGATGCAGACGGAGTCTGTGTGCTCTGTCATCCACCATTCCTGGGCATATGCGCCTACTGGAGAAGGACACCCAGATAAGGCCATTGACTATAATGCTGCAGACGGAGCCACTGTGTGCTATCATTCTCAGGCATATACCATTACTGGAAACAGCCACCCAGATGGAGCCATTGGTGCAGGCGGAGTCACAGTGTGCTTTGTCATAAAGTTTTCTAAGGTGTATACGCCTACTTGAGGCGGTCACCAAACGGGGCCATTGGCTATAATAGTGCACATGAATTCACCTGGTGTTTTGTCATCCAGAATTCTCTGGAGTATATGCCTACTGGAGGTAGACAGTCTACTACGTCTGGGTGTCTTATCAAGTAGGTGTACACAGCAGTTCAAAAGTTTGGGGTCACCCAGACAATCCCAGATGCCGATACAATTGAAAGCAATGATGATAGAGGGTGCGGCACGCTTCCTCAACATTCTCCTGCAGCGTATGCGCTCTGCCTCTGACAGCTCAGTACAGTAGAGCATGATGACGTCATTAGTGTGCGCGCCTGTGTTCTGAGCTGTCAGAGCGGCAGAACTGTGGACGCGCTGAGGAGACTGGAGCAGCGGGGGAATGGGGAGAAGTGAGTATGTATTAATCACACGACTATGGGACTGCATTATACGATATGGTGCTGCCTGCATGGGGGCTGCATAATACTATATGGAGGAATATGAGGTTACATTATGTGGAGCAATCTGGGGTGCATTATATTATATGGAGGAATATTTGGTGCTTTATTATAATAGGAAGACTATGGGAGCTGCATAATACTATGGAGGAATATGCTGGTGCATTATATGGAGTAATATGAGGCTGCATTAAGTTATGTGGAGCAATATGGGTGCATTCTCCCCTTTCTTTATGACCTCCTTGTTATCTGTGCCTATGTTCTCCTACAGCTGGGGTCAGCTTTGATTTAAGTACAGTGGAACCTCGCTTAATGAGTAACCCAGTTACCGAGAATTTCGCTTAACAAGCAACGCTTTCTGTAAATTTGTAACTCTGTTTACGAGAAAGCTTTGCTGTACGAGCAAAATCCTCACCGCACACACTTCCGGTTCCGTACATCCACCACGCTCTGACCCGCTCTTGCAGTCCACACAAACACACACAAGCACACACAAAACACAAACACGCACGCAGATACAGTATTATGCTCACCTTACCTTCCGTTAGATCGACGGCCTCCTGGGTCTTGTAGTTCGCCAGTGCACCGCGACGAGGGAGGAATCCTCGCGGCGAACTACAAGACCCAGGAGGCCGGCGATGGAACGGAAGGTAAGGTGAGCATAATATGTGTACCTTCCGTTCCATCGCCGGCCTCCTGGGTCCTGTAGTTTGCCGCTCCGGGCTGTGTATCGGTAACCATCGGCGACAAGGCAGGAACTTCCGCTGTCAGACGCTACTCAAAGGCCAGCGCGCTGACCAATCAGAGGCTCTTGCCTTTGACGTCAGCGCTCTGGGTGCGGAAGTTCCTCCCTCGTCATCATGGTTACCCGCTACACAGACCATGTTAGCGAACAGCAAGTCCCAGCAGGCCGGCGATGGAACGGAAGGTAATGTGAGCATAAAATGTGAGTGTGTGTTTGTGCATGTGTGGAATGGCACAACAGGGGACCAGGATGGGACATTTAACAAGTTGTGGAACGAATTGTCTGCATTGCAATGATTTCCTATGGGAAATCTTCCTTTGCTGAACGAGTAACTTAGTTAACAAGCACACTCCCAGAACAGATTGTTCTCGTTAACCAAGGTTCCACTGTAATCAGGATGAGCCCCAGCCCCTCCTTTCTGTGATCCACCGAGTGCTTTCTAACACTATATATGTGGTTCACATTGTCGGCTTAGACCTTGTCGGCGTGTGGATCTATAAGGGTGCAGAAATTTAATTAGGCTGAATTGGGCCAGAAGGTACTGGAAAGTAACTGGATGCATAGTCACAGTAAACAATGTTTGTGTGTCTTTTTACTTTCACCCCTATATTACTTCACTTTCTACTTTCCCCTCTGATCCCTACACCAAGTAATGAGCTATTCATCTCTCTCTCCATCCTCCCCACCCATCTCACCCTCGCCTCAGATCTGTTCCTCCACATTAGGCCTCTTCTCCACTAGCGTTTTTGTCCTGTAAATTCCCTCGCATTGAGAAACGGTTTGCAATCTTGCAAATGGTTTCTAATGAGGCTGTCTCCATTTCCCCTTTTTTTCCAGGCGATACACGGGCTCTCCTTGAAATCGCAGCATGCTGCGATTTGATGCGATTCTCAGCTCTCTCACCCCCATGCAAGTCAGAATCCGGGTGGCATGCGCATGTCACACGGATCCTGACACTTGCATCCCGCGTCAGACTGGCTACCGGAGGAATCTCCTGTAAAACCAGTCCTGGCCGCGGTTACATGCCCTGAACCCCGGAGCTGTCCCCTGAGCTCCAGAGTGCAGCCTGAACAGCGAGCGCCGAGTGATGGATTCCCCGGCGATTGCTGTTCAGGTTAGCACAGCTGCAAACAGATCAGGCAGACGCTGGAGCTCAGATTACAGCTCTGGAGCTGAGTGCAGGTAACTGCGGCCAGGACTGGATTTACAGGAGATTTCTCCCGTAGCCAGCCCTACACTGCTTACCTAAAAACTCTTTTTTTGAAACCAAAACAAGTAAGGGACTAGGAGTATTAGTGCAAAAAACGAAAAACAAAACTCCTAAAAACAATATTTATTAGTATATAATATTAAAATACTCTTAAAACCAGAGCGTAATAACTCTTAAATTACCAAATAGTAAACTAGTCACGTAAAGTGAGTGGGGGGACAAAAAAAGGTAGAACCAACTAGTGAAAAGAGGAGCGCTGATTATCTCAACACTCTAGATAGAACTCTAGGTAAAATAACTCTAGTCGTTGTCATTTTCACCAGGTAATTAACCTATTGTTATAGGGAATAGGGGAGAAGATAGTCTATCCCTCCCTTTCACCTACCTACTAGCGGAGGTGCACCATAAAGTATTGGGTACCCCCCGCTCCTCGTCGGCTCTCCCTATTCTGTCCCGCAAGTCGCAAGAAAACCCACCACCAAGAATGGAAAGTGCAAAATAGTCAACAGGTCATTACCATGATCTGGTTACCAAATATTTTGGCACCCCAGATACAGCTTTTTCCTGCACAGTAAAAAAGAGGAAAAAGATGATGCTTGTAAATGTTTTTTGCATCAAATCTAGAAATCCATAGAAGATGAATTAAATCTTTACTAGAATCTGGTCGTCATAAATATGATAGCCAGAATACAACTGTATATATATACCTTTTTTTGTCCCCCCACTCACTTTACGTGACTAGTTTACTATTTGGTAATTTAAGAGTTATTACGCTCTGGTTTTAAGAGTATTTTAATATTATATACTAATAAATATTGTTTTTAGGAGTTTTGTTTTTTCGGTTTTTACCTAAAAACTCACATAGCACTCGCATGATGCTCACATGTCATACGGATGCTATGTGAGGAAAAAAACACACACCGTACGCAGACCACACGCAGATCACACGCAGGATACTCGACTCACATTTTGAGCTGAGTATCGCTGTGATTAGGCCTTAGGCCTCTTCTCCACTAGCGTTTTTTTAATCACAGCGATACTCGGCTCAAAATGTGAGTCGAGTATCCTGCGTGTGATCTGCGTGATATATGCGTACAGTGTGTGTTTTTTTCCTCACATAGCATCCGTATGACATGTGAGCGTCATGCGGGTGCTATGTGAGTTTTTAGGTAAGCAGCGTCAGACTGGCTACAGGAGAAATCTCCTGTAAAACCAGTCCTGGCCGCGGTTACCTGCACTCAGCTCCAGAGCTGTAATCTGAGCTCCAGCGTTCTGCTGATCTGTTTGCAGATGTGCTGACCTGAATAGCAGTCGCCGGGGAATCCATCACTCGGCGCTCGCTGTTCAGGCTGCAGTCTGGAGCTCAGGGGACAGCTCGGGGTTCAGTGCAGGTAACAGCGGTCAGGCCTGGTTTTACAGGAGTTTCCTCCGGTAGCCAGTCTGACCCGGTATGCAAGTGTCAGGATCCGTGTGACATGCGCATGCCACCCGGATTCTGACTTGCATGAGGGTGACTGAGCTGAGAATCGCATCAAATCGCAGCATGCTGCGATTTCATGGAGAGCCTGTGTAGAGTCCTTAAAAAACGGGGAAATGGAGACAGCCTCATAGGAAACCATTTGCAAGATTGCAATCCGTTTCTCAAGGCGAGGAAATATGCAGGACAAAAACGCTAATGGAGAAGAGGCCTTAGGCCTCTTCTCCACTAGCGTTTTTTTTCTCCAAATTCCATCGCATTGAGAAACGGATTGCAATCTTGCAAATGGTTTCTAATGAGGCTGTCTCCATTTCCCCGTTTTCTTCACACGATACACGGACTCTCCTTGAAATCGCAGCATGCTGCGATTTGATGCAATTCTCACCTATGTTAGGCAATGGTGATCTTAGTTTCTCGCATACGCATGTGCATAGTAAATGATACTGAAGGCAATCGCATGTGTCACGCACCATGAACACACCTGTTACATGTTAAAATCGCTTTATCCATCTCACACCTGGTTTTATCTGATTTATACGCAAGTGTCAGTTTGCTCATTGATTGCAATATATTGCTAGCTGCCATACATATATATATAAACTCTTTTGGGAGACAACATTGTGCCTTTGCCTCCCTCCAAGGATTTTTGCAAAATGTCACGGGCACTTAATGTGGAACTTATGATAGTCCTAATTCAGGAGCGACCATAACTTTGGGACACAAGGGACCCAGGCTACTCAGACCGGGCAAAGAAAGATGCGTCCTGGCTCACAGTCTGCCGGCGTATTTATCCCAACTTTGACACATGTAGTTCGGACCATCAGCAAAATATAAGTGAGTTTTTTTTAAAGATAATATTTACAGTTTGCAAATGTTTATGTTTCTATCTTTTTTATATATATATGTGTAGTGTATCATATAGCTTTTATAACATTCTTTAACCATCTCCTTTAGAATATTTGTTTATTTTGGATTTGTTTAAAATTATCCTTATGTTTTTATTTTTTTTTAATTTTAATTTAAATATTTTTTGTTTTAATTTTTAAGTGACTGATGTTACACGCAGATGGCGTAGTTGCCGTGATCAATTTAGACGGGAACTCCATCCAACTGAGCAACGTGGGGCTACATCCAGAAAAAAACGTCCTTATATTCATTTTAATAGATTGCAGTTTCTTGCACCTATATTAGAATTGCGAGCGTAAGTTTATTTTTGTAAAGTAAAAAACTTTAAACAAATGATTGATATAATAATTTTCTTTACAGAAAAAAATGTTTATAATTAATACTATATTTTTATAACAAAATACTAACCTTGAATTTTCTTGTCACATCAAAAGAACAACCAGCAACATAACAGATCAGGAACTTACATCAGAACCAGAGCAAGCAGATTTGGTAGAAGAAGAAAGCAACCCAACAACCGAACAAGGATCCCAAAATCCACAGGAGAACCAACCGCCCATCAGTAGTGCCACCGTACCTCTGGACACATCACCACAGGCACTAACAGTGGCCCAGAGGGCAAGAAGAAGTAGGGTGAGCCATACACAGCCAACCAGGAGAGAGGTAGATTCTCGAGTAATTGAGTACCTTGGTCGCACAATTACTGACGATGGTGATGAGGCTTTTGGGAGAAGCTTGGCACAGCATCTCAGAGCTGTGCCAAGCGAATATAAATTGCGAGTTAAAGCGGCCATACTGCAAATACTAGATTTAGCCACTCCGCCAAATAATCCGGATGGAGTCCTAAATTCAATACATGAATTCAGTAGAAGGGAGCCCACAATGCCATCAGCAACACATGTAAGACAATCAATTACAGTTAACCCACCACCATCACCACCTTCAGGTTCAAGACAATTAACAACCACACATAGCCAAACACGTATGTCTGTCACTCAGCATTTGTCTACTTTGAATGCTGAGCCCACCAATACAGGATCAGTGTCTGTCATTATGGGCCCCTCACATAGGTCTCATTCAACCAGCGATATGAGTTTGCTTTATGAACCAAGTGAAGAGGATTTATTTAGTCCTTCGCAAGAATCTAGTTTACATTGCTCACCAAAACCACACAATTCTTCAAGGCATATATGCCAAAGTGAAAAAGTAACCCATAATCCACTGTACGTTCTATCTTCATCACCCTCCAACTCCTCTCGTATTTATGAGCCTTTATAGGTTTTTTGTTTTTTTTTTTTATTTTTTTTTTCCTTTTAAAATTAAGTCAATGTTTTCTCTTGGAAATATATGAGAATAATATGTAATATGTGACCGTTTGTTGTGTCTTGAAAATATATCTTTTTATTTATACATAATATCAGAAATAATGTTATGATACCCAATGTTTTTTTTTTCTTTAAGAATCAACAACAAACAAAACATTTGTGAAAAAAAAAATTTCATTTTACAATTATTAAATAAAGATTTTTTTGATTCGCACCAATACATGCCGTAAGGTTTGCAAAATTATAGAGTAATTAATGTGTATATATAGAGTTAAAATCATATTTAATTTTTAACTAAATTTAGCTTGTATATTTAATTAAACAAATATTTAAAAATCAAAACCTATAATTGATAAAATATTAAAAAAAAAAAAAAACATACCGTATGGTCACAAGTAGTCTTTCCTCAGCAGAAACACATTTACGGAATCTTGTCTTTTGAAAGGTAATATTAGGACGAAGCTCAGCCAAAAGAATATCGTAAGTGGATATGGACATCCTGGTATATTTATAGAATTTATCTGGATGTTGCCGAAGATCCGCATACAGACGAGAAAAATGACCTTTAACTTGTCTTTTGGAAATCAAAGGGTGCAACCAAAATCTATGTTGCCTGGTTGGGCTATAATCATTAGGATATGGTTCACCAAAGCGTCGTGAAATGAGCCACAAAAATAGAACTTGTTCAGTTTGACTGAGACGCGACATCAAACCGGCCTCCTGAGACATTGCGCTAAAAGTGAGCTGAAGAATGTCCGCTTGCGATCTCTCTAATCCAGAAACAACAAAACAACAATGCAGGCAAGTGTGGCCCATTACCCCTTTATATGTTAGTTACAAGCACAACAACAGATGTAATACATTACCACTCAGGAAAAATGATTGACTTAGGCAAAGCAAACGCATTAAAGATGAGAAACATATGTTGGAAACACAACAGATCGCATCACAGACACATATAAATCGCACGGGACATGTAGCGACACACATGAACACAAGGAACACAATTGCAAACAAATCGCATAACACACTGAAGAGAGAAATTTGTTCCTGAAGCTCTAGCGCTAACAACAAGCAGAAGATACGCACATGCATCTCATAACGCTCGACTCACATATGCATCCCATACTCGCTGCGATTTTTATCACGCTAGTGGAGAAGAGGCCTTAGGCCTCTTCTCCATTAGCGTTTTTGTCCTGCATATTTCCTCGCCTTGAGAAACGGATTGCAATCTTGCAAATGGTTTCCTATGAGGCTGTCTCCATTTCCCCGTTTTTTAAGGACTCTACACAGGCTCTCCATGAAATCGCAGCATGCTGCGATTTGATGTGATTCTCAGCCCTCTCACCCCCATGCAAGTCAGAATCCGGGTGGCATGCGCATGTCACACGGATCCTGACACTTGCATACCGGGTCAGACTGGCTACCGGAGGAAACTCCTGTAAAACCTGGCCTGACCGCTGTTACCTGCACTGAACCCTGAGCTCCAGACTGCAGCCTGAACAGCGAGCGCCGAGTGATTGATTCCCCGGCGACTGCTGGTCAGGTCTGCACAGCTGCAAACAGATCAGGCAGACGCTGGAGCTCAGATTACAGCTTTGGAGCTGAGTGCAGGTAACCTCGGCCAGGACTGGTTTTACAGGAGATTTCTCCTGTAGCCAGTCTGACGCTGCTTACCTAAAAACTCACATAGCACCCGCATGATGCTCACATGTCATACGGATGCTATGAGAGGAAAAAAAAACACACACCACACGCAGATCACACGCAGGATACTCGACTCACATTTTGAGCCGAGTATCGCTGCGATTTTTTACACGCTAGTGGAGAAGGGGCCTTAGGCCTCTTCTCCACTGGCGTGTAAATAAACACAGCGATACTCGGCTCAAAATGTGAGTCGAGTATCCTGCGTGTGATCTGTGTGATCTGTGTGTGATCTGCGTACAGTGTGTGTTTTTAATTGTTTTTATATTCTTTTTTTTAACTTTTTTAGTTTCGTCCTTGTACTCATGCCTCGGCCCGACCTACTGTACCATTCATGTATGGATTTGGAGAAACTTAGTCGATTGGATCATTATAGAAACGTATGGAACTGCTGCCTTCTGCACGGACGTGTTCTACTATGTATTAATTATCTCATTTTGTTTGTGAATGTTATTTGTACTGATATGCTATCATGATGCTGTGATAGAATGCGCAGGGCTCTCTCTGCGTGTATATATTTTCCCATGTGGCTGTGCCTTTACCTAACTCCATTATTATTCACTTCTCTCTGTACCGGTGCACCCACGTGTTCACCTTGGTGTTGTCACGGACGGAGTTGCTCCTATGGAGACTATGCCTCCGTGGTTGCGACTGGACGCGCTCGTGGTGACGTGGCGCTTCTCGGGCGTTCACTTGGGCGCCGCAGTGGCTACGAGAGATTGAATGGTAGCCCCTCCCTTGAAATTGTCTATTTAAAAATGTGTAGCTATGTTGACGCGTTGGATACGTGCAGTTCATAGTTGCATCTTGTTGTTACCTCCCCTTGAGCTACGTCTATTTTTGGGGGTCATGACGCACTGGTCAAGTGGGCTAATAGTCAAACCTCCTCGGTCATTCACCTTGAACTATGCTTACTCGAATAAACCTGCGATTACGTTGTGGGTTATGACGCACTGGACACGTGGGTCTATAGTTACACTCCCCTTTTGGTGACTACATTTACCTACTATGCGTGGTTACGTTGCGTACGCAGGGCGTGTAATTGATTTTCACTTTGATATTGTGCTGCATTGGCTGACATTTATATTTATTCTAATCGTGAATTTGTACTGTTGTACAGTGATTGCAGGACACTATCTGTCGGCATCTCTCATGTGTCTGGGCTATCTGTGGATTTTTTTTCACTTCCACAGGTGATGTCCTGGTGGGCTCTCTTGCCGATTCTTTGTAGTGTGCTCCTATGTGCCTATGTGATGTGAGGTCGCCACCTGCTGGCACTCACTATCTGCTTTTGCTATTTTTAAACTTTTGTGTACTGGTATTATATTAATAAAATTAATACAATTTATATACTTTTTTGCAACCAAGTCATTGTACAGATTTTTTTTTCTCTTCCTAAGATTCAAAAGGAACCTGAAGACCTACCTCTTCCGACAAGCCTACAACCTGCCGTAACCCTGAGTCTGATATAGCACCGCACAACCAGCTTTACCGTAACCTACTGTATTCTCACCGATCCGTTGTAGACTGAGCCCTCGTGGCAGGGACCTCTATCCTCCTGTACCAGTCTGTGCCTTGTATTGTTTGATTATTGTACTTTTCCCTATTATGTATACCCCTTTCACATGTAAAGCGCCATGGAATTGATGGCGCTATAATAATAATAATTGTTATATGGAGGAATATGGGGCTGCATACTTTTATACCCCCCAGAGCTGTATGTCCCCTTCACCCCCAGAGCTCTATTTCCCCCTCTGGAGCTGTATGTCCTCCTCAGTAATGTTTATGTCCCCAGCCTCTCCTGTGATGTATATACAGCAGTGTCAGTGTGCTGCCATGTCTGTTAGTGACTGCCACCAATCAGCGCAGCACAGCCACATGCCCTGGAGGAGCAGGATGGGAGACAAGCTGGGAGGTGAGTGAGACTGGTGCCGGCATCCCCAAATTAATAATATCTTTAATGTGTCTGTATGAAGTGTATCTATGTGTGTCTGTTTATGTATTTCTCTTTAAATATGTATATATGCCTGTATCTGTGTGTGTGTGTGTGTGTGTGTGTGTGTGTGTGTGTGTGTGTATTGGGCTTACTGAGACCTTTGCCCGGGGCCCACAAAAACCTGGAGCCGGCCCTGCATACGGTCAAGCTGCTTCCACAATAGCTCAATAGGGTTGAGATCTGGTGACTGGGCTGGCCACTCCATTACAGATAGAATACCAGCTGCCTGCGTCTTCCCTAAATAGTTAATTCATAATTTGGAAGTGTGCTTTCAGTCATTGTCCTGTTGTAGGATGAAATTGGCTCCAATCAAGCGCTGTCCACAGCCTTTCTTATTCAAAATCCCTTTCACCTTGTACAAATCTCCCACTTTACCAGCACCAAAGCAACCCCAGACCATCACATTACTTCCACCATGCTTGACAGATGGCGTCAGGCACTCTTTCAGCATCTTTTCAGTTCTGGGTCTCACAAATGTCCTTCTGTGTGATCCAAACACCTCAAACTTCGATTTGTCTGTCCATAACACTTTTTTCCAATCTTCCTCTGTCCAATGTCTGTTTTTTTTGCCCATAATAATCTTCTCCTTTTATAAGCCAGTCTCAGATATGGCTTTTTCTTTGCCACTCTGTGAGGTGTCTATTTCTCAAACTAGAGACTCCAATGTACTTGTCTTGTTGCTCAGTTGTGCAGCGGGGCCTCCCACTTCTTTCTACTCTGGTTAGAGCCTGTTTCTGCTGTGCTCTGAAGACAGAGGTACACATCGTTGTAGGAAATTTTCAGTTTCTTGGCAATTTCTCGCATGTAATATCCTTCATTTCTAATAACAAGAATAGACTGTCGAGTTTCACATGAAAGTTTTCTTTTTCTGGCCATTTTAAGAGTTTAATGGAACCAACAAATATAATGCTCTAGATTTTCAACTAGCTCAAAGGTCAGTTTTATTGCTTCTCTAATCAGCAGAATGGTTTTCAGCTGTGCTAACATACTTGCACAAGGGTTTTCAAGGGATTTCTAAACATCCATTAGCCTTCTAACACAGTTAGCAAACACAATGTACCATTAGAACACTGGAGTGGTGGTTGTTGGAAATGGGCCTCTATACACCTATGTAGATATTGCATTAAGAACCAGACATTTACAGCTAGAGTAGTCATTTACGACAGTAACAATGTATAGAGTGTATTTCTGTTTAATTAAATGTTAGCTTCATTGAAAAAAAAATGTGCTTTTCTTTCAAAAAATAAGGAAATATCTAAGTGACCCTAAACTTTTGAACTGTATTGTATATGCTTGAAAATGGTGCACGACAGACCACACTGACTCAAGTCTGCACTATTTTAGTCGGCGTACACTTTTAAATTCTGTTTTGTGGGTGTTTCCGATGCAGAACCCAACAGGACCACTGAAAGGGGGACAAAGCACAGTTTGAAATCAAACTAATTCAAGTGGGCAAAACTAACATGAGGAATGAATGAAAAGAAGGGGTATTCCCATCTCCAAGATCCTATCCTAATATGTAATAGGTGTAATAATAGGAGGTTCTTCAGGGGTCATTCAAAAAGCCGAATTAAACAAATGATACTATACAAATTATCCTCCAATTATATAGTAGGTATAGACATAATTTTTGTAATCTCCTTGTATAGAAAATGATATATATACTATACAAATTATTCTCAAGTTATATAGTAGGTGTAAACACAATCATTATAATCTCCTCTGGTTATAGTGCATTCTCAGAATCCAAAAGTTGCCAGGTGATGCAGAATTTCATAAGGTATCAATGTAGATGTTACAAGACAACTTATTTATTTCTCTTAATGTTATTTATCACCTCACCTGGAACAAAGTTGTAGATTCTGGGTGAATGACGATGTCACCTGAAAAATTAAAAGAATTTTTATGTCCCATAAGGCTCATGTTCTCAGATGTAATTACCAAGAGAGATCACACAATAGTCAACCATAGTATCATAGTATCATAGTTTTTAAGGTTGAAGGGAGACTCTAAGTCCATCTAGTTCAACCCGTAGCCTAACATGTTGATCCAGAGGAAGGCAAAAAACCCCAATGTGGCAAACAAGTTCCAATGGGGAAAAAATTTCCTTCCTGACTCCACATCCGGCAATCAGACTAGTTCCCTGGATCAATACCCTGTCATAAAATCTAATATACATAACTGGTTATATTAAATTTTTCAAGAAAGGCATCCAGGCTCTGCTTAAATGTTAGTAGTGAATCACTCATTACAACATCATGTGGCAGAGAGTTCCATAGTCTCACTGCTCGTACAGTAAAGAATCCTCGTCTGTGATTATGATTAAACCTTCTTTCCTCAAGACGTAGCGGATGCCCCCGTGTTCCAGTCGCAGGCCTAGGTTTAAATAGATCTTTGGAAAGGTCTCTGTACTGTCCCCTCATATATTTATACATTGTGATTAGATCTCCCCTAAGCCTTCGTTTTTCCAGACTAAATAACCCCAAGTTTAATAACCTGTCTTCGTATTGCAGCCCCCCCATTCCTCTAATAATCTTGGTCGCTCTTCTTTGCACCCTCTCTAGTTCAGCTATGTCCTTCTTATATATCGGTGACCAGAATTGTACACAGTATTCTAAGTGCGGTCGCACTAGTGACTTGTACAGAGGTAGAACTATATTTTTTTCATGAACACTTATACCTCTTTTAATACATCCCATTATTTTATTAGCCCTGGCAGCAGCTGCCTGACACTGTCCACTAAAGTGAAGTTTACCATCCACCCATACACCCAAGTCTTTTTCTGTGTCTGTTTTACCCAGTGTTCTACAATTAAGTACATAATCATAAATGTTATTTCCTCTACCCAAGTGCATGACCTTACATTTATCTACATTAAACTTCAATTGCCACTTCTCAGCCCAATCCTCCAATTTACATAAATCTCCCTGTAATATAAAATTATCCTCCTCTGTATTGATTACCCTGCAGAGTTTAGTATCATCTGCAAATATTGAAATTCTACTCCGCATGCCCCCAACAAGGTCATTTATAAATATGTTGAAAAGAAGCGGGCCCAATACTGACCCCTGTGGTACCCTACTATGAACTGAGACCCAGTCCGAGTACGTACCATTAATAACCACCCTTTGTTTCCTATCACTGAGCCAGTTTTTAACCCAGTTACACATATTTTCCCCTATCCCCATTATTCTCATTTTATGTACCAACCTTTTGTGTGGCACCGTATCAAAAGCTTTTGAAAAGTCCATATACACAACATCCACTGCATTTCCCTGGTCCAGGCTTGAACTTACCTCTTCATAGAAGCTGATCAAATTAGTTTGACAGGATCGATCCCTCATAAACCCATGTTGATACTCTGTCATAAGGTTATTTTTCTTGAGATACTCCAGTATAGCATCTCTCAAGAAACCCTCAAGGATTTTACCAACCGTAGAGGTTAAACTTACCGGCCTATAATTTCCCGGCTCAGTTTTTGTCCCCTTTTTGAATATTGGCACCACATTTGCTATGCGCCAGTCCTGCGGTACCGACCCTGTTATTAAGGAATCTGAGAAGATTAAAAATAATGGTCTATCTATCACAGAACTCAATTCCTGTAGTACTCTGGGGTGTATGCCATCCGGGCCCGGAGATTTGTCAACCTTAGTGATTTCGAGGCGGCGGCGTACTTCCTGCTGGGTTAAGCAGGTAATATTCAAGGGTGAATTTATGGCATCACTGGTCATGTCATCTGCCATGGCATTTTCTTGTATAAAAACCGTAGAAAAAAAGTCATTCAGCAGGTTGGCTTTACCCTCATCCCCTTCCACCATTTCACCAAGACTATTTTTAAGGGGGCCAACACTATCGCTTTTCAGTTTTTTACTGTTTATGTAGTTAAAGAATATTTTAGGATTATTTTTACTTTCTCTCGCAATGAGTTTCTCTGTCTCATACTTAGCTAACTTAATTTGCTTTTTACATATTTTATTTAATTTTCTATAATTATATAATGCCTCATCACTACCTACCCTCTTTAATTCTTTTAAGGCTTTCTGTTTTTCTTTTATTGCTTCCCTTACAGCTCTATTTAGCCATAGGGGTTTCCTCCTATTTCTAGCATGTTTGTTCCCATAGGGTATATTTTCTGCACAAGCCCTATTCAGGATGCTCATAAAAGTCTCCCATTTGCTTTGTGTACTTTTATTACTTAGTACATCATCCCAGTTTATTGCACTAAGATCATCTCTCAACCGTTTAAAATTTGCTTTCCTGAAGTTTAGTGTCCTTGTAGCCCCTCTACTATACATCTTACTAAAGAATACATGAAAACTTATTATTTTGTGATCACTATTCCCCAAGTAACCCCCAACTTGTATATTTGATATGCGGTCTGGCCTATTGGTTAGTACAAGGTCTAGTAGTGCTCCCCCTCTTGTGGGGTCCTGTACCATTTGTGAAAGGTAATTATCTTTCATTGTTATCAAAAATCTATTTCCTTTGCTGGAACTGCAAGTTTCTGTTCCCCAATTTATATCAGGATAGTTAAAGTCCCCCATAATAATTACCTCTCCGAGACTCGCTGCTTTATCAATTTGCTTTATGAGGAGATTCTCTACCTCTTCCATAATATTCGGCGTCTTATAACACACCCCTATCAGTATTTTATTATTCACTCTCCCCCCCCTTATCTCCACCCATAGGGACTCTACATTCTCAGTACCCTCACATATGTTGTCACGCAGGATGGGTTTTAAGGATGATTTTACATATAGACACACACCTCCCCCTCGCTTATTTGTACGGTCATTCCTGAATAGGCTATAACCCTGTAAATTAACAGCCCAGTCATAGCTCTCATCCAGCCATGTCTCTGATATCCCCACTATATCATAATTTTCTTCCAACAATATTAATTCTAATTCCTCCACCTTATTTGTGAGGCTTCGGGCATTAGTGTACATGCACGTTACGTATGACTCTGTACCTATATTCCTGCTTACTGTATTGACTGTCCTAACCCTTCCCCCTGTACCACCCCCAATTTCATTACTTGTGCCCTGGTCACTATCTGCACTACATTCCCCTTCTATAAAGTGAATACCCTCGCCCCCCATTCCTAGTTTAAACACTCCTACAACCTTCTAGCCATTTTCTGCCCCAGCAGAGCTGCACCCTCCCCATTAAGATGCAGCCCATCCCTAGCATAGAATCTGTAGCCAACTGAAAAGTCGGCCCAATTCTCCAGGAACCCAAAACCCTCTTTCCTACACCAATTCTTGAGCCACCTGTTAACCTCCCTGATCTCTCTTTGCCTCTCTGGTGTGGCTCGTGGCACAGGTAGTATTTCCGAAAATACCACCTTTGAGGTCCATGCTTTAAGCTTACAACCTAATTCCCTGAAATCATCTTTAAGGACCTTCCACCTACCTCTAACTTTGTCATTTGTGCCAATATATACAATGACCGCTGGGTCCTCCCCAGCCCCTCCCAGTAATCTGTCAACCCGATCAGCGATGTGCCGAACTCGAGCGCCAGGAAGACAACACACTGTTCGGCGATCCCTGTCTTTGTGACAGATTGCCCTATCTGTCCCCCTAATAATTGAGTCCCCCACTACCAGTACCTGTCTTGCCTGCCCTGCACTCCTATTCCCCCCCCTTACTGGAGCAGACACTCCTCTGGCGTTCAGAGGTCATGCCTTGCTGCAGCAATGCTACCCCTGTAATGACATCCCCCTCATCTGCCAAGTTTGCAAACCTATTGGGGTGTGTCAGTTCAGGACTAGCCTCCCTAGCACTTTTCCCTTTACCCCCCTTTCTAACTGTCACCCAGCTACCTACCTCACCGTCCTGCCGCTCCCTACTACGATCCTCCCTCACATCTGACCCAGCAAGCTGCTGCTCAGTGAGCAGCACACTCCTTTCCATATTGCTAATGCATCTCAGAGTTGCCAGCTGCTCATTTAGATCCAGTATCTGGGCTTCCAAACGTGCAACTTGCGCACATCTCGAACAACAGTATGCACCCTCGAACGGCTTTTCAAGGACTGCATACATGAGACAAGATGTACACTGGATCGCATTAGCAATAGTGGAGCACATTTTCTAATGGGGATAGCACTAAACAAATGTTAAGTAATTAAACAACTAAATACAAACAATTCTATTCACACTTACTTTTGCTCACACTTTGCTCACTCACGCTCACAATGAAGAAGACAGGCTTTCAGAAGTCTTCCTTCCGGCTGTAACGGCCAAAACCCGGTTCTCCTTGAGCTCGCGGTGACTCTTCACTTATCCCAGAAGGCACTGGGAATATGCAAATGATCCTCGCAAGACTCCTTTCCTGGCTTTCAGAAGTCTTCCTTCCGGCTGTAACGGCCAAAACCCGGTTCTCCTTGAGCTCGCGGTGACTCTTCACTTATCCCAGAAGGCACTGGGAATATGCAAATTATCCTCGCGAGACTCCTTCCCTGGCTTTCAGAAGTCTTCCATGGCACTTAAAAAAAGAAAACACTAACATCCAGAGGGTACCAAAAAGAGTAACACAAAGAAGGCCATCACCTCAGAAAAAGAACACCTAAGTTCCCATATAGGTACCGTGTTTTTCCAAAAATAAGACCTCCTTCAAAAATAAGCCCTAGCCGGGATTTTCAGCATTTTCGGAGAAAGGCTTAAATATAAGCCCTCCCCCGAAAATAAGCCCTAGTCGCGGATCAATAATGAAGTGTCCATGAAGCTAAAAAAGATACAGATACTGCGGGACACTTCATTATATACAGCGGCACCTGCAGTGATCACACACCCGCACACATCAGATCACACACACACACACACACACACAAAATCAGATCTCACACACACACCAGATCTCACACACAAACATCGGATCGCATACATAATCAGATCGCACACACAAACATCGGATCACACAGAAACATCAAATCACACACACATCGGATCGCACACACATCGGATCGCATACACACTCACCTCATCCAGCGTCACCGATCTCTTCTCGTCGGGAGAATCCTGAGAGGTAGTGCGGTGCAGCGCGACGAACAGGACCTGTGGCCGGACACGTGACTTGCTCTCATTCCCTGCTGCTGTAAGTGCTGGATGTGATATGATGTGATGTGTGTGTGTGTGTGTCTGTGTGTGTCTGTGTCTGCAATCGGCTGTGTGTGTCTGTGTCTGCAATCGGCTGTGTGTGTGTGTCTGCAATCGGCTGTGTGTGTGTGTCTGCTATCGGCCGTGTGTGTGTGTCTGCGATCGGCTGTGTGT
The DNA here is from genome assembly GCF_048569485.1 of Anomaloglossus baeobatrachus. Taxonomy (NCBI): domain Eukaryota; kingdom Metazoa; phylum Chordata; class Amphibia; order Anura; family Aromobatidae; genus Anomaloglossus; species Anomaloglossus baeobatrachus. Next base: position 223,401,546 of record NC_134357.1, read on the forward strand.
GTCTGCGATCGGCTGTGTGTGTCTGCGTTCGGATGTGTGTGTCTGTGATCGGATGTGTGTATCTGTGATTGGCTGTGTGTGCCTGTGATAGGATGTGTATGTGTGTATCTGATCGGCTGTGTGTGCCTGTGATAGGATGTGTGTATCTGTGATCGGCTGTGTGTTATCGGCTGTGTGTATCTGTGATCGGCTGTGTGTGCCTGCGATCTGCTGTGTGTGATCTGCTGTGTATATCTGTGATCTGCTGTGTGTGTGTGTGTGTGTGTGTGTGTGTGAGAGATCTGCTGTGTGTGTGTCAGCGTGTCAGCTAGCAGCAGGGTAGGACGGCGTGCAGCACCGACCGGAGATCACAGGAGGACCTGGGAACCACGCAGACGTCCTGGTCTGGTGAGTATGAGTCTCCTGGGACGTGGGGGGTCTGCTTTTTTGGGGGGGTAAACTTACCCCCAACCGTGTTTCTCCAAGAATAAGACCTCCTCCAAAAATAAGCCCTAGTGCTTTTTTGGGGGGCAAAAAAATATAAGACAGTGTCTTATTTTTGGAAAAACACGGTACTAGATATACCTATTTATGACATGTCCATTCATGATTCCCTTTCAAAAAGCATTTTTTTCTTTTTCTGACAATGCAATGGATAGACTAAGATCCTATGAAAGAAGCAATACAATCAAAATGTGCAAATACAACACCCCAAATGGTGCTACATATAACATTTAGGTATAACATACCCCTCCAGGAGATAATTAATAAATATATCCGGTCCAAAAGATTTTGAGATTCTGCATACTAAAAAGGTACACAGAAGGATCCTATTACATAACAATTGCAGCTCTAAAGTAAAATGTCAACAGCTGGGATATCCCCATAAATAACCCATTACTCACATGTAACAACCTGTAGCTATGGCTCCTTGTGATGCTAGGATCGTTCCCAGTCTCTGCAAACCCACGTGGAGGCAGCGTTTACTTCCTCCTTCCTCAAGTTACAGATCATATGCTAGGGATGAGTCTTCTAGGTGACCTTCAATACAGTGTCTCATTTACACGACCAATGGTTTCTTCTCCTTATTTCTCACGTCACATGATCCTTATTAATATTTCTTTTTGTATTAAAACGTTGCTACATGCAAAATGTTCACTTATAAGTGTATTGATCAATCTTTCTTATGTTGTTATGTTTATCTTGTAAATATGTCTAGTTAGTCTGTCCGACCAGATGAAGGCCGAGACGATGGCCGAAACGTTGTCATAGGCGGACTTTCTGCAACTGTATCATCTTTTTTCAATAAAAATTCAAAGAGACATTCACCCTTCTTTTATGTGTGATTTGCAATTGGGAAATAAACAGTGTGCCGGAGTTACTTCACCTCTACTAGATATTTTTTCTCCTGAGCACCTGTGACAGGTGACGCTAGGTCCATTTTGTTCTCATTTGCCTAAAAACACAGCCATGAATAAAGAATGTCCTCCAAGAGCAACTTCTCCCAACTGTCCAAGAGCAGTTTGGCGCCCAACAATGCCTTTTCCAGCATGATGGAGCACCTTGCCATAAAGCAAAAAACTAAATCACTAAATGGCTCATGGAACAAAATATAGAGATTTTGGGTCCATGGCCTGGAAACTCCCCAGATCTTAATCCCATTGAGAACTTGTGGGCAATCATCAAGAGACAGGTGGACAAACAAAAACCAACAAATTCTGGCAAAATGCAAGCATTGCTTATGCAAGAATGGACAGCTATCAGTCAAGATTTGGTCCAGAGGTTGATTGAGAGCATGCCAGGGAGAATTGCAGAGGTCCAGAAGAAGGGTCAACACTGCAAATATTGACTTGCTGCATTAACTCATTCTAACTGTCAATATAACCTTTTGGTACTCATAATATGATTGCAATTCTATTTCTGTATGTGATGTAAACATCAGACAAACACAATTAACCCCTTAAGGACGAAGCCAGTTTTGTACTTAATGCCCAGGCCATTTTTTGCAATTATGACCAGTGTCACTTTATGAGGTCATAACTCTGGAACGCTTCAACGGATCCCGGTGATTCTGACATTGTTTTTTCATGACATATTGTACTTCATGATAGTTATAAATTTAGAACGATATTTTTTGCTTTTATTAGTGAAAAAAATCGGAAATTTGATAAATTTTGAAAATTTTGCAATTTTCAAACTTTTAATTTTTATGCCCTTAACCCAGAGAGTTATGTCACACAAAACATTTAATAAATAACATTTCCCACATGTCTACTTTACATTAGCGCAATTTCTGAAACAAAATGTTTTGGGGTTAGGAAGTTAGAAGGGGTCAAAGTTCATCTGCAATTTCCCATTTTTTCAACAAAATTCACAAAACCATTTTTTTAGGGACCACATCACATTTGAAGTGACTTTGAGAGGCCTAAGTGACAGTAAATACCTAAAAGTGACACCATTCTCAAAACAGCACCCCTCAAAGTACTCAAAACCACATCCAAGAAGTTTATTAACCCTTCAGGTGCTTCACAGGAACTAAAGCAAAGTGGAATGAAAAAAAGCAAAAAATAAAATTTTACCTAAAATGTTGCTCTACCCCAAATTTATTCACTTTTAGAAGAAATAACACAACAAAATGAACCCCAAAACTTGTTACCCACTTTCTTATGAACGCGCCAATACCCCACATGTGGTCAGAAACCTTTGTTTGGACAAATGGGAGGGCTCGGAACAGAAGGAGCAATATTTGAATTTTGGAAAGCAAATTTGGCTGAAATAGATTGCGGGCACCATGTTGCATTTACATGTCCGCTAAGGTACCTAAACAGCAGAAACCCCTCACAAGTGACACCATTTTGGAAACTAGACCCCTTAAGGCTTCTATCTAGGGGTATAGTGAGCATTTTGGATCCACAGGTACTTCACAGATTTTGATAACGTTACGTTGTCACATTGAAAATTTTCATTTTTTTCTCAAAAATGTTGCTTTAGCATCAATTTTTTCACTTTTTCAAGAGGTAATTCCAAAAATTTGACCACAATGTTTGTTACCCACTTTTTTATGAGCGCGGTGATACCTCACTTGTGGTCTGAAACCTTTGTTTGGAGAAATGGGAGGGCTTGGAACGGAAGGAGCAATATTTGAATTTTGGAAAGGAAATTTGGCTGAAAAAGATTGCAGGCACCATGTCGCATTTGGAGGACCCCTAAGGTACGTAAACAGCAAAAAAACACCACAAGTGACCCCATATTGGAAACTAGGCCCCTCAAGGAATTTATCTTGATGTTTGGTGAGTACCCTGAACCTCCAGGTGCTTTACAGAAGTTTATAACGTTGAGCCATGAAAATAAAAAAATAAAATTTTACTACAAAATTGTTACTTCAACCAGGTAGCTTTTTTTTTCACAAGGGTAACAGGAAAAAAATCACCATGAAATTTATTGCGCAATTTCTCCTGAGTTTGTTGATATCTTGTATGTGGTGGAAATCAACTGTTTGGGCACACTACAGGGCTCAGAAGAGAAGGAGTGCAATTTGACTGCAAAATTGGCTGGAATCAATAGCGGACGCCATGTTGCATTAGGAGAGCCCCTGAGGTGCCTAAGCAGTGGAGGTCCCCCACAAGTGACCCCATTCTGGAAATAAGACCCCTCAAGGCTTTAATCTAGGTGTATATTGAGCATTTTGAATCCACGAATACTTCACAGAATTTGATAAGCTTAGGTTGCCATATTGAAATTTTCATTTTTTTCACAAAAATGTTGATTTAGCGACACATTTTTCACTTTTTCAAGAGGCAACAACAAAACGTGTACCCCACAGGTTGTTATCTAATTTCTTGTGAGCGCAGGGATACCCCACATGTGGCCAAAAACCTTTGTTTGGATAAATGGGAGGGCTTGGAATGGAAGGAGCACCATTTGAATTTTGGAAAAGTTGAAGTAAATTGCGCGCACCATGTCACATTAGCAGGGCCCCTTGGGTACCTATACATCAGAAACCCCCCACAAGTGACCTCATTTTGGAAACTGGACCCCTCAAGGATTTTATTCAGGAGTATAGTAAACATTTTGAATCCACAGGTACTTCACAAAAATGTTGCTGTAGCAACAAATTTCTCACTGTTAAGGGGGCTTTACACGCTGCGACATCGCTAATGCGGAGTCGTTAGGGTCACGGAATTGGTGACGCACATCCGGCCGCATTAGCGATGTTGCTGCGTGTGACACCGATGAGCGATTTTGCATCATTGCAAAAACGTGCAAAATCGCTCATCGGTGACATGGGGGTCCATTCTCGATTATCGTTACTGCAGCAGTAACGATGTAGTTTGTCGCTCCTGCGGCAGCACACATCACTATGTGTGACGCCGCAGGAATGAGGAACCTCTCCTTACCTGCCTCCCGGCCGCTATGAGGAAGGAAGGAGGTGGGCGGGATGTTCCGGCCACTCATCTCCGCCCCTCCGCTTCTATTGGGCGGCCGCTCAGTGACGTCACTGTGACGCCACACGGACCGCCCCCTTAGAAAGGAGGCGGTTCGCCGGTCACAGCGACGTCGCCGGGCAGGTAAGTATGTGACGCATCTGCGCGATGTTGTGCGGCACGGGCAGCGATTTGCCCGTGTCGCACAACAGATGGGGGCGGGTACCCACGCTAGCGATATCGGGACCGATATCGCAGCATGTAAAGTAGCCTTTAGGCTATGTGGCCATGATCCAGCTACACGGCGTCTAGTACCCAGTGTCAGCCTCCTGCAGAAATGTGAGTGTTGTCCATGGGAGAACGCAGCTGCCCATGCCCACGATTTGGGTTCAGGCTGCTGTGGACTTTAGTTCTATTCTACCTGCAAAGAACACTCATCTCCGCAGCATAAATTGACATGCTGAGGCTCGGGAAGCTGCGCCACAGGTCGATTTATGCTGCGGAGAAAAGAAACACAGTGGGCACGGGATTTCTAAAAATCCTGCCACTGTGCTTCTACTGCACAACGCAGCGTTATGGACGCAGGGAAAACACTCTGCGCCCAAAACGTTGCAAACCCTGATTGTGGGCACAAAGCGTAAAATGCTACAATGGATGAATGGATAGATGTCAAACATATATAACGTCCCACCCCCCTGCATATTCTAAGCTGGCGCCCTTTAGTGCCTTTCATGTGACACTAAAGGATGCCTAGCCTTGTATTTAGCCCAAAAAAAAAAAAAGAATTAAAATAAATGACGTGGGGTCCCCCCTATTTTTGATAGCCAGCTAGGGTAAAGCAGACAGCTGTAGCCTGCAAACCACAGCTGACAGCTTCATCTTGTCTGGTGATCAATTTTGAGGGCTCCCCAAGCTGTTTTTTTTTTAATTATTTATAAATAAATAATTAAAAAAAAACAAAACAAACGTGGGGTCCCCCCAAATTAGATCACCAGCCAAGGTGAAGCTGACAGCTGGGGTCTGGTATTCTCAGGATGGGAAGAGCCATGGTTATTGGACTCTTCCCAGCCTAAAAATAGCAGGCCGCAGCCGCCCCAGAAGTGGCGCATCCATTAGATGCGCCAATTCTGGCGCTTCGACCCAGCTCATCCCGCGCCCTGGTGCATTGGCAAACGGGGTAATAAATGGGGTTGATACCAGGTGTGTAATGTCACCTGGCATCAATCCCAGCAATTAGTTATGTCACGGCGTCTATCAGATACCCGACATAACTAATTGACAGTAATAAAAAAAAAAATTGACAACAAAAAAAAATTTATTTGAAAAAACATTCCCTGATTGATCAATTTATTGAAAAGAAAAGAAAAAAAAATCCACTGTAATCCATTTGGGCATCCCACGTCGAGTCTGGACCTTCTAGAATATGGGGGACACGTTCAGGGAACATATCCCCCATTTTCTAGGAGGGCAGACCCTCCATTTGAGGAGAGTGGGTGCAAAGAATCTGCACCCACCTTCCCTGGGTCACAGCTGCAGTGTGCCGAGCAGCAGCAGCAGCAGCCAGCGTCCTGAACACAGGAAGCTGTCAGCTGCTCTGCACGTGTGACCAGCGTCTGCTGTGAAGGAGCCAGAGGAGGGGGCCGCGGGGGATCAGCGCTCCGACAGGTATGTATGACACCGGCGAACACCGGGGTGGATAGGGGGGGACCCGGCAGGGCCTTGGAAGCAGGTTTCTGTCGTATGTGTTATGGCACATACGACAGAAACCATAGGAACAGTGTAAATGCGGCCAGGCGCTGCTGTGCTCGCCGGTGCACGCGGCCATCTTGGATTTTCGGGAGGGGGTTGGGGGTCGGGGGGGGCACTTTGGGGATACCGAGGGGACCGGAGGGAACCGGGAAAAAGATTTATCTCCCATCTGGCATGTTTGATCATGCCAGATGGGAGATAAATCATTTTTTACCGGCGCGGTCATTTACTATAACTTGATGATCGGTATACGGTGTATACCGGTCATCACGTGACTGGGGACCGGAAAAACCGGCCCGAATCATGATCTCCAGGGTCTCAGCTACCCTCGGCAGCTGAGACCCCGGAAATTTTCTGACTCTGGGGGGCGCTAGACCCTTTTTTCCGACCGCCGTTAAAAAGCGGCGGATCGGAAGAAGTACCCTAATTTGTCGCCGTTAAAAGGCGTATCGGCGGTCGTTAAGGGGTTAAAAACCAGAGGGCAACAGATCATGGGAAAATATAATTTTGGTGTCATTCTCAAAACTTTTGGCCATGACTGTAGATAGATAATGGATAAATAGATAGATAGATGAGAAAGACCTATAATGTCCTACCCCCCTGCATATTCTAATCTGGCACCCTTTAGTGTCTTTCATGTGGCACTAAAGGGTGCTTAGCCTTGTATTTAGCCAAAAAATAAATGAATAATTAAAAAAAAAAAAAAAGACGACGTCTGCAGACCACAGCTAGCAGCTTCACCTTGGCTGGTAATCCAAAACAGAGGGCACCCCACGCTGTTATTTTAAATTAAATAAATAATTTAAAACAAAAAACATGGGGTCCCCCCCAAATTGGATCACCAGCCAAGGTAAAGCGGACAGCTGTTGTCTGGTTTTCTCAGACTAGGGAGGTCCGCTGTTATTGGACACTCCCCAGCCTAAAAATAGCAGGCTACAGCTGCCCCAGAAGTGACGCATCCATTCGATGCGCCAATCCTGGCGCTTTGCCCCAACTCATCCCGTCCCCTGGTGCGGTGGCAAACGGGGTAATATATGGGGTTGATGCCAGATGTGTAATGTCATCTGGCATCAAGCCCTGGGGTTAGTGATGTCACGCGTCTATCAGATACCCGACATCACCAACATTTTATTTGAAAAAACACTCCCCAAAACATTCCCTCTTTCACCAATTTATTGAAAAGAACAATCAAATCCGGGTCCGGCGTAATCCAATAAGGGGGTCCCACGACTATCCATACCATACTCACTGTCCCAGTCAATGAAGAACAGAATGTTCCCCATTGGCTGGGAGAGTAATAACATCAATAGCCCAGGTTACTGCAGGGGATGAAGAGCGCTGCTGCCAGGAGGTTAGATGAGATCATTACCTGCTGTGACGATCTTCCCTTAACTCCTGTCAGCGCTGTCACTGCCTTCTATGCTCGCCGCGTTCTCAGCAGTATCACCCGTGACGTCACCGCTAGTGACGCGAGAACGCGGCGGGCATAGAAGGCAGTGACAGCGCTGACAGGAGTGAGAAGCTGCTGAGCCTGCAGCCACGGGGCTGGAGCGGGACACAGACTGCACGGGCACTCCTGCTCTCATGAGCAGGGGGCCCGGTGCTGGCGGTGACACCATGGGCGGGGAGAGTACGGGGTGCGGGGGAATGTGTGGGAGGGTGCAGGGAAGGTGGGAGGTGACTCCACGCACTGTACCCGCCCAGCAGGGCGGCAACATGCTGTTCCAGATTTGCATGTCAACATGGTCCTGCCCATGTTGACATAAAATGACCGGAAGCAGCAAAATCGCGGCAGGAGCGGTCACATGACCACTCTGAGCTGGGGGAGAGGGGCTGACAGCAGGACATTTAAGTGGTCACTATCTACTTACCTGCCCCAATGTAGCCCAATAGGGTAATAATGAAAAAAAGTCAAAATAAGCTGGATAACCCCTTTAAATCCTGCTACCTCAGAGTCCATATCACATGTTCACAATGGGCCAGTCACAGCCACCCTCATTGATAGTTTATCTACGTAGCAGGGTGACATGCACGCTGTGTTTCTTTTAAAGGAATATAAAAACAGCAGGGTTTGTGCATCACACCTGCCCCCGATCACATGGCACAATAGGCCAATTAGAGTGGCAAGCACTGGGAGGTCCGCCCAGGACACAGCACAGATCGCATCCATCTACGATGCCAGGACTCAGCACAGAGTAGCAGTCAAAGTGAAGCTGCAAGCATCACTCTTAAACTGCTATCACAGCGTTCCCAGTTCTATTCACTTAGTCAGCACAAGATATCCCGACTAGAGATGAGCGAACTGGTCGCGGTTCGGCTCGAGGTCGGTTCGCCGAACGGGGGTCCCGTTCGAGTTCGGTTCGTCGAACGTTCGACGAACCGAACTCGAGCCAATAGGCTATAATGGGAGGCAATCACAAACACATAAAAATGCATTATAAATGTACACAAACAGTTAATAAACATTGCCATAACACTTACCGGTCCTCGCGATCCCTTCTGCACTCTGTCTCCTGCCGCTATTCCATCCGATGATCGCTGAATCCTCCCGGTGACGGCACTGCCAGCAGAGATGCAGGACCTATCGTGACGTCAAAATAGCCATGTGACCAGTCACGTGGCTATTATCTCATTGGCTACAGACTGGTCACATGACTATGACGCGACATGTAGGACCTGCGAGTGCATCTCTCCGGTACACGGTGCACATATGTGTATCGCCGTGTACCGGCGACATGCTCTAGCACACGGTCGACTCCCCGTTCCGTTAGGGACCGGCTGACACAGCCGGTCATTAACGGAGATCACCGTTGCCATAGCAACGCAGTTAGCGGTGACGTCACCGCTAACCGCGGCTCCGAGAGCACCGTTGCTATGGTAACGCGTCTGTCAGCGTTACCGCTGTTACCGCTGACAGCCAGCACTGATCACTCACGGAGTGAAGGCTGCACGCTGCTTCCCGATTGTAGTGAGGATTGTACTGAGGATGAGGTTCCCCAGCCCCAAGTGATGGCCTGGTGCACCTCATCCTCACTACAATCGTCACTACTACTACACTAGAAAGAAAGAAGACAGAAGAGCAGGATCGTGGAGGGCTGACAGGGGGTAATAAAGATGGAGTCTCTAATGTGTCTGTGTATTTATTTCTATTAAAGTATTTTTTCTCTGTGTGGTGTTTTTTTTTAACCCTTTATTGGAGATTCTTAATGGCCGGGTCAAACGTGCCTGACATTAAGAATCTCTGGCTTAATACTGGCTAGTAAAACAAAGCCAGTATTAACTCATGATTACCCAACAAGCCACCCGGCTCCAGGGCTGTTGGAAGAGTTGGATACAGCGCCAGATGATGGCGCTTCTATGAGAGCGCCATTTTCTGGGACGGCTGCGGACTGAAATCCGCAGCAGAGGCGCCCAGAAACCTCGGGCTAACCTGTGCTGCGGATTCCAATCCCCAGCTGCCTAGTTGTACCCGGCTGGACACAAAAATGGGGCGAAGCCCACGTCATTTGTTTTTTAATTATTTCATGAAATAAGTGAAATAATTAAAAAAAAACGGGCTTCCCTATATTTTTGGTTCCCAGCCGGGTACAAATAGGCAACTGGGGGTTGGAGGCAGCCCGTGGCTGCCTGCTGTACCTGGCTAGCATACAAAAATATGGCGAAGCCCACGTCATTTTTTTGGTGGGCAAAAAAATTCTGCATACAGTCCTGGATGGAATATGCTGAGCCTTGTAGTTCTGCAGCTGCTGTCTGCTCTTCTCCATACAGACAGACAGACAGCAGCTGCAGAACTACAAGGCTCAGCATACTCCATCCAGGACTGTATGCAGAAGTTTTTTGCCCCCTGAAAAAATTATGTGGGCTTCGCCATATTTTTGTATGCTAGCCAGGTACAGCAGGCAGGTACAGCTGCCCCCAACCCCCAGTTGCCTATTTGTACCCGGCTGGGAACCAAAAATAAAGGGAAGCCCTTTTTTTATTATTTCATGAATTTCATGAAATAATTAAAAAACAAATGACGTAGGCTTCGCCCCATTTTTGTGTCCAGCCAGGTACAACTAGGCAGCTGGGGATTGGAATCCGCAGCACAGGTTGGCCTGAGCTTTCTGGGCCCCACTGCTGCGAATTGCAGTCTGCAGCCGCCTCAGAAAATGGCATTTTCATAGAAGCTCCATCTTCTGGCGCTGTATCCAACTCTTCCAGCACCTGCCTGCTATACCTGGCTAGCATACAAAAATATGGCGAAGCTCACGTCCTTTTTTTGTAGTTTTTTGGCAAAAAAAATAAAAAATGCTTCCCTGGATTTTCCATTGCCAGTGAAGGTAACACCAAGCAGTGGGGGTTAGCAGCCAGTAGCTGCTTGGATTACCCTTAGCTAGCAATACAAAAAATGCAGCGGGAGCCCATATATATTTTTTTTAATTATTTATTTAAATAACTAAAAACAAAATGGGCTTCCCTGTATTTTGATTGCTGGACATCACAGTGCTGTAAAAATAAATCTTTAAAAAAATGACGTAGCGCTCCGCGGTATTTTTGATTCTCAGCGCAGATAAAGCAGACAGCTATGGGTTGCCACCCCCATCTGCCTGCCGTTACCTTGGTTGGCAATCAAAATACAGGGAAGCCCATTAATTTTTTCTATTTAAAAAATAGTTAAAAAAAAAAAATGACGTTGGGTCCCCCCATTTTTGATAGCCAGCTAGGGTAAAGCAGACGGCTGTAGCCTGAAAACCACAGCTGGCAGCTTTACCGTGGTTGGGGATCCAATGTGGAGGTCCCCTCAGGCTCTTTTTTATAATTATTTTATAAATATTAATAATTACACAATAAAAGTAGGGTCCCCCCCAAATTGGATCACCAGCCAAGGTAAAGCGGACAGCTGTGGTCTGGTATTCTCAGGGTGGGAAGGTCCATAGTTATTGGGCCTTCACAGCCTAAAAATAGCAGGCCACAGGCACCCCAGACGTGGCGCATCCACTAGATGCGCCAATCCTGGCGCTTCACCCCAGCTCATCCCGTGCCCTGGTGCAGTGGCAAACAGGGTAATAAATCGGGTTGATACTAGCTGTAAAGTAACCTGAGATCAAGCCCAGCAGTTTGTGATGTCATGGCGTCTATTAGATACCCAACATCATAAACTGTCAGTACTAACAAAAAAAAAAAATCGACAAAAGAAATTTATTTGAAAAAACAGTCCCCAAAACATTTCCTCTTTCACCAATTTATTGTAAGAAAAAAAATAAAGGGGTCCCACGACGACTCTGGACTGTCTAGAATATGGGGGGGGAGACACTCACGGAACGTATCCCCCATTTTCTAGGAGTGCGGACCCTTCATGTGAGGAGTGTGGGTGCAATGAATCTGCACTCACTCTTCTCGGGTCCACAGCAGCAGAGTCCATGTCGTACTGGTTGCTACCAAAGCTGCAATGCCCTGCTCATGAGGTAAGGGCATGCCTAATCAGGAGAACTACTGTAGAGGAAGCTCTGCTCACTGGTATATAGGTGCTCAGAGGTAATAATAGATAAAATTAGTGAGTAACCTCGGCACTCTAAATCTCCCAGACTAAGTCAGTAAGTCACAACGGATAGTAATGCAAAATCACTCTTTATTGGTCCGTATTAAGAAATTTTTTTTTTCATAAGCATATATGTTTTTGTCCAAAACAAGTTACAAATGACGTTTCGGCCTGAGCCTTCGTCAGATTGGACTTATCTGCATGTAATCATGAAAAATTACAATAATCAGTATCACATAAGAGTGAGAGAACAATAACATAAACTCGAACAATGTAGAGGTACAATTGGGATGCAGCAAAAAAATTGCAACACAGCAAGAAATGAAACATGATACAAATGTCATAATACAGTACAAGGACAATATAGTAATGACAAATATGGGGTCAGAGTAGGCTTAGACAGCTCTGGTACGAAAGAGATGTCAATCATAAAGTAACATGTGCAGTAGGTGTAGAGCTACACTATGCATGGCAGAGCTAATGGGTAGACCGACCATAGAAAAAGAACGGAGAAAAAGTGGAGAAAAAAATGGAGAAAAAGTGGAGAAAAAGTGAAGAAAAAGTGGAGAAAAAATGGAGAAAAAGTGGAGAAAAAGTGGAGAAAAAAATGGAGAATAAGTGGAGAAAAAATGGAGAAAAAAATGGAGAAAAAGTGGAGAAAAAGTGGAGAAAAAGTGGAGAAAAATGGAGAAAAATGGAGAAAAAGTGGAGAAAAAGTGGAGAAAAAAATGGAGAAAAAGTGGAGAAAAAGTGGAGAAAAAGTGGAGAAAAAAATGGAGAAAAAGTGGAGAAAAAGTGGAGAAAAAAATGGAGAAAAAGTGGAGAAAAAGTGGAGAAAAAGTGGAGAAAAAAATGGAGAAAAAGTGGAGAAAAAGTGGAGAAAAAATGGAGAAACAATGGAGAAAAAATGGAGAAAAAAATGGAGAATAAGTGGAGAATAAGTGGAGAAAAAAATGGAGAAAAAGTGGAGAATAAGTGGAGAATAAGTGGAGAATAAGTGGAGAATAAGTGGAGAAAAAAATGGAGAAAAAGTGGAGAAAGAGTGGAGAAAAAGGGGAGAAAAAGTGGAGGAAAAAAATGTAGAAAAAGTGGAGAAAAAGTGGAGAAAAAGTGGAGAAAAAAATGGAGGAAAAAAATGGAGAAAAAGTGGAGAAAAAGTGGAGAAAAAATGGAGAAAAAATGGAGAAAAAATGGAGAAAAAAATGGAGAAAAAGTGGAGAAAAAGTGGAGAAAAAGTGGAGAAAAAAAATGTAGAAAAAGTGGAGCACCCTTTGGTGCCTTTCATGTGGCACTAAGGGGTGCTTAGCTTTGTATTTAGCCAAAAAAATGAAAAAAAAAAATGACGTAGGGTTCCCCCTAGTTTTGTAGCCAGCTTAGGGTAAAGCAGACGGCTGCAGCCTGCAGACCACAGCTGGCAACCTCACCTTGGCTGGTAATCCAAAACTGAGGGCACCCCACGCTGTTATTTTAAATTAAATAAATAATTTAAAAAAAAAAACACGTAGGGGTCCCCCAAAATTGGATCACCAGCCAAGGTAAAGCAGACAGCTGGGGCCTGATATTCTCAGACTAGGGAGGTCCATGGTTATTGGACTCTCCCCAGCCTAAAAATAGCAGGCCGCAGCCGCCCCAGAAGTGGCGCATCCATTAGATGCGCCAATCCTGGTGCTTCGCCCCAGCTCATCCCGCGCCCTGGTGCGGTGGCAAACGGGGTAATATATGGGGTTAATACCAGATGTGTAATGTCACCTGGCATCAAGCCCTGGGGTTGGTGAGGTCAGGCGTCTATCAGATACCCGACATCACCAACCCAGTCAGTAATAAAAAAAAAATAGACGACAAACACATTTTTATTTGAAAAAACACTCCCCAAAACATTCCCTCTTTAACCAATTTATTAGAAGTAAAAACAAATCCAGATCTGGTGTAATCCAAGGGGTTGCCATGACGATCCACACTGTCCCAGTCAATGAAGAGCAGGATGTTCCCCATTGGCTGGGAGAGCAGTTCAGTGAACTGAGCTAACATCAATGGGTCAGCCCAGGTCACTGCAGGGCATGACAAGTGCTGCTGTCAGCGAGGTACATTACCTGCGCTGATCTCCAGCACACTTACAGCCCCTGTCACTGAGTTCAATGACCGGCGCCTTCACACCAAGTATCGCGAGAGGCCCGTGATGTCACCGCTAGTCAGTCTCGGGTCGGAAGCGAGAGGTGATGTGACAAGCGGCGGCCATGGAGGACAGTGACAGCGCTGAGGTCAGGATGGCGGGACTTCATCACCGCAGGTAAGCCGAGCGGGACCATGTGTGTGTGTGTGTGTGTGTGTACGTGTGTACAATACATGCCGCGGACAGGAGGGGGCGGAGCGAGCTGAGCGGGGAAGTGTGGGCTTCCTGCACGTAACTAGGATAAACATCGGGTTACTAACCAAAGCGCTTTGGTTGGATACCCGATGTTTATCTTGGTTACCAGCTTCTGGCAGGCTGCCAGCGATGGCTCCTGCACACTGTAGCTGTAAAAAGACCTGCTTTTTGCTGCTAGAACCGTTCTCGAACGTATCTAGAACTATCGAGCTTTTGCAAAAAGCTCGAGTTCTAGTTCGATCTCGAACAGCCCCCAAAATCACTCGAGCTTAGAACTGGAGAACCTCGAACCGCGCTCAACTCTAATCCCGACCACATAGAAATGTTTTCAAAAGAACAACAATAAAGTTGGTAACACACCAGATCTATCAGTAAACCATATATATTATAAAGCTGTTTATTTAATAATATACATACATCTTTGTAATGGGCTGCTTGCTTAGATTAAATATGGATGCTTTTAAATAAAAAAGCCCCGTTATGGAATAATCCCACAATGAAGGGATATTATTAAAAAATGGACATTCATAGATAGGGTGATGGAACATGAAAATCTACTGTATTTCGTAGCCAATTATACATAAACCCAAAAATCCATATAGAATGGTAGGGACAAGAAAGACTGCTTCAAAAAGGGACATATCCAAGTAACCAAAATACAGGAAAAGCCTAAGCGGCCTCGACCAGGGAGTTTACAAGAAACACCCAAAGTTGAGCTGTTCATTTAACCCATTTGGGTTTACAGTTTTTAGTCTGTGATCGCTTATTATCACAGAAGGAGGCGAGGTGGATTCACAGACTAAAAAATAAATAGTTTTATTTAAACTAATAAATAAACAGCTTTATAATATATATGGTTTACTGATAGATCTGGTGTGTTACCAACTTTATGTGGGGCACTGCAGCCCGAATGTGGATACTGCCCCCTGACTGCTGTCCCCCTCCTGTGAAAATGGGTGATCCCCCTTTAAGAGACCTCTCGACTCTGTCACTCCCCCCAGAAGCGTCATTGGTTCCTCCCTCCGCAGCTTGCTGCATAGGATCAAGGGAGTTTTTTCCTGGCCACTCTCACTGAGGACCCGGACCAGTTTGGACTGCCGGTATGATGGACCCGCTCATGGATGCGGTGAGAGAGCGCATCGGCAGGGAGGGGAGCAGATGGCTCACAGGGCTTTTACCTGTGGGCAGCTTCCTCTCTGCCGAGGTTCAAGCGAGCGGCGCCGGCGAGCGGAGGTCTAAGAGACATACCCGCCCGCCGGCCCGTTTGAGCCCGCCACAGAATTAAAAAAGGAGCGCGAAGAAAAGCTCTTCGCGCTCTCAGCGTTTACCCCCGCCCACCTTCCTTAGCTCGGCTGCCAGCGCCATTGTGAGGGACGCTCCAGGGGACAGGGGGACAGCACAGGCCGACGGACCCTCTTTACAAGCAGCAGGCAGCTGCACGGGGATAAGGGGATCCGCTTTCCCTCCGATTTCACTGAGCGGCATTGCCCCAAACGTCCTCCCCTTAGTTGCCATGGGAGGAAATAATACATGCCAGAGTTCTTCTGGTTCTAGCGGTGCTTCAGCTGACATGAGAGCACCGCTTGAGCCGGCACCTCTAGCTCAAAGGGAGGGGGGGAGAAGGGCCCATAAATGTTCCACAGGTGGATGGACAGTTGGTCCTGTGGCCCCCACCTGATCAGACACCGCCACCATCACAGTTGAGCCAGCCTTTACTTATTGCCCCACTAGGTTCTGGTATAGTCTCGCAGCTTAATCCCCCCAGTGTAATTGTACCTCACCAATTGGCTCCTTATGTAAGGGGGGAGGGGGCCAGTTCGTCACTTGGCCTGCAGAATAGCCTCCTACAGATGAGGGCGGGGGTGATTAGCGGAGGGTACCAGAGCATATCACGGTCACGTGCTGGGACCCCGGCCACGGCTATTGCGGGTGGTGCGGGCAGCCAACGTGGGCATGCTTCCTCATCATCATCATCTGACGAGCAGCGCGCGCGTAGGCGCAGCAGGCGGCGTATCAGCAGCCGTCGCCACGGCAGATCTAGGTCTAGGCGGTGTAGCCGGCGTTCCAGGGCCTCGCGCTGGCGCTCCCCCTCTTCCTCAGACGAATCCCCAGAGAGGTCACGCAGAAGACGGAGAACACCAACCGCTACAACTGTGCAGTGTGGGGATGTGGGTCCAACATCCGTAGACCAGTTCCAGGATCTGGGAAACACAATTTCTTCGACACATGGTGAGTACCCTTACGTGGGGGTCTGGAGTGGGGTTGGGTCCACTGGGGCTGCGCCTAGGGATCCGACTCAGGTTCAAAAAGTCTTCGTGAACCCGAAATTGTTACAGATGCCAGAGGGGTCAAAACTAACCCCTCCTGGTCCGGACCTTTACAAAGGTGGTCTTTTTTGTGGGGTCCCTCCCCTGGGTTCCCACCTTGAAGTGCAGGTGAAAGAGTTAATTTGGACCAACAGTTACGTCGACATCTGGTCATTAATATCGACAGACCAGCATTCGGTTGATCGGGAACGGCGGCCGGGCGAGAAGTTTTATGACCGAAAGCCAAAGGTTGCCAAGACCATAAATAACTGGTTGCAGGCGTTCGCCGTTCTGGGATGTGTTATGGGGCAACGGCACCCGGAAAGGTGCTCAGAATTGTTTATTTACATGGATAGCATCTACAGCTCGTACAAGCCCCATGGAGGGTCGGCGTGGTGGAAGTATGATGAGGACTTCCGCCGCCGTTTGGACCTTCAGCCCCACCTGGGTTGGGGAGTCAAGGCCACTGACTCTTCGCTCCGCCTGATGATGGCGCAGAGGGTTATCCAGCCTTTTCCCGGGGGGGCTGCCGTGCCCGGATCTCACACGGGCGCGGTGGCCGTCCGCCGACCGGGAACATGTTGGTTATTTAACGACGGATTCTGTAAATACCACACCCTGTGCAAGTATAAGCACGAATGCTCGGCGTGCGGGGGGCCTCATACTGCCTCAAAATGCAACAGGCCCACTCAAAAAGCCCACGGGGCTAAACCCGGGACTCAGGAACACCGTGACCCCAGTGAGCGTCACCATGATGGAGCCGTGGCTAAGCAGGTACCCCAATAGAAGGGCTGCAGCCCAAATCAGATTCGGTTTTTCGTTCGGTTTTTTCATACCTTTCATTTTTTCTAGGCTCCCCTCGTCATCCCCCAATCTGAAATCAGCAAGGGAAAACTCGGAAGTCATCCGGTCCAAACTGGTTAAGGAAGTGGCCTTAGGGCGTTTCCAAGGTCCGTTTAAGGCCCCACCTTTCAGTAACCTGCGGGTGTCACCCTTGGGGGTGGTTCCCAAAAAGGAACATGGACAATTCCGGCTCATTCATCACCTGTCCTATCCCAAGGGCAGGTCGGTGAATGACGGTATACCTGAGGAAGACTCGTCGGTCCATTATGTGTCTTTCGATAGGGCAGTCGAATTGGTCAGGCGCACTGGTAGGGGTGCTCTTTTGGCAAAATCCGATATAGAGTCGGCCTTCCGCC
The DNA here is from genome assembly GCF_048569485.1 of Anomaloglossus baeobatrachus. NCBI lineage: Eukaryota > Metazoa > Chordata > Amphibia > Anura > Aromobatidae > Anomaloglossus > Anomaloglossus baeobatrachus. The sequence continues at coordinate 223,419,089 of NC_134357.1, forward strand.
TCTTGCCGGTACATCCGGACTGTCACCACCTGCTAGGTGCAATGCTGGACGGTGAGTATTATTTCGACACCTGTCTCCCCATGGGTTGTTCCATTTCTTGCCAGTATTTTGAAATGTTCAGCTCTTTTTTAGAATGGGTCGCCCGCCGGGAGACAGGTTCCGAGGGGATAACTCACTATTTGGACGATTTCTTATTCGTCGGCCCCGCCGCCTCTCCGTTATGCCAATCCGTATTGGACTGTTTTCAGTCCCTGATGGGACGGTTTGGTGTCCCCCTTTCAAAAGAAAAAAACATTGGCCCTGTCACGGTCCTGTCTTTCCTGGGTATAATCATTGACACCGAAGCTATGGAGTTCAGGCTTCCCCCGGAAAAAATCCGAGGCCTGCTTGACCTTATTTCGGCGGTCATTTCCGTGGGAAAAGTCACCTTGTTACAAATGCAGTCACTATTGGGTTCACTCAACTTTGCCTGCAAGGTCATGCCCATGGGCAGGATTTTTTCCAGGCGCCTGTCATTAGCTACTTGTGGGGTACGGCTTCCACACCATAGAATTCGAATAACAACCTCCCTAAAGAACAACTTGTTGGTGTGGCAAAAATTTTTGAGTACATACAACGGCCGCACTTGCTTTCAAGATGCGGACCGGACAAACTCGGAGGTAGAGCTTTTCTCGGACGCAGCAGGAGCCGTTGGATTCGGGGTTATTTTCGGTACCCAGTGGTGTGCGGGAAAATGGCCGGAACCCTGGGTACAGTGGGCGTGGACCGGGAACCTTACCCTGCTTGAACTTTTCCCTATAGCGGTCGAGGTCGAAATTTGGGGGGAGGCGTTGAGGAATAAGCGGATCATTTTTTGGGTGTGATAATGCCAGCGTGGTGCATGCCATCAACCACTTGTCCGCCTCTTCCCCCCCAGTCATCAGCCTGATCAGATTCTTAGTTTTAAAATGCTTATCAATAAACGTTTGTTTTAAAGCGAAGCATGTTCCTGGTTGCAAAAATAACATGGCGGACGCCCTGTCGCGTTTTCAATTTCAGAGATTCAGGGAGTTGCATCCATCAGCGGAGGTTCAAGGTTTTGGTGTGCCCAGCAGGGATGTGGGATGTCCCGCTCAGCTGATCCCGATGATCCATTCCTCAGTGGCCCCGTCGACTTGGAGGGCCTACGGTAAGGCATGGAACGATTGGTGCGAGTCGGTGGGGGAAATTTCTGGTGCGCCTTCGGGCGACACTTTATTACAGCTTACACTGAGGTATTTGGTGTCCCTGCACAACCGACGGGCATCCGGGGCGGTTACACGCAACCGGCTACCGGGCATAGCGTTTAACTTTAAACTTAGGAACTGGCCAGATGTTACAAAGTCCTTTTTGGTGCACCAAGTCCTGAAGGGCTGGAGGAGAAGTGACATTAGGATTGACTGCAGAAGGCCCATCTCTTTTCCGCTGTTGGCTGCATTAATCAACGGCGCAAAGGTTTTGTGTAATTCTTCATACGAATCCACTCTGTTTGCTGCGGCTTTTGGAACCGCTTTTTTCGGGGCCCTTCGGGTCGGGGAACTTGTACCGAAGGCACGGGGAGACATCGGTGGCTTACGACGGGACGATGTTTTAGTATGCGGCGACGGTTTGCGAGTACGCTTGCGTAAATCTAAGACGGATCAGGAGGGCAGGGGAACATGGTTTCCCCTGTTTTCTATCCCAGGCCCAGTGTGCCCTGGAGCTCTTGCCAGGTCTTTTCTAGCGGTCAGAACCGATGGGCCGCAGTTTTTCATACATGAGGACGGTTCCCCCCTATTAGCGGGGCAGTTTTTAAATTTTTTGCGGCGCATTCTGCTCCATCTCGGCCTGCCAGCGACTGAATTCGGGACTCATTCTTTCCGTATCGGGGCTGCCACGGAGGCTTCACGGGCAGGCATGCAAGATTCGGAAATCCAGCGGGTCGGCAGATGGCGCTCCAGGTGCTTCATGAGATACATTCGCCCTGAGTTGGTCTTAAATGCAGGCACTGCAGAGCAGGCCTTCGACATGGATTAGGTGGTGTAACTGGGGCACGCCGGTGTGGTTTGGGAACTCATGTGTCGCTCTTGCGGGATGTGGTTAGCGGGAGCATTGCAAAGGTGAAGGTATCTGTTCATCTATTTTTGTCTGTGGTTTGACATTGTTTTCTTTTCAGATACAAGCCGTCCGAGTGTGTGGATCTTAGGTCATTCATTTGTGTACTGGGCAGCTCGGGGAGCGGACTCCCGACCTGGTGGCCGGTCCTTGGGATTACTTGACATCGACGTTAACTGGAGAGGTATCAGGGGCCTGTCCTGGCCACAAGTTTTACCGGAAGTGGTCAAGATAGCAAGGATGGTCTCCTCCCCAGTGGTTTTGGTGATACACGCCGGGGGTAACGACCTGGTTTCGTTTCCGTTGGCTGAGTTACTGACCCTTATGCGGTCAGATATGGACAAATTCCCCAGTTTCTTCCCTCAAATGAAGCTGGTTTGGTCCGAGGTGATTCCGCGGCTTGTTTGGCATGGTGCTAGGGAAGGTTTCGCCATGGAACGAACCTGTCGAACGCTGAATCAGCGTATCTCAAAATTTATACGGTTTAAAAACGGGGTGGTCGTCCGCCATCACCAGCTGGAGGGTGACAATACGGCTTACCTGCGGGCGGATGGAGTGCATCTGAATGATAGTGGTCAGGAGTTGTTCTTGGCAGGAATCCGTGAGGGTGTCGTGCAAGCGCTCCAGTCCATGGTGGGTGGGGTCGCAGCTCGTTGATTTGGCTGCTCCTTGGCGGAAGGGGTCGAAATTAAGGAAAAATGGAGGTGAAATACCCGCACCGGACGGCCGAGTGGCGGTACTTTACCTAAACCCCTGGTATATTTGGCTGGTTTAACGCCTGTTTGGAGAGCTGTGACCATAATTTTATCCCAAAAGATGAGAGCATTGTTTTTCCTTTGACTCTCCAAAGAAAAAAGTTAAATAAAAGGTTTGTTTTCGAAGAAAAATTGTGTCGTGGTGTCTCTTAAAGGGGAGGGGGAGGATTGGTTGGGGTCCTGGCAGTCTGTGGGGCACTGCAGCCTGAATGTGGATGCTGCCCCCTGACTGCTGGCCCCCTCCTGTGAAAATGGGTGATCCCCTTTAAGAGACCTCTCGACTCTGTCACTCCCCCCAGAAGCGTCATTGGTTCCTCCCTCCGCAGCTTGCTGCATAGGATCAAGGGAGTTTTTTCCTGGCCACTCTCACTGAGGACCCGGACCAGTTTCCCGCCCACCCTCCCCTCTTTTTTGGAGTTTTTTGTTGAAAGGAGATGTGAGTTTTTCGGTTGTTTGGTATTATCAAGTCACAGCAGCGGAAGGGGTCGGAATTAAGGAAAAATGGAGGTGAAATACCCGCACCGGACGGCCGAGTGACGGTACTTTACCTAAACCCCTGGTATATTTGGCTGGTTTAACGCCTGTTTGGAGAGCTGTGACCATAATTTTATCCCAAAAGATGAGAGCGTTGTTTTTCCTTTGACTCTCCAAAGAAAAAAGTTAAATAAAAGGTTTGCAGTGCAAAACCCAAATGGCAAAAACAATTGCATGTCAATTGTTTTTGCCATTTGCGTTTTGAACTGCAAAGCTGAGTTTTTGTCCAAATTTCTGCCTGAAAAAGGCTGCAGTTTGAACTGCATAGTGGGCACAAGAAACCCAAATTCCCATAGACGTTGCTTGAAAAGCAGAACACATCCATTTTGGCATTAAACGCTGCAGTTGAAAAGCAGAAAAAAAGCAGGTAAAAAGGTAAAAAGCAGGTAAAAAGCAACGTGGACACATAACCTCATAGTGATGCTCGCTGCTTCACTTTGACTGCTACTCTGTGCTGAGTCCTGGCATCGTAGATGGATGTGATCTGTGCTGTGTCTAGCACATGGGTGGACCTCCCAGTGCTTGCCACTCTAATTGGCCTATTGTGGCATGTGATCGGGGGCAGGTGTGATGCACAAACCCTGCTGTGTTTATATTCCTTTAAAAGCTAGCTACAGGCTGTTACATGTGAGTAATGGGTATTTATGGGGATATCCCAGCTGTTGACATTTACTATAGAGCTGCAATTGTTATGTAATAGGATCCTTCTGTGTACCTTTTAGTATGCAGAATCTCCAAACCTTTTGGACCGGATATATTTATTATCTCCTGGAGGGGTATGTTATACCTAAATGTTATATATAGCACCATCTGGGGTGTTGTATTAGCACATTTTGATTGTATTGCTTCTTTCATAGGATCTTCGTCTATCCATTGCATTGTCAGAAAAAGAAAAAAATGCTTTTTGAAAGGGTATGATGAATGGACATGTCATAAATAGGTATATCTAGTAGCTATATGGGCACTTAGGTTTTCCTTTTCTGAGGTGATGGCCTTCTTTGTGTTACTCTTTTTGGTACCCTCTGGATGTTAGTGTGTTCTTTTTTTAAGTGCCATGGTTGACTATTGTGTGATCTCTCTTGGTAATTACATCTGAGAACATGAGCCTTAGGCTGCTTTCACACATCCGGTTTGAGCCGTGCGGCTCAATCCGGCTGTGAAGCCTATGCAACGGATGCGGTGAAAACCCCGCATCCTTTGCATAAGTTTTTTACATGCGGCTGGTCCGGTTTTTGCCGCTTGCGGCATGCTACTGAGCATGTGCAGTGGCAAAAAAACGCATGCGGCGGCCGGATGCGGTTTTTGCCGCATCGCGCCGCATCCGGCATCCGAAGGGATGCATTGGAAAAAGCCCCGCATCGGCCGGATGCGGCGCGATGCGTTTTTTTTTTTTTGCCGGAGCAAAAAACATGCCAGGGAACGTTCCATCCGGCCGCTGCATCGGCTAAATCTGCCGCATGCGGCAAAAAACGGACGGAACGCGAGCCCATGCGGCACAATGCGGCACTAATTAAAGTCTATGCAGGAAAAACGTAACCGGCAGCAAAAAAAAACGGTTCAGTTTTTCCTGCAAAGTGTCGAATTGTGCTGCATTGCAGAAACCGGAGGTGTGAAAGCAGCCTTATGGGACATAAAAATTCTTTTAATTTTTCAGGTGACATCGTCATTCAACCAGAATCTACAACTTTGTTCCAGGCGAGGTGATAAATAACATTAAGAGAAATAAATAAGTTGTCTTGTAACATCTACATTGATACCTTATGAAATTCTGCATCACCTGGCAACTTTTGGATTCTGAGAATGCGCTATAACCAGAGGAGATTATAATGATTATGTTTACACCTACTATATAACTTGAGAATAATTTCTATAGTATATATATCATTTTCTATACAAGGAGATTACAAAAATTATGTCTATACCTACTATATAATTGGAGGATAATTTGTATAGTATCATTTGTATCATTCTGCTTTTTGAATGACCCCTGAAGAACCTCCTGTTGGGAGGGGAAACGCGTCGGGTCGATTAGGGGTTGAGGGTTGATAATATCACAACCTCCTCACAAATATAGTAATTGGCAATATATTCAGAACTATATCTCAACGCAGAATCAACTAATCTAGGGTAAAGTGTTGCCCTTAGGGATCTTGACTGTAGGACCCTTGACTATAGAACTGTTTAGGGATATAATTTTGTGTTATGCCTAAGTGACATTTGTTTTTGTTTTTTTGCTCCTAAATAGGGGAAACACATGGGAATATAATCAGAAGGGGGATATATGTCTCTATTGTTTGTTTGGCACTAAATGGATTGCTTGCTATATACAATGGAAGTGTTTTTTATCTGATTGCTTTTGTTAATAAAATTAAATTTTATATAATTAAGGAGCTTTTTAGTCTGTGAATCTGAATCGGAAGGATAGTATTGCGTGTAATGAAGAACATCAAATGGAACAGTGGCTACACATGGGTCACTGCTGATATAGCCACACTATATTCATCAATACCCCACTATTTAGCTATTCGTGCGCTGCACGATCAATTGCATAAATATGCAAAATATAGTGTGGAATTTCAGCAATATATTTTGTCTGTAACGGAATTTTTGTTGAAAAACAATTATTTCATGTTAAAAAAGAAAAGCAATTTGTTCCTTCAATTACAGGGATGTGCGATGGGGGTGAAATTTTCCCCATCGCTCGCTAATATTTTTGTTACATGGTGGGAAGAAGAAAAAATTTATGGTCAGGAAAATATTTTTATGGATCACATAGAATTTTTGGGGAGATTTATTGACAATCAGATAATATGGAAGGGTGACCCTAATAACAAAAAAAATCATACATTTTCTTAATACCAATAACCATAATTTAAGATTTACATACCACACAAATAAGGAACAAATTGCTTTTCTAGACCTGTTGTTGATTCCAGGACTGAAGTGCGTTTATATAGAAAACCGCAAACAGGGAACTCATTATTACATGCTAGCAGTAATCATCCTAAGCATGTTATAAATCATCTCCCAGTAGGAGAATTTGTACGCGCTAAGAGGTGCTGTACAACTGATTCTTTTTATAAACAGGAAGGTGAAACAATGAACGATTAAAATCTAGAGGTTATCGCAGGTACCAGATTGATAGGGGTAAAATTGCAGCTGATATGAGATGATTATTTGGAAATAAAACCTAAACTTAGTAATTATGAGGAAAAAACATGTTTTATCACAAAATATAGTGATCACTTCAAGCTAATAACTGAAATTATTAAATCAAACTTATCCATTTTGCGGGTAGATCCAACTTTGAGAATTATATTGGATAAAGGCTGCAATTTTTCTCCTAAAAAAAGGAACCACAATTGCAAACATTTTGTCACCAAGTGATCACACTTTGCGTTTTTCACATGAAAAAAATTCAAGCTGGTTGTCCGTTTCTGACAGTTATCGTTGCGGTATGAAACTATGTGGTTTATGTAAACATATGCACAATACGACCAAATTTAAATCCACAGTTACACAAAAAGAATATTCTATAAACATGTTTGCCAATTGTGGTTCTACATATGCTATCTATTTAATAACATGTGAGACATGCTGTACTCAGTATGTAGGCAATACCACTCGTCCTCTACGTAAAAGAATTTCTGAACATCTTTATGATGCATGTAATAAAAGTACAAGGAGTCCCTCGGGAGCCTCTCAACATTTTATTTCTGCACATGGAGGAGATGTTAGCACATGTAGGGTTAATATAATTGAAACTATCCCAAACCCCAAGAGGGGAGGTGATAGCTACTTTTCGCTGCAGTTCTTTTTTTCTATGTGGATATTCAAGTTAAAAACACGATATCTTGTATGCATGAATGTAAAGTCTGATCTTCTATATATCTATGACTGAAATAATGTGGTTTACTGAAATGATGTGGTTTTCTCCTCCATGTGCAGATTAGATGTTTTGCATCCCTATTATAATTATAGTGGAGGTTTTTGGGTTTTTTTGTTTGTTTTTTTTTTCTCTCCTCTTCCCTTTACTGTGGACCTCCGCCCAGTTTATTTCCCTCCCACTTCACCTGAGCCGCTAAGTGTATATAGGAACATGTTTATTTGTATGATGTTAAGCTATGAGTAAGGGCCCTCCAGTCCAAAACCCGTAAGCGTTCTTCACATTGGTGAACCATATGTATTTTATACATGATACCGTTTTTTAATTTTTTTGAATAAAAGTCTTTGATTTTATAATCCTCTGGTCGAAGTTGCTGGAATATCCTAAAAGATTTGTGTCTACAAGATTATCCGGAATCCAAGTTCCGTGCACCGCCCAGGATTGATTGAATTCCTCCAGACGCTACATGTGCTATGGTTCGGTGAGCTGACATATTTTTTTTTTCCTATATGAATCAGAAGAACTATACTACATATCTAATTGGAGGTATTTGAGAATACTCTTATTATTACACATACTACATATTGGGATACGATCATAGAGATGGGAATACCCCTTTATGCTGTTAAAAAAAAAACAAAACCTGAAGTAGAAAAGTAGTCCAGGGCATCATAGCCATGGACTGAACACAATGTGTGTGGGTAATAAGGAAATGTAAGGCATCCAGCACTTACACCATGTGGGCTGGCTCAGCTTCTTTAGTTATGCCCTAATTCTGGAAGGGTTTAAGGTGAATCTTTTACCTAATTATGCCCTCCATATTTAGATTTCTCTTGTAAGTCCAGACATCTTTGGTCACCAAGTTTGGTGTGTGTTCTGCCATTGAAAGTAAAGGAAATAGTTGGGATAATTTGCATTTATATATATATATGCATGTATGTATGTATGTATGTATGTATGTATGTATGTATGTATGTATGTATGTATGTATGTATGTATGTATGTATGTATGTATGTATATATATATATATATATATATATATATATATATATATATATATATATATATATATATATATATATATAAATTTTACTACCTTAGCCTGTTTTCACTGTGCTGTCACTTTGACAAGTTAAAACTCTGGAACACTTCAACAGATCCCGGTATTTCTGACTTTGTTTTTTCTTGACATATTGTACTTCATAATTGTGGTAAAATTAGGACGATATTTTCTATGTTTGTGAAAATATCTAAAATTTGGCAAACCTTTCACAATTTTTAGATTTTATACCCATAAATCTGAGTTATGCCACATAAAATAGTTACTAAATTACATTTCCCACATGTCTTCATCAGTGCAATTTTTTAAACATAATGTTTCTTTTTAGGAAGTTAGAAGGGGTCAAAATTTATCAGCAATTTCTCATTTTTCCTACAAAATTTACAGGGCCCACATCACGTTTGAAGTGATTTTGAGAGGCCTATGTGACAGAAAATACCCAAAAGTGACACCATTATACAAACTGCACCCCTCAAACTGCTCAAAACCACATCCAAGAAGTTTATTAAGCCTTTAGGTGCTTCACATGAATTACTCACAGCAAGTTGGGCTGTAGTGTGTACATCGCCCAGGCCAAAAGCTAATGCTCTACCAGGATACAGCTACACCCCCACTAATGTGGAAGCGTCACAGGTGCAGGAGAAGCAGATCACACACACACCTCCATGGAATGGAGGGGAGGCGAATGCTAGATTATAAAACTGCACACAAGTGGCTTGCATAGAGCGCTGTTCACATGCAGATGGCACAGTCACAAACCCGCAGCCTATTAGGTGACGCCCTTCTATTAGATCAGGCGGGCTGCCAAGCCGTACCCCACTGTGTATCATGCACGGACAGACACTCTACAGTGCAAGGCCCAACAGAAAGGGGCCTGGCTGTATCCTGTACAAACAAAAAAATATGAGGTTTTTGTTGGTATTTATGGCCATAAAACGTAAGCCTACACCCTCGTCACGGGACCTCATGTCTGTAGGTCCCTACACTAAATATAAAAATAGCAACAAAAAGAGGACAATGTGACGCTTCCACATTAGTGGGGGTTTAGCTGTATCCTGGTAGAGCATAAGCTTTTGGCCTGGGCGATGTACACACTACAGCCCAAGTTGCTGTGAGTAATACTTAATTTTTGGAGGACATTGTCCTCTTTTTGTTGCTATTTTTATATTTAGTGTAGGGACCTACAGACATGAGGTCCCGTGACGAGGGTGTAGGCTTACGTTTTATGGCCATAAATACCAACAAAAACCTCATATTTTTTTGTTTGTACAGGATACAGCCAGGCCCCTTTCTGTTGGGCCTTGCACTGTAGAGTGTCTGTCCGTGCATGATACACAGTGGGGTACGGCTTGGCAGCCCGCCTGATCTAATAGAAGGGCGTCACCTAATAGGCTGCGGGTTTGTGACTGTGCCATCTGCATGTGAACAGCGCTCTATGCAAGCCACTTGTGTGCAGTTTTATCATCTAGCATTCGCCTCCCCTCCATTCCATGGAGGTGTGTGTGTGATCTGCTTCTCCTGCACCTGTGACGCTTCCACATTAGTGGGGGTTTAGCTGTATCCTGGTAGAGCATTAGCTTTTGGCCTGGGCGATGTACACACTACAGCCCAACTTGCTGTGAGTAATACTTAATTTTTGGAGGACATTGTCCTCTTTTTGTTGCTATTTTTATGCTTCACATGAACCAAACCAACGTGGAAGGAAAATATGAGACTTTTTTTACTTCAGCCATAAAATTTTCACAATGATATTAGGAAAAAATGCCCCATGAAATTTGTTGTGCAATTCCATCTGAGTACGCTGTTACCTCATATGTGGTGGCAATCAACAACTGTTTGGGTGGACAGCAGGGCTGGGAAGAAGCACCATTTGAATCTTTGAAACCAAAATTAGCGGACACCATGTCGCGTTTGGAGAGCCCCTGAGGTGCCTAAACAGTGACGCTCCTCCACAAGTGACCCCATTTTGGAAACTAGACCTCTCAAGGAATGTATCTAGATGTTTGGTGAGCACCTTGAACCCCGGGGTCTTCATAGACGTTTATAATGTTGATCTGTGAAAATTAAAAAATGTTGAAGAAAAAAAATTCACTAGGGTAACAGGAGATAATGAACCATACTATTTGTTGTGCAATTTCTCCTGAGTACGCCAGTACCCCATATGTGGTTGAAAACTACTTTTGAGGCACAGTACAAAGTGAAGAAGGGAAGAAACTCCACATTGGAGTGCAGATTTAGTTGGAATGGTGTGCGGTGGCCATGTCACATTATCAGAGCCCTAAGGTGCCAGAACATCTGAAACCCCCCACAAGTGACCCCATTTTACAAACTGCATCCCTCAATGAATTAATCCAGGGATGCAGTGAACATATTGACACTATAGGTGTTTCACAAAATGTTATACTTTTGGGCGGTGAATAAAAAATTATATATTTAAAACGTAAATCTTGTTTTAACCCCAGATTTCCAATTTTCACAAGACCACATAATGTGTTACACAATTTCTCCTGAATGTTGCAATACCCCACATGTGACTGTACAGTATGGTTTGGCTTCACTTACAGGGCTTAGGAGGGAAGGAGCGCAATTTGATTTTTGGTGCATATATTTTCCTAGAATAGTTTGAGGACTCCATTTACCGAGCCCTTAAGTGCCAGAACAGAAGAAATCCCCCTCAAGTGACCACATTTTGGAAATTACACTCCTCTGGGAATTCATCTATGGGTATAGTGACAATTTTGTCTCTGGAAAACATCCATCGTGTCAAACTGTGAATGTTGCAGAATTAAAAATTGCAAATAAGTCTTTGTGGTTCTCCGTACATTAAGAGGGCTCTGCTCGCTACAACAGTGCCAAATATGTTGATGCTAACAGTGGTTTAGGCACATTGCGGGGTTCAAAAGAAAGGGGTGCATTTGGATTTGGGAGCGCAGATTTTGCTGGATTTCTTTTTTGAGGGGGGAACCATAGCATTATTCGAGATACTTTTGTTCTACCAGTAATGTGGAAGCCGTTTATATTTCCATTAAAAAATCTTGGATCTGAGTGGGGACTAGAGATAGCGAACCTTTTGGAGGTTCAGTTCTCTGACAGCAAACGAACCGAACCTCCACTTGTCCGAACTTGTCCCGAGGAGGTTCGGAATCACTGACTGGTAGTTTGTGTCTCTGCCCACATACAGCCAGCCATAAGCAGATCACTTCCGGGGGAGGATGGGTGAACTTTTTCAATTTTATTTATTTATTTATTTTTTGTTTCACAATACATCTGATCATGGTGGTGTTACCCCCAGGGCGAGCCATTGAAACACTGTAAGTGGCTCGCATAGGGCTGAGCACCAAGCGTACCTGAGCAAAGCATTGCCCACAAGAGTTAAGTTCGCACGTAAAGCATCTGAACCCCGAGCTCTTTTTTTTTTTTTTTTTTTTTTTTTTAAGTCTGTGTTTGGTTCGAAAACCATCCCTCAGGTACACTCATCTCTAGTGAGGACTTGTGTTTTTATGGGTTTTATTAAATGCTATTTTGTGGTGATTTTGGTACAGAAGATTTTGTATCAGTTCACATTTATCTTGTGCTCTATCAAGGAGGGACCTGTTGTTGAAGTGTCTTACACAAAACGGCTGTAGTCCAAATGTTGCTAGCTGCTCCCTTTTTGTTTGTTTTTTTGTTTTTTTTTTAAGGCTGAAGTAAGTACAAGAATTTTATTTAAGGATGGTGAGTGCTAATTCCATTTTTCTCTGCATTGTTTGAAGATTCCTCTGAACTCCACTTCGCCTCTGTTCAGCAATGTCTGTCTTTGTAAAAGTGAACAAAGCTGTTGATGACCACACTTTTGTGTAAGCTAGTGATGAGCAGTCTGACTCTTTTTGGTCATCCGGTTCACATGGCTCCGCTCACCAAAAAGAGCCAGCTCTTTTGGATCCTAAATGGATCCCAATTTCATATGTTTTCACCCCAAGTAAACACATATTTAAGATGATTTAACATGCTTGAAACCGTGCCCACCCACTGATAAACCATGCCCACTTGCAACAGGCCAATTAAAATGATGGATGGGCTGGGTTTCGCCCAACCAAACACACAAATTTTAAGCCCAGTAAGAGCTGTTAAGTAGTATTGAGCAAGTACCTAACTATTTGTATGTAAGGGGTAGTCGGACCCCCGAACCGGGAAAGAGAATCCCCCCCCCTGAAGACGCCAGAGGAGTATGGTGGCACATTGTACCATGTTATGTACGGTTCTTCCCCCCCCCCCCTAGGTGCCAGTGTAGTGAGTGGTTCCCCTGGTAACAGTGACAGGGAAGGAAGGGGCAGGGCAGCCTAGGAGGGAAGAGAAGGGGGTTGGGCTCTGAATGCAGGGCAGTGTGCTGTGAGATGTAACATGGGAGAGAGCTGAGGAGAAGTGCCAGGGCAGAGTGCAGGAGTGGGTGCTGTGGCAGTGGAGCGAAGAAGTTGGAGCTAATCCGGAGCCGGTAGTGAGTACTGGAGCCGTCCCCTAGTTCAATACAAATCCCTGGGAAAGGGCTGGACTAAAATTGGGATAGGAGTACCACTGCTAGGGGGATAACAATTGGCCCCTGCAGGCAAAGGAAAGTGCCCGTAGAGAAAAAGGAAACCGGTTTCGTAGAAAAGGACTTGTAACGTACTAAAGTAAGCCTGCTGCAAACAGAAAGATGGAAGCTTTGTTTAATAAAACAGTGTTTGGTTTACCCGCTGCCTGCAATTGTCTCCTTCCTGAAAGTGAAGAAGGAGCTGGAGAGCACAGAAAGAACGCTGTCATGAATGGGCCCCATGCATCCACACTCTGCCCCAACAACACACCTGTTTTGCAAGTAACGGCCGGGCCGGGGTTCAGCCTGCGGCCCACAAGGCGAGGGGACCCGACTACACCCCCTGAGGCGCCCCCTGACCCCGTTACATGTACTTGCTATGCTGTTAGCGAGAACTGTCCGCTACTCTCATATTCGGTACGAGTAGCGGGCGCAATGTAAGTCAATGGGAATTACTCGCTAAGTAACCCAAAATTCGTACTACTCACACGAAAAGTACGGCTTTCGGGTTTCTCGCTACTTAGTGAGTATTTCCCATTGACTTACATTATGCCCGCTACTTGTAACGAATATGCCAGTAGTAGACAGTACTCGCTAACGGCATAGTGAGTTCGAATAGTTAACTACTCGCTCAACACAACTATTAACAGAATTTAGTGGCTCTAACTGGTGTGACGGCTCCTACCAGTGACAGCAGGAAGCCGGAGCTTTGTGTCGGATTGTTCCTGAACGACACATCACTAGTGCAAGCCTAAAAAGAAGGGCAAAAAGATGGACACTGCCGGGCCACAGGCCGGACGTGAGGTCTTAATGACTCCCTCTGCCTCATTACAGTGAATTTTCTGTTGGGAATTTTGTCTGAATCACGTTTTTCAGAGATTTAGAGTGCGTGCCAACGATCTGCACCTGCTTCAACCTGGACGTAGCTTGTCTTCCCCTGCGGAGACGCAAGTGTTTTCCACAGAACACTGCAGATGCCAGTGTCCATGATCAGGGTTTGGGGTTCTATGGACTTTCGCTCTCTTCCCAGCTGAGGACCCTCGCATCTCTGCAGCATAAGTTGACATGCTGCATCTAGGGAAGCCACACTTCATGTCAGTTTACACCAGTGGTCTCAAAATCGGCGGGGTGTATGGGCCGCACAGAGGAAAAAAAAATAATGTGGGGGGCCGCATTCTCTGCAGGAAAAAGTGACATTTTTATTGGTACCATATGTATATGTATGTATATGTGTGTGTATGTGTGTATATATATATATATATATATATATATATATATATATATATATATATATATAAATATTTACATATGTGTGTGTGTGTGTATTTTTATATATATTATTATTATGCACATTCTTTGTTTAAATATAAAAAAAAGAAATAAATTGTTGATGGTAGAAAAAAAGTCATGCCTTATTTTTGGTTTTTTTTTTCGGGTTGTTTTTTTTTTTTACATTATCCCTTTCTTGTAACTAATAGTGTTACAATTAGCACTATATAGAAATTTTAGCTAACATCTTTTAGTAATGCTCCCCATATTGTTGTAATGGGCCCATCGTACAGTAATGTGCTCATCCTTGTCCCCATCCTATAGTAACGTCCCCAACCTATAGTAATGTGCCCATCCTGTAGTAATGTGTCCAACCTTGTCCCCGTCTTATAGTAATGTTCCCCATCCTTGTTCCCTTTTAGCAATCTCCCCATCCTGTAGTACTGTCCCCATCCTATAGTTGTCCCATCCTACAGTAATGTCCCCATCCTACAGTAATGTCCCCAGCCTTTTCCCTATCCTATAGTAATGTTTCCCATACTTGTAGTAATGTCCCTATCCTGTAGTACTGTGCCCATCCTAGTCCCCATCCTAAAGTAATGACCCCAGCCTTGTCCCCATCCTATAGTAATGACTCTGCCTTGTCCCCATCCTATAGTAATGACCCCGGCCTTGTCCCCATCCTATAGTAATGACCCCGGCCTTGTCCCCATCCTATAGTAATGTGCTCACCTTGTCCCCATCCTATAGTAATGTCCCCAGCCTTGTCCCCATTCTATAGTAATGTGGTAGCGGCGGCTGAAAGGGGGCAGTGGTGCTATAACTTACCGATCGCTCTCCTCAGCTTCCACAGACGCCGGAGTGAAACTGAGGGCAGCGGTCTCCGGCCCCGGATTTACCGTGATTGGAGAGATCTGTCACAAGGCCGATCTCTCCAATCAGAGCTGGGGGCGGGTGAAACAGAGGTCACCCAGCTCCAGCCAATGATCAGTGCTTTAGCTGCACTGATCATGGCTGGATTTCAATGATTCAGCCATTTTCAATGGCTGAAACATTACAGTGGCTGTGATTGGCTGAGCGGCGTTCGTCAGCCAATCACAGCCTCTGTAGGTCAGGGGAGGAGACACCACCCCTCCTGATGTCCCCTCCTCCCCGAATCTAAGGTATTTGCAAAGCGATCACAGCCACTGGGGCTCCAGGGCTGCGATTTTGCTATGACGTACTGGGTACGTCATGGGTCCTTAAGTGCCAGGGAGCTATGACGTACCCATAGGTCGCTAAGGGGTTAATGTGCCGTCCTTCACATACACAGAAAAAACTCCCCACTATTCTTCTCACTTGTCCCGCGTTCCCTCGGCTGCCTCATCTCTGCTTCTTGCTGTCTGCAGGCCCGTGCCCCCGATGACTATCGCGGCCGGTGCAGGGGCAGTAACTACTGTCAGCGATTTATGTCAGATGATTGTTTTGCCGGCACTGCGTGCGCAGCTGAGGTCAGGCAGTTTCCATTGAAGGAATAGTTGTGCACAGAGCGCTGGACTCACAACGCCGGCAAAACATTCATCTGACATAAAGCGCAGACAGTGGCTGCGGCCCCTGCACTGGCTGCAATAATCAACAGGGGCATGGGCCTGGGGGCCGCACGAAGCAGCCTGAGGGGCTGCATGCGGCCCGCGTGTTTGAGACCTCTGGATTACGCTGTTGAGAAAAAAAGCACAGTGGGCATGGGATGTTTGTAAATTCATCCACTGTGCTTGTACTGCACAACTGTCACGCTTCCCGGTCCCCTTGTCCCGTTCTCCGGTCCCCGTGGCCCGCTTCCCGCTCCCCGGCGGCGTCCCCTGCTCACCACTCCGGTTCCGTCCTCCTCGTCCCCGCCTGCAGCCTCCACGCGTCCTGCTCCCCGCTCCCGGCGCTCCTCTGCGAGGTGGGACTCCCAGCCGGGCGCTCCTGCCTCCTCCTCACCGCTTCCTGGACTGGCTTCTGGCACACGGGCCTCGCGCATGCGCATTAGGGCGCGCGCGCGGTCATTGACCCTTTCTTAAAGGGCCAGCACCCAGAAACAGGATATTGCATAGAAAGGTACAGGGTATATAAGGGTTCTCTTTCCTGGTGGGCGGGGCCTGTTCTACGTGTTTAGTAAGCTAGTGTTCAGGTCCCCTATTGCTTTGCCTTGTACCTTGCCTGCATTAACCCTGTCCTGTCTCGTAGAGCCTGTCCTGCCACGCCAGCCGCTCCGAACCACGCTCATTCCCGTACCCTGACGGTGACTTCGGCGGATGTTCCACCATCTCTGTAGCTCCGCCAGTCTCCAGTCCCTGGCTCCGCTTGGTGACCCGTTCCATCGCTCAGCAAGTCCCGGATCCCGCCTGACCTTACCACCTGGCCTCGGACTCTGAGCCTCGTCACCCGGACCACCGTCCAGGACTCCATCCACCTTTCCTGCTCCCATACGGACTGTCCGGCTACCAATAGTGCTTCGGCCGCCGTGCACCCAGACCCTCTGGCGGGGTGACCTGCCTGGCTGCCTCCTCAAGGGAAACCGGTGTACGGTCCAGAGGTTCCACCACCCGGACGTTACAGCTAGAACAGGCCATGGATCCCGCCGAAGCACTAGCGGCCCTGCAGCAGGAACTCACACGACAGCGCGAGACCCAGACCCGCATGCTGAACTTCATGACTTCTGTGGATGCCCGTCTGAACGCGCTACAAGCAGCGCATCTCGGGTTCCCACTGCACAACCCACGACCGCAGCTCCCGTGGCAGTCTCCTCGGATGCTTCCAAACTCCGTTTGGCCTCACCACCCCGGTACGCCGGTGATCCCAAGACCTGCAGGGGATTCATTAATCAGTGCTCCCTCCATTTCACGCAGCTGCCGCACCTTTTTGCATCTGACCAAGCCAAGGTCGCTTTCATGATGTCCCATCTGGAAGGAGAGGCACTGGCCTGGATGAACCCCTTGTGGGAGAAGGAGGATCCGGTAACTACCAACATCCAGGAGTTCCTGCAGGCATTTCGTACCACCTTTGACGAGCCCGGACGCGCCTCCGCGTCTGCCTCATCCCTCCTCCGGCTACGTCAGGGGACTCTGACGGTGGGCCAATACGCCATTCGGTTTCGCACCTTGTCCTTGGAACTCGGGTGGAACAATGAGGCCCTAACCGCCGCCTTCTGGGAGGGACTCTCGGGTCGGATTAAAGATGAGCTGGCGGGTCGGGACGTGCCGTCCTCCTTGGATGCCCTGATTGCTCTAGCGACTCGAGTGGATCTTCGTTTCCAGAAACGATCCAAAGAGGTGTCCCGCGAGAGGCGTCCGATGCGGCACGCCTCCCCACCACTGAAGCCCATCGCTCCCCAGTCGGCGTCACCTGGCGCTTCTACCTACGAGCCCATGCAGATTGACCGCCTGAGGCAGTCTGAGCAACGCAGAGCAGAACGACTAGCAAAAGGTCTCTGCTTCTACTGCGGAGCTGGCACACACCTGCTACGCTCTTGTCCCGAGAAGCCGGGAAACTCCAAAGCCTAGGCCTGGTAGGAGAGGCCACCCTAGGTGCTGGGACACTCTCAGACTCCGTTACCTGGACTATTCAAGTCACCACAGAAGAGACCCGGTTCACGGCAGAGGCGTATCTTGATTCCGGAGCAGCAGGCAACTTCATCCAACAGGCCACGGTGGATAAGTACCAGGTGCCTGTCCTCCCACTAGAGAAACCGCTGGTGATCGCCTCTGTAGATGGGAGACCCCTCTCTGACACCGTCTCACTGATCACCAAGCCTGTGGAAGTACGGATCGGTGCTCTGCACACCGAGAAGATCACCTTCTACGTCCTCCCGCGTATGTCTCATCAGATCCTGCTGGGACTCCCATGGTTACGGACACACGAACCGTCGGTCAGCTGGAGTACAGGTGAAATCACCCGATGGGGCTCTTCGTGCCACGAGAGATGTCTGAAAACCATCCAGCCCGTTCGATGCCCTCCGGTTCCAGAGTCTCTACCAGGACTGCCTTCTGCCTACTGGTCCTTCTCGGACGTTTTTGATAAAAAGGAGTCAGAGGTGCTACCGCCTCATCGTCCCTACGACTGCGCCATCGATTTACTGCCAGGAACCACGCCTCCTAGAGGAAGAATATACCCCTTGTCCCCTGCGGAGACACGAGCTATGTCTGCCTATATTACCGAGAGCCTGGCAAAGGGGTTCATTCGGAGGTCCTCATCCCCTGCCGGAGCAGGGTTTTTCTTCGTCAAGAAAAAGGAAGGTGATCTGCGCCCTTGCATCGACTACCGGGGTTTAAACCAGATCACCGTAAAGAACAAATACCCTCTGCCACTTATCCCCGAACTATTCGATCGGCTCCGAGGAGCCCGGGTCTTCACCAAGTTGGACCTTCGTGGGGCCTATAACCTGGTTCGCATTCGCTCTGGAGACGAATGGAAAACCGCCTTCAACACTCGGGATGGGCACTATGAGTATTGTGTCATGCCCTTTGGTCTGTGTAATGCTCCGGCAGTCTTCCAAGAACTGGTGAACGACGTGTTCAGAGATCTCCTCTATGTCTGTGTCGTGGTATATCTGGATGACATCCTGGTCTTCTCTCCGGACCTACAGACCCACAGAGAGAACGTGCAGCTAGTTCTCCAGAGGCTTAGAGAGAACCGTCTGTACGCCAAGTACGAGAAATGCATCTTTGAAAAGTCATCTCTTCCCTTCCTGGGTTATGTAATCTCGGACACTGGCCTGCAGATGGACCCAGAGAAAGTGTCTGCCATCATCAACTGGCCTCCTCCTTCCGGACTGAAGGCTATCCAACGCTTTCTCGGCTTTGCGAACTATTATCGGCAATTCATCCCGCATTTCTCCGCCTTGACTGCGCCTCTCTCTGCCTTGACTAAGAAAGGAGCTAATCCTAAGGACTGGCCCCCGGCGGCCGATGCCGCGTTCTGCTCCTTGAAACAGGCGTTTGCTTCCTCCCCGGTTCTCCATCGCCCTGAATTGAACCGACAGTTCACCTTGGAGGTGGATGCCTCCTCCTCAGGAGCCAGAGCAGTGTTGATGCAGAACTCCCCCTCCGGCAAGCTGGTCACTTGTGGATTCTTCTCCAAGAGCTTCTCAGCACCCGAACGCAACTACACCATCGGGGATCGGGAGCTACTGGCCGTGAAGCTTGCCTTGGAGGAATGGCGCTACCTCTTGGAGGGCGCAGTATACCCTGTAATCATATACACAGACCACAAGAATCTGGAGTACCTGCGGTCAGCCCAAAGACTGAACCCACGACAAGCCCGCTGGTCTTTGTTTTTTGCCCGATTTGATTTCCAACTCCATTTTCGGCCTGCGGACAAAAACGTGCGGGCAGACGCTTTGTCCAGGTCCTTAGTGCCCGTGGAGTTGGAGGAGGAGACGTTCCAGCCCATCATCAACCCCAGCAACATCATGCCGGTGAATCCTGTCACGGTAACTTAGATACCCCCTGGGAAAACCTATGTCCCAGATACTGACAGACAGAGAGTCCTGCACTGGGGCCATGCCTCGAAGATCGCCGGCCATGCTGGTCAGAAGAAGACTTGGAGCACGATTGTCCGTCACTACTGGTGGCCGTCCCTCCGTAAAGACGTCTCAACCTTCGTCTCGGCCTGTCCGTCCTGTGCCCGGAACAAGACACCCAAGCACCTACCATATGGACGTCTCCTGCCTCTGCCCATTCCTTCTGTTCCGTGGCAACATATCGCAATGGACTTCATTACGGACTTACCTTTATCCTCTGGACACACAGTCATATGGGTTGTGGTGGACCGTTTCTCCAAAATGGCTCACTTCATTCCCATGGCCGGGCTGCCCTCTGCCCAGGAGCTAGCTGACTCCTTCATCCAACATATATTCCGATTGCATGGCTTTCCCGCACACATTGTGTCCGACAGAGGAACTCAGTTTACCTCGCGCTTCTGGAGGGCCCTCTGCAAACATCTGGAAGTATCTCTGGACTTTTCTTCGGCCTACCATCCTCAGTCGAATGGGCAAGTGGAGCGGGTCAATCAAATCCTGACCTCCTTCCTGCGCCACTACGTTAATGCCCATCACGATGACTGGTCCACGCTTCTTCCTTGGGCTGAGTTCTCCCACAACCATCACATCAGCGAGTCCACCTCCAGCTCTCCATTC
This sequence comes from Anomaloglossus baeobatrachus, assembly GCF_048569485.1. NCBI lineage: Eukaryota > Metazoa > Chordata > Amphibia > Anura > Aromobatidae > Anomaloglossus > Anomaloglossus baeobatrachus. The sequence continues at coordinate 223,439,412 of NC_134357.1, forward strand.
CGAGTCGTTTACGGACTTCAGCCTTCGGTTCTGTTGCCAGTATCCTCGGCTTCCGATGTCCCCGCAGCAGATGCTCTGGTCCAGGACTTCTCAGCCATATGGAGCTCTGTCAAGACCTCCCTTGAGCGGGCTTCTTTGCGGATGAAGAGACATGCGGACAAAAGGCGCTTGGATCCCCCGTGTTTCTCTCCTGGTGATCTGGTCTGGCTTGCATCCAAGTATGTCCGATTGAAGTTGCCATCGTACAAGTTGGGTCCTCGTTACATCGGGCCGTTTAAAGTCATCAGCAAGATTAATGCTGTCTCCTACAAGCTGCAGCTCCCGGCCACGATGCGGATACCCAACTCTTTCCATGTCTCCTTGCTCAAGCCTGTTGTCCTTGGTCCCTTCTCCGCTGAAGTCGGTACTGCTCCTCCCCCCATCGCTGACGATGACATCTATGCGGTAAGGGATATCGTGGCCATGAAGACCGTACGTGATCGGCAATACTTCCTGGTGGACTGGGCGGGTTATGGTCCTGAGGATAGGTCCTGGGAGCCCCGGGAGAATGTTGGCACTCCTCTGATTCGTGCCTTCCTGTCCCGCTTGCGGGGGGGGCGTGGGGGAGGGGGTACTGTCACGCTTCCCGGTCCCCTTGTTCCGTTCTCCGGTCCCCGTGGCCCGCTTCCCGCTCCCCGGCGGCGTCCCCTGCTCACCACTCCGGTTCCGTCCTCCTCGTCCCCGCCTGCAGCCTCCACGCGTCCTGCTCCCCGCTCCCGGCGCTCCTCTGCGAGGTGGGACTCCCAGCCGGGCGCTCCTGCCTCCTCCTCACCGCTTCCTGGACTGGCTTCTGGCACACGGGCCTCGCGCATGCGCATTAGGGCGCGCGCGCGGTCATCGACCCTTTCTTAAAGGGCCAGCACCCAGAAACAGGATATTGCATAGAAAGGTACAGGGTATATAAGGGTTCTCTTTCCTGGTGGGCGGGGCCTGTTCTACGTGTTTAGTAAGCTAGTGTTCAGGTCCCCTATTGCTTTGCCTTGTACCTTGCCTGCATTAACCCTGTCCTGTCTCGTAGAGCCTGTCCTGCCACGCCAGCCGCTCCGAACCACGCTCATTCCCGTACCCTGACGGTGACTTCGACGGATGTTCCACCATCTCTGCAGCTCCGCCAGTCTCCAGTCCCTGGCTCCGCTTGGTGACCCGTTCCATCGCTCAGCAAGTCCCGGATCCCGCCTGACCTTACCACCTGGCCTCGGACTCTGAGCCTCGTCACCCGGACCACCGTCCAGGACTCCATCCACCTTTCCTGCTCCCATACGGACTGTCCGGCTACCAATAGTGCTTCGGCCGCCGTGCACCCAGACCCTCTGGCGGGGTGACCTGCCTGGCTGCCTCCTCAAGGGAAACCGGTGTACGGTCCAGAGGTTCCACCACCCGGACGTTACAACAACGCAGCGGTTTGGACTCACACTGCATCCAAAATGCTTCTATTCCTGATTGTGGGCACGTAACTTTGCACTTAATCCCGGTGCAAGCTAAAAACACTTTTTAAAAAATAAAGGTTTTTGCAGCACTGGATTTTGAAGGTTATAGGTTTTTTATTTTTCTGCCAAAATAGTCGTGTGCGAGCGTGTTTTTTTTGCGAGATGAGTTGATGTTTTTACTGGTCCACATAATAGTTTTTGATCCTTTCCATTCCACCTTTTGTGAGTCAAAAATAAACAACTCAGGAGTAGGGTTTTTTTAATCCTTTTTTTTTTTTTTTTACGCTGTTCACTGTGCTGTAAGTGATAAGACAGTTTTATTCTACAGGTCAGTTCGATTACAGCGATAACACATTTATATAGTTTTTGTTTTTTTATGTTTTGCTACTTTTGCACCATTATTTTATAGGGTGAAAAAAAAAGTTTTTTCACTGATCTATTCTGAGAACTAGAATTTTTTTTAATTTTTTGGCTGATGGAGGTATATGGCAGCTTGTTTTTTGAAGGACAAGATGACGTTTTCAGCGGTACCATTTTTATTTATATGTGACTTTTTGATTGCGTTTTATTCCACTTTTTTGTCAGCTGTATGATAAAAAGACAGTTTTTGTTACGTTTGTTTATTTGTTACCGTGATCACAGAAGGGGTTAAATAGGGTGACCGTTTTATAGCTAGGGTTGTTACAGACGCAGCCATACTAAATGTGTATTGTTTTATTTTACATAACTGTACATATCTATTGGAATTTATATATTTTTTTTTTTTTCGTTCATTATTTTATGGGGGGGGGGGGTTAAATACTTTTACCAATTTTCCCTTCACCACGACAGCGCCACCAGAGAGAGAGGTCCGCCTATCTTAGGACAGAAAACCCACTGAAATAAAAAGGGCGGCTCCTCTCTCTTGCATCAGTTTCGGTTTCCTGTCCCAGGATGGGAGACCCAGAAGTACTGTAGCGCTGCTACAGTGAAGGCAGCAGATCCTGGGGCTGCATGGAGCTGGAGATGCGGGCTCTATTCTCAGCCCTGGATGCGTCCTCGGGGAATCCCTGCCCGGTGAGGGCAAGGTGATGTTCACAGGCGTTGCGGCCTGGTGCGGGCCCGGCGGCTGTACCTGTCTGCGCCGCCGCTTCCTGACCTGGAATCGCATCCCCGCTCGGCGCCCAGCGGCTGTCCCAGCGGGTGGTACGCGAAGCATGGACAGGTAAGGTGCCGGTAATATGATCTGGGTCGGCGCCCGGCGGCTGTCCCTGCCAGGGTCGTTGCTTCTTGCGACCCCGCTCGGCGCCCGGCGGCTGTCCCAGCAGGTGGTACGCACGGCATGACTCAGGTAAGTTACCTGTATTGTGATGTACCTGGGTCGGAACCGGTGGCTGTCCCTCCCAGAGTCGCTGCTTCTTGCGTCCCCTCTCTGCGTCCGGCGGCTGTCCCAGAGGGCGGTACATGCGGCAGGTGGTCGGCGGCCTGTGTGGTTCTGGTGATTCACCGCCCGGCGGCTGGTCCATCCAGAGCCATCACTTCCTCCTTGGATTGCATCCCTGCTGGGCGCCCGGCGGCTGCCCTGCAGGTGGTACGTGTAAAAGCGGCGTCCTCCTGCTTACGGAAGTCAGAGGTAGTGACGTCAGCGATGTGCGTCGCCTCTGCGCATGCACGCTGGGCAGCAAGATGGCGCTGCCCAGCACTGCTTGCCTTAGGGAGATGGCTCAGCTGGTTTTAGGTGGCTTTTGCGGGCTGCTCCTCTGGTTTCATGGAGAATTCCCTGGAAGCACCATGCGAGCACTAGGCAGGAGGGCTTGGTTTTAGAGCAAGCAGCGTGGGGTTGCGCAATAAGCAGTCACAACAGCGGTAGCTGCATCAAGGGAGCTGTAGGGGTCGTTCGAGTGGGGGTCATCCTGCACAAAGGTCTACGGCCTCCCACAGTAGTCCCCAAGGGACGCCTCATGCACCTGAACCTGGCATACCTAGTAGGCTGCACCGCGAATGCCCCTTGTGCAGAGCCTCGTCGCCTTCAGAAAGGTTCTGTGAGTCTTGCACACAGGAGACTGTTGCAGAGATGGCACCAGTTCTTACTAGCTGCTTGAGAGACATCCTTCGAGCAGAGGCTCGAGAATCCCTTAAGGGATTTGCTGTTCCTACTGTCCCTTCTACCTCAGCGGGGTCTGTCCTGCTGGGGCAGGAGTCGGGGGAGCCGTCTGCCTCGAATTCCAGTTCATCTTTTTCTTCTGTGTCATCAGCCGAGGAATATGTGGCGTAAATCCTGTTTTCCCTACACCAGGTGTTCGTCTCCTCAAAGCAGTCAGGTCCACTAAGGGCCTAACGGAGACTGGGGGACCAGAATCTATTGATGACGTGCTATTCGTGGCTTGGAGCTTAGGACACGGCATGTATTTCCGGTTCATGACAAGGTGAAAAGGCTGATCGGAGACCAGTGGGAGGGGCCTGATAGGAGAGCCTACCATCCTTACCTATTTCGGAACACATATTCTTCCTAGGAGGAAGATTCTTGTCTGTGGGACCATTGTCCTACAGTTGACGGTGCTGTGGCTAAAACGGCGTACCATTTCTCCCTCCCATTTGCCACCCTAGGTTCCTTTGATGGATCCTTTAGACCGGACAGCGGACGCCTATCTTCGCTCAGCTTGGAAGACGTCCACAGGGGTTCTCCGGCCGGCTGTCGCAGGTACCTGCATAGCCTGATTCCCTGATGGTCTGGCTCCAGTAGCTGGAAGATCAGATTGAATGGGTTGCTCCTTGGGATCACCTTCTGGAATCCCCAGAGCGAAAAGAGCTGCAGCCTTCCTCCTTCTTAATGCTTTGCCAGGCCTTTACAGCCGCAGCCTTCAGGTCTTGCTTGTTTGTGGGTCTTTCCGTCTTAAGTCTGGATTTGAGCAAGTGAAATGCATGCTCAATTGGGTTAAGATCTGGTGATTGACTTGGCCATTGCAGAATGTTCCACTTTTTTGCACTCATGAACTCCTGGGTAGCTTTGGCTGTATGCTTAGGGTCATTGTCCATCTGTACTATGAAGCGCCGTCCCATCAACTTTGCGGCATTTGGCTGAATCTGGGCTGAATGTATATCCTGGTACACTTCAGAATTCATCCAGCTACTCTTGTCTGCTGTTATGTCATCAATAAACACAAGTGACCCAGTGCCATTGAAAGCCATGCATGCCCATGCCATCACGTTGCCTCCACCATGTTTTACAGAGGATGTGGTGTGCCTTGGATCATGTGCCGTTCCCTTTGTTCTCCAAACTTTTTTCTTCCCATCATTCTGGTACAGGTTGATCTTTGTCTCATCTGTCCATAGAATACTTTTCCAGAACTGAGCTGGCTTCATGAGGTGTTTTTCAGAAAATTTAACTCTGGCCTGTCTATTTTTGGAATTGATGAATGGTTTGCATCTAGATGTGAACCCTTTGTATTTACTTTCATGGAGTCTTCTCTTTACTGTTGACTTAGAGACAGATACACCTACTTCACTGAGAGTGTTCTGGACTTCAGTTGATGTTGTGAACGGGTTCTTCTTCACCAAAGAAAGTATGCGGCGATCATCCACCACTGTTGTCATCCGTGGACGCCCAGGCCTTTTTGAGTTCCCAAGCTCACCAGTCAATTCCTTTTTTCTCAGAATGTACCTGACTGTTGATTTTGCTACTCAAATCATGTCTGCTATCTCTCTGATGGATTTTTTCTTTTTTTTTCAGCCTCAGGATGTTCTGCTTCACCTCAATTGAGAGTTCCTTAGACCGCATGTTGTCTGGTCACAGCAACAGCTTCCAAATGCAAAACCACACACCTGTAATCAACCCCAGACCTTTTAACTACTTAATTACTTTTGGTCCCTTTAAAAAGAGGAGGCTATGCATTACAGAGCTATGATTCCTAAACCCTTTCTCCGATTTGGATGTGAAAACTCTCATATTGCAGCTGGGAGTGTGCACTTTCAGCCCATATTATATATATAATTGTATTTCTGAACATGTTTTTGTAAACAGCTAAAATAACAAAACTTGTGTCACTGTCCAAATATTTCTGGACCTAACTGTATAAGAAGCGTTCTGGCCTTCCCTTCGGCCCTTCCACAGGGGGTATGAGGCCAGCCCGATGTCTCCCTCCAGGTAGCTAGAGACGCAAGTCAGTCTGCAGCAAGCGGTGGAAGGCCTTCTCCAAAAATCCGTCCTCTTGGAAGTCCTCGCTTTTTCTGCTTTGAACGACAGGCGGCTCTTTCAGGACAATACACTATTTACAGCGCCTCAGCAGTCTGGTGTATCGGCATTTCAAGATGAGTCGGTGTAGTCAGCCTTCAGGATACTTTCCCGGGTGTTTCGTGGCGGTATTGGATCTACAAGATGCATATTTTCATATTCCGATCCGTGCTGCCCATCAGAGGTTCCTCTGTGTAGCCCTTCCTGTGGGTGGGGCAGTCAGACACTTTAATTTCCGGCCCCTTCCCTTCAGCCTTGCAGTAGCTCCAAGGGTTTGCATAAAGTGTTGTGGCTGTGGGCCATCACCTCTGCCACGAGTCAGTGATACCCATTGTGCCAGATTTCGCCAACTTCCTCATCATGGGGACAGCAAAGGTATTTGCAGGTCCCAGGTGGGGTCGGGATTGCTATCCAAACGACTCTGGGTTGGCTCATAACCCTCAAGAAGTCCAGACTACAACCCGTTAGTTGTTCTTGGGCCTCTTTCTCGACTCTCATTCCCAACTCTGCCTCCTTTCTCCGGAGGAGGTGTCCCGTCTCAGGACTTGGTTCTCTGGACATCTCACGCCCTGTCCTCACGCTCAGGGAGGCTCTGTCTCTACTGGGATCCCTAGTAGCTGTATCGCGGCGGTTCCCTGGACTCAGGTCCATACACGCATACTTCAGGGGGAGTCTTTACGAGCACGGAGGATATTACACGGGCATCTAGACGAGAGCATGCGCTTTCTCCCTCGTTCTCCTATCCCTCCGTTGGTGGCTGCAGGCTTAGTATCTTTGACTGGGGTCCCTTGGTCACTGCGGTTTTCTGACATCTTACCGACGCCAGCGCCTGGGGCTGGGGGGCTCGTTTCGGAGGTCATGTGTGACAAGGCCCCTGGTCTCCACAAGATGGTCGGGGCTCCTCGAATCTCCGGGTAGGAAGTGACGTCAGGGTTCCCTCTGTCACCTGGGTGGCGGTATCACACATCAGCCACCAGAGGGGCATGAGGTCTCCCTCCATTATGAAAATGACAGAACAAGTCTTTCCCTGGCATAATTACGTCTCTTCCCTTATGCAGGCCCTGGGCAGTGGACGCCTTCTCATGTCGTGGGGTTCAGATCTCCTTTATGCCTTCCCACCCCTGATTTGATTTCGGCAGTTCTGAGGAAGGCCTGGGAGAACACAGCTCGGTTGCTGTTGATAGCCCCCTTTTTTGCCCGGGAGGGCTTGGTTTTCTGGCTACAAGAGATGTCAGTTTCAGACCCTTGGATCCTCCCGGAGAGACACTATCTCCTCTCCCAGGGGCCCTCTACTTCTTTTTCGACTTCCGGGCCTTTGATTGCCGGCCTGGTATTTGAGAGGCAGCTGTTAGAGGGTCAGGGATTCTCCCTTAGTCTAGTTTTTTACTCTTGCACAGTGGGAGGGCAGCTCCCACCAAGGTTTACGCCAGAGTATGGAGTTCCTTCCATAGGGGCAGGAGCTAGTCCTATGTGTTCGTCTTTTCGAAGTCCAGGTGTCAGCCCTGGGGGCGTTATTAACTCAGACTTCGTATGTCTTCGGTGGGTTACGAGGTTCATTTCATCCTGTTAGAGGAATCTTCCCTGTTTGAGTGATTCTTCCGTTAACTTCCTGGCATTTAAGGTTGCTCTGTTGGTGGCCCTTACGTAAGCCTGACGTGTTCGCGTCCTTTGGACCCTCTCGTTGAACACCCACCCCCCCTATATGTCTGCGGACGGCCCCTGCCTTTAACCCTTGGTAACTAGGTTTCATAGATCTCAGGAAATTGTCCTTCCTCCTTCTGTCCAGCCCTAGGAGTCCTACGGAGGAACGGTTGCATGCCTTGGCTGTGTCTAGAGCCTTGAGACAGTACGTTCATGTCCCTGGGCCCTGGCAGTAAAGTCTGGCTCTGTGCCTGTGTTTCAGGGTTTTAAACGGGTGTTCCGCTTCCCAGGGTTCAATAGCTAGATGGATCAAAGAAGCTATTAGGGCAGCTTCTGTAGTCCTGCATGGGCCCATCCTGCAAGGTCTCATGACTCGCTCTGCCTGAGCGGTGGCGACTTCTTGGGCCAAGAGTGTGGATGTCCCCTTGAACTCTTTTGGTAGATAGATGCCCAGTCTTCTCCGACCTTTTTTCAACACTACCGTTTACACTTGTCGGCCGCGGTGGATCTGACCTTTGGTAGAAGGGTGCTAGAGGCTGTGTCCCTCCCTAATGTGGTTATCTTCAGAATCTCTCTGGTGGCGCTGTTGTGGTGAAGGGAAAAATCTTAAATTACTTACCGGTAATGATTTTTTCCAGAAGCCACGACAACGCCACTGCTTCCCACCACTTTCTTGCTCATCACCCTTTGGCTTCTTGGTATCCACGGTCCGACAGTTTGCATTCGATGTAGGGATGGACTGTTTTTTTGTGATTATGTTTCTGGTAATCCTCTCTGTGCTCTGTAACCAAACTGATGCGAGAGAGAGGAGCCGCCCTTTTTATTTCAGTGGGATTCCTGTCCTAAGATGGGCGGACCTATCTCTCTGGTGGCACTGTCATGGCTTCTGGAAAAAATCATTACCGGTAAGTAATTTAAGATTTTTTTTAACTTTTTTTTTTTTAACTTAATCTTTTTATGGGACACTAGCTTTCATTGATCTGATCACTGATATAATCCACTGCAGTGCTTGATCACTCTCAGCTCTCGCAGCAATGTCAGTTCGCCTCACACACCATACATCCGGCATGGTCTATAAGGCGATCCGTAGCTGAGTTACCGGGAATCATTATGGTGACGATCCCGGGTTACTTTGGCAGAACTCTGGTTCCTGTGATATCATTACAGGGACCCAATAACCAGGGAGAGGTAAGTGATCCCTCTCCCTGCTTCCTGAATGCTCCGATTTCATTGATTGCAGCATTTAGGGGCTTAATCTGCCAGGAGCGGCACAGGCACCGCTCCTGGCAGTGAGAGCCGAACCTAGTTGTAAGATCAGCCAGTGACCCTGCGGCGATCAAGGGGGTACAGTGCTATGACATACCTGTATGTCATTAGTCGGGAACGGACCGATTTCTATGATGTATAGGTACGTCAAGGGTCATGAAGGAGTTAAAAGGCCCGAGCCTCTTAATACATTTGGAAAATCTACAGCTCTGAGCTTAAAATCTGTGCCAAAACTTGGCCCATTTTCTGGCTTTCTCATTAAAGGGAATCTGTCAACAGGTTTTTGTTACGTAATCTGAGAACAGCATGATATTGGGGCAGACACCCTGATTCCAGTAGTGTGTCACTTATTAGGCTGTGTTCTGTAGTTTGAATTTAATGTGTGTTTTATTAGCAGGACATTATCACTGCTGGTCTAGTTGTACCAGGATATCTGGCTAATTTGTGTAACCCTATTGCCACCATGATTGGTAGTTTGCTGACAGTGTACACAGGAAACTAGCAGTCAGAGGTGTGGGCGGAGTTATACACAGATCATCATGCAGAGCACTGGTAAAGCTGCAGCATCATGCTGCTCTCAGATTCCAAGGAAAAAATAAGACTTTTCCAATATATCCATGTTTGGGAGCTCTGGTGATCCTGGCCAGCTTCATAGCAAAGCTTTCATTTATTGAGAAGAACTTGTGAGCACTGGGCACCTACAGCCACTGCGGCTGGACTATCATGGTCACCAATCCAGGCATCCAGCCACAAAGAAATCACTCCCATTTTGGCAATTTCACCAATACAAAAACATGGGAATAACCCTTTCATAGACTGCTGTGTATCTGCTCTCCAGTTGTCCTGTTCTGCAGCAAACACCACCACACCAACATAGGACAGGTACAGAAATTTCTGCAACAAATCTGGTGCATGTGGATGTTCCCGAAGGCTGGGGCCCCACGAGCACTACCATGAGCGCATCGTATGACACTCTGCTCCCGCTCTGCTGGACTGTAAGCTGAGCGTTATGCCACCGTGATACGATCGCAGCACAGATGCAGAGGAGAAGGCAGGTGCTGCGGAGGAGGGGGAGGGACAAATCTCCCTATCTCCTCCATTGTCCGCTAATGCGTATATTGCACTGCACTCCGCTATAATGCGAGTGCAATGCCATGTTTCTCGCACCCATAGGCTTGTATGGGTGCGAGAGAAAAAAAATCAGATTCCACAAGCAGCATGTTGAGATTGCTCATTGGAGCGGCCCCTAGAGTCACGTTGGTCCGTTTTTTTTAACACATTCCACTCTGTCCGTTTTAATTGCCGTGTGTCCTTAGCATAAGGCTTTGTGTCCTTGGTGATTGATGAGGTTTTGATGCTGGGTATTTTCGCTGCATCAAAAACGCTGCGTCTTACAGTTCCAGTAAAGTGAAAGGGATGTATGGAAATTTGCTCACTGTGCTTATTTTTTCTCAGCAGAAACTGACCTCCAGTGCATGTTTCAAATCAACAACGCTGAGTTTTATATGCGTATTTTCCCCATACACGTGCATTAGATATGAAAATTCGCAATTAAAAAACTTGCGTTTTTAGTGATTTTTTGCACATGAAGTTTTGTCAGCCAAATACCAGGACGTATCAAAACAAAGCAGCTTTATTTAACCCCTAATGACGAAGCCAATTTTGAACTCGATGACCAGGCCAAATTTTACAATTCTAACCAGTGTCATTTTATGATGTAAGAACTCTAAAATTGCTTCAATGGATCCTAGTGGTTCTAAAGCCTGCTTTACACCTTACGATCCAGCATACGATATCGTATGCGATCGTAACCGCCCCTATCATATGTGCGGCACGTTCAATTTGTTGAATGTACTTACCCGTCCATACGACCTCGATGTGGCCGGCGAACGTCCACTTCCTGGAGTGGGAGGGACGTTTGGCGTCACAGCGACGTCACGCGGCAGCCGGCCAATAGAAGCGGAGGGGCGGAGCTGAGCGGGACGTAAACATCCCGCCCACCTTCTTCCTTCCGCATTGCTGGCCGGGAGCCACAGCACGCAGGTAAGATCTGTTCATCGTTCCCGGGGTGTCACACACTGCAATGTGTGCTACCCCGGGTACAATGAACAATCTGACGTTCAATTCTAGAGAAATGAACGATGTGCGTGCGATGAATGTATTACCGTTCAATCGCAATCGCACGTAACTGTCACACACTGCAATGTACCTTACGATGCCGGATGTGCGTCACTTACGACGTGACCCCGCCAACACATTGTAAGATACATTGCAGCATGTAAAGCGGGCTTAAGACTGTTTGTTTTTTCGTGACATATTGTACTTCATGATGGTGGTAAATTTAGGATAATATTTTTTGCGTTTATTTGTGGGGAAAAAATGGGGAATTTGGCAAATAAAAACCAAATTTTTATACCTTTTTAAACCAGTTATGTCACGCAAAATAGTTAATAACATTTCCGATATGTCTAATTTTACATCAGTACAATTTTTGAACGATTTTTTTTTATCTGGAAGTTAGAAGGGTTCAAAGTTTTTCATTTTTGCAACTAAATTTACAAAACCATTTTTTTTAGGGACCACATCACATTTGAAGTGACTTTAAGAGGCATAATTAACAGAAAATACCCAAAATTGTCAAAATTCTAAAAACTACACCCCTCAAAATATTCAAAATTACATCCAAGAAGTTTATTAATAGGGATGAGCGAATGTATTCACCACTATTCGGTATGCGACGGCTAATGGGGTATTAGAGCTATTTGCTAGCCGACGAATAAAACTGTGTCCGCTCCGATACTTTCATTTTCGTTTCTGAATACCTGGCGCCTGTTTTCCAGCCAATGAACACTTCTGCTGTTGCTTGCCCTCACAGTAACTCCGCAGCCATCTTTGTTGTGGTCTTACCGTGACTGGCTTAGCCGCACAGCGTCATAGGGGCTATATAAGACAGCGGCCATTTTGTGAACACACAGTCATTGGTGAACTGGCTGTATAGATAGACTGTACTGTGTGCAGGAGAGTGTTTATACAGCCAACAAATAATAGTCTTAGTAAGGGCTGAAAATAGTGTGCAATAGCTGCTAGCAGCTGTGTAAATCATAGAACCAGCTATAGGGACAGTGCAGTGCCTTGTATGAGATAGCATTCCTGGTGCACAATCCTAATTAGTCCTTGTAAGGGCTGAAGATAGTGTGCATTAGCTGCTAGCAGCTGAAGAAATCATAAAAGCAGCTCTAGGGACAGTGTTAGTGCAATGCTTTGTTAGGTGAGAGCCATTCCTGCTTTAAACAAAAAAAAAAATGAAAATCCTCCTCTTGTTAGTGCTGCATATGGTCTGTTAGTGCAGTGTCTGATATAGGGAGAGCTTTTTCACAGGCAGGGAGAGATTTAAAACTGTCCTGACATATGCTACTAATAATCAACAATCCCAGCACTGCTACATCCCTTGTGACTGTTCAAAAAAAAAAAAATTGCTGTCTTGGCCTGTAGTTTTGTCTGAAGACAAATACCATAATATATAGCATCCTGGTGGTGGCGTCTTCATATCTTACAGAACCTACATAGTGTCCTTCTCATACTAAAACACAGTCTGAGTGCCAAAAACCAATACTAAAATAAAAGTGGTGTCAAACCTTGTTTTTCTTTAGGGCTTAAAGACATTCACAATATCTTTGCAGACTCCTCCAAGTGGTACTTTGTCCAATAAAGGTACCTTGCGGTTTTTAGACTTACAGAAACAGCTATCGTGGAAAACTATTAACCCAAGTTTACCAACCCGGCATCATTGTTGATCCACTGCCTGTACAAAAGGTCACGTTACAGTGTTCACCTTCAAATAATCAAACACAAAAATTGGGAAAAAGAGGCGGTAAGGGCCGTGGACGAGGTGGTAGTGACAGTGGTGGTCACCCAAGCAATGTGACGTAGCCAAAGGAAAAGGTTCCTGCTTTATCTACCTCTGCCTTCCTATCCCAATTTTCTTGTCCACGTGGGAAACCACTCTTGCACCCTGAATAGTGCGAACAGGTAATGAGTTGGCTAGCAGAAAATGCCTCCAGTTACTTGTTGAGTAGCAAATCCCAAGGTCCATACAGACATACTTGAGTAGCCCAGAGGCTGGGCCATAAAATCCTCAGCCTGGTCCTCCTTCCTCCCAACATCAGTATTTTAAGAAAACATATGACCCCCAAAGCACGTTACTATGAGGAACTGTTTACGGGACCCTTTGACCTTTCTTGCCTCTCACTGTGCAACACAACCAACGCAGGTGAGGCCGTGGTGTGCAGTGATGCACAGATCTTTGAGCACCCAAGGCCAGAAGAAATCCATGTTGGCCGTGACATGGTGGGCAATCAGGTGGAAGTGCTGGAGGATAACACATAGTTGCCCTCAGGTTAGCCTGAAACCTCTGTTTCGAGGTGTGCCGTCCCTGAGGTAGGCGAGCTGCTCGGATCCAGGATTACTGTGGCTCGAGGGTCCCCGGACCCCGGGTTTAGCGGGCACTCAAATAAAAAAGTGGGGTATTTACAGGGGAAGAGTTCATGATGCCACCTGCTGCTTGCGGTAATGGGAGTACCGTCACTGCGGGATGGAGTACCAGGGCGGATGGTGTGGGGTAGCAAGGTGTCAGTCCCTCCGCAGGTAGGGAAGGCCCCGGGTTTTGGGGAGAGCAGGGTGCTGGGCTCAGGGTACTCACTGTGGGTAGTCGTGGTGCAGGATGAGGTTTATAAAGTAGACACACACACACACGATAAACCAAAGGCTCTGAATACCGCGGGGAGCACGTCCAGGTATCCGCTCCCAACGGTGTCACTTGATGAGCCGGAGCCTGCCTCCATGCACAATTTAGTTGTCTGTTGTTGGTTCCTTGGCTTGAAGCTGTTGGGACCTCGCTCACTATGTGTAGTGTAGTTGTGCTCTTGATGGCTGGCACTTGGGACCTCAGTGGGCTGCTTTTGGCTGGAAAACCCTGTCCCCCTCGTTGTGCTGATGCATTCAATCTCCGAGCTCTTGGGGAAGTTCATAAAGAGACTTTCCCTCCCAGGTTAATTATCAGGACGTTGAATTGGTTCCTGACCAAGGGTCTTGTACCCCGTTGTGCTCGGTACCAGTCCATTCTGTTGGGTCTCTGTGGTGCCGACTGTCCTCCATGACTACGTCCGTTACACCCCTGTCCAACGTCTCTGCAACCATTCCTCGACTCCTCCGGTCCCAGACCACCGTCTGCAACCCAATTGCAGTCTCCCTGTCTAGCTACCCGGGAGCTAACACTCCAGCTCCTCTCACTTTGAGAGCTGTCACTACTCTGTTTGTCACCCCTCCCACCAGTCTGCCTGACCCCTAGGTGGTTGGCCCTATTCCAGCTAGACCAACCCACTGGTTTGTCTGATAGGTCATGTGTGAGGTGTTAGTTGGGATTTGTGGTGCTGATGGTAGTGACACTGCTTGTTGGGAACCTGGAACCATGGGGGGTAGGCTCTGCCTCCTGGGGTACAGGATGCAGTTCCCTGCAGCACTCTGATATAGTCAGGGGCGCTATACCTCCATTACCGAAGATGTTGACCTTCAGGAATTTGAAGACGACCTAGTCGATGATGTGACTGATCCAACATGGACGGGTGTCATGGATTGCGAGAGCAGCAGTGCAGAGGAACATGTGCTCATAGTCCGCAAAAAGGCTGTAAGAAATAGGGTTTCGGACCACTGCCAGAGGTCAACCAACTGTGCACGTGTCACCACCACCTGTGCAGTCTCAGAGTCCAAGGGTCCGTGCTGCAATTGGGAGTTTTTTTTTCCAAGAGTCCTTCAGACCAAACGTGTCAAATCTGTCAGACCAAGCTTAGCAGAGGCAGAAATACTTCCAGCTTGGGCACCTCCAGCATGAGAAACCATATGTTAGCCAAGCACACCACTAGGTGGTTGACAGCTCTAGGTAAAAAACACGATTTTCAGACTCAAAACACTGCCACTTCCCCTGGCCTGCCTGCTTCCCAAACTGCTGTGCAAGAAGGTGGCGCTGATGCCTCCTCCCAACCTGATGCTGGCCACACTCCATCATCCACCACATCCGCTTCGGTGTTCCAGCGTTCTGTTCAGTTGTCCATACCACAGACCATCGAAAAAAAGTGAAAATACCCCGTAACACCCAAGGGCAGAAACAATAACTGCACACATTACACGATTGATAGCCCTTGAGATGTTGCCGTATCGGCTTGTGAAAATAGAGGCTTTCCGTGACCTTTTGTCGGTGGCAGAACATTGGTACTCTGTGCCTTGCCGCCACTATTTTGCTCATTGTGCCGTCCCCGCGCTCCACAATCACGTGTCCATAAACATCAAACGGGCTCTCACCAACGCCATAAGAGGGAAGGTCCACTTAACCACACACACGTGGAGAAGCGGAAGTGGACAGGGATGCTACATATTAATGACGGCACATTGGGTGAACCTGGTGGCAGCTGGTACAGAGTCTGAGCCGGCAATATGTGTAACTGGGTTAAAAACTGGCTCAGTGATAGGAAACAAAGGGTGGTTATTAATGGTACGTACTCGGACTGGGTCTCAGTTCATAGTGGGGTACCACAGGGGTCAGTATTGGGCCCGCTTCTTTTCAACATATTTATAAATGACCTTGTTGGGGGCATGCGGAGTAGAATTTCAATATTTGCAGATGATACTAAACTCTGCAGGGTAATCAATACAGAGGAGGATAATTTTATATTACAGGGAGATTTATGTAAATTGGAGGATTGGGCTGAGAAGTGGCAATTGAAGTTTAATGTAGATAAATGTAAGGTCATGCACTTGGGTAGAGGAAATAACATTTATGATTATGTACTTAATTGTAGAACACTGGGTAAAACAGACAGAAAAAGACTTGGGTGTATGGGTGGATGGTAAACTTCACTTTAGTGGACAGTGTCAGGCAGCTGCTGCCAGGGCTAATAAAATAATGGGATGTATTAAAAGAGGTATAAGTGTTCATGAAAAAAATGTACTTCTACCTCTGTACAAGTCACTAGTGCGACCACACTTAGAATACTGTGTACAATTCTGGTCACCGATATATAAGAAGGACATAGCTGAACTGGAGAGGGTGCAGAGAAGAGCGACCAAGATTATTAGAGGAATGGGTGGGCTGCAATACCAAGACAGGTTATTAAACTTGGGGTTATTTAGTTTGGAAAAACGAAGGTTTAGGGGGGATCTAATCACAATGTATAAATATATGAGGGGACAGTACAGAGACCTTTCCAAAGATCTTTTTACACCTAGGCCTGCGACTGGAACACGGGGGCATCCGCTACGTCTTGAGGAAAGAAGGTTTAATCATAATCACAGACGAGGATTCTTTACTGTACGAGCAGTGAGACTATGGAACTCTCTGCCGCATGATGTTGTAATGAGTGATTCACTACTAACATTTAAGCAGAGCCTGGATGCGTTTCTTGAAAAATGTAATATTACCAGTTATGTATATTAGATTTTATGACAGGGTATTGATCCAGGGAACTAGTCTGATTGCCGGATGTGGAGTCAGGAAGGAAATTTTTTCCCCATTGGAACTTGTTTGCCACATTGGGGTTTTTTTTTGCCTTCCTCTGGATCAACATGTTAGGCTACGGGTTGAACTAGATGGACTTAGAGTCTCCCTTCAACCTTAAAAACTATGATACTATGAACATCCCATATAATTCCCACACCCAGAATAGCGGGCCCCACTTCAATCAAAGTTTCAGTAGCCTCCTACACAGCAACAACTCCCTCCTTCTCCTACTCTTAATCTGGCTCCTGTGCATCCTCCTCAACATCCGCCGGTGTCCATCTGTCGACCTCAGTCCCCAGCTGGGATCTCTGCAGCACTGCCTCGGCTAAGCGGCAATACGCTCTACTGAACCTCATCTGTATCTGTGACAAATCGCACACGGCACCTGAGCTTCTAAAAGCAGTAACTGAGACAGATGAGTGGCATGGACAGTTGGACCTCCGTCCAGGGATGGTAGTGTGCGATAATGGTCATAATCTGGTGGCAGCTTTAAAGCTTGGAAAGCTTGTACACATTCCTTGTATGGCCCACGTTGTAAATTTAGTAGTTCAGCACTTTCTCAAAAAATACCCTGGGATACCAGACCTATTTACCAAGGTACGATGTATTAGTGCCCATTTCCGCAAGTCATCTCCCTCTTTTGCTGGCCTGGCAGTGCTGCAGCAGCGCTTAGACTTAACTCATCACAGACTAATATGTGACCTCCCTACGAAATGGAATTCAACCTATCATATGTTGGCCAGGATCCATGAGCAGCAGAGGGCAGTATCCCAATTCAGCTGGAACATGCCTGTCAGACACAGCTGCCAGACGTAAGTACTGCAGAGTGGGTGTGGATTGCAGAGATTTGTCAGATCCTAGAGAATTTTGATTACTCTACCAACATTGTGAGCAGTGATGATGCTCTTATCAGCATTACCATTCCACTGATTTGTATATTGAAACGCTCTCTGGATGGTCTGACTGACCAAAGTGTTAATGCACCCGAGGTGTCTGTGGATCCAGACTTCACAATGGTTGCTAGTAATCCGCACAACTTCAGACAACAGGCTCAGGCCACCTTTGGTCAGCATCATGAGGATGAGGATGAGGAGGATGATGAAGAACAGGAATGCTTTGAAGTTGGTAACCGAGGGATTGACAACCTAAGCTTCAGGGTTGTCTGGCATGGATGGCCTGAGGAGGAGCAAGAGGAGGAGAGAGAGAGAGGCTGAGGAGGAGAGGCTGTTTAGGGAGACAAAATGTATTCTTAGCAGTGACACACATAGTTTTCCAGTTCGGAGACAGGGACACATGGCACAGTTCATGTCCCACTGCCTTTCTCATGACTGTCGGCTAGTCCACATTTTGGCAGACAACAAATACTGGTTATGTACCTTCCTTGACCCACGCTACAAAGACATTCGCTTCGCTACTTGTCGAGGCAAATAAGGATTGTACTACAGAAACATTCAAGAGGGCTGTAGTGGAACAGTTGATGAAACGATTACCCTCAGATTATGCTGGCTTCAGAGGTAGCATGTCATCTCCCGCAACAGGATTACAAGAGAGGGCTACGCATAGTAGTAGCAACACAGGCGGGGGACTAATGTGCCAAAACTGGTCCATTTTCCACAAACCGTCAACTTCAAATCAGATACCGGTTGGGGGAACTATGACAAGGAGGAAACACTTAAGTAAGATGGTGAGGGACTATGTAGGTGACCATATCAGCGTGCTTTCAAAGTCTACAGTTCCCTTTTAATGATTGGGTTTCCAAGCTGAACACTTGGCCAGACCTCGCCTTATATGCTTTGGAAGTGCTAGCTTGCCCTGCTGCAAGTGTGTTGTCTGAGCGTGTTTTTAGCTCAGCGGGGTCACTAGTAACAGATACTCACACACGACTATCCACGGAAAGTGCAGACAGTTTGACGATGATCAAAATGAACCATAGATGGATTGCCCCAGAGTATCTCAGGCCGCCTGTTAACAAGACCCAATAATAAGTGTAGCCCCAAAATTTGTATTTCCTAAGTTCAAATAAGTTCCATTGTTTCTCATTCAAGACTATTTTGTCTTCTATCATCTAATGAGACCGCATGACTAATCTAACTTGTTTTGCTGCTGCGCTTTAATTGTTCAGCCCAATCACCCAGGGCAATGTTTTTCAAGCCTTTATACATTATGCACTGGCACAACCACTGTCGAGGCTACACTGTCTAGAACAATTGGTCAGGCAGTCTCTATTTGTGTTCTTTATTGATGCTGTGCTCCACGGTGTGTTACACATTGCCACCTGCGAAATCAGAATTTTTTTAGTTCCTTGTCATGTTATGCCCTGTTGCTTATCCTAACAATTTTTTTTAAAAAAAAGCTGTTGGAAGTACCTTCTAATGCTGTGCTCCATGGTGTCTGAACCATTATCCCCTGGGGAAACTGAATTTATTTAAAATCCTTGGCATGTTATGCCCTGTTGCAAATCTTACCAATTTTTTTTTTTTTTTTTTTTTAAAAACTGTTGGGAGTACCTTCTGATGCTGTGGTACATGGTGTTTGAACCATTTGCCCCTGGGGACATTGAATTTTTTAAATCATCGGTGTGAGCTAGTGGAATAAAGCCTGAGTTCCAGAGTGAAACAACTGCCACTTCCACGGTGCTGCATGCTTCACAAATTGCGGTCTAGGAAGCAGGCGATGATGCCTCCTGCTCCCAACTTGCTTCTGGTCAGATGCAATCATCATCAATGACATCAGCTTCGATGTCCCAGCGTGGCGTTCATTTGTCCACAAAACATACATTACTAAATAATTTGAATAGAGGGTCACTGGAGCCGGTGGTGTTGGTGGAGGAGGAGGAGGAGGGCAAGGCCAACACCCAAATGGCCACAGTACGTATGGAGTACGTATTCCAACTTTCACACTAGTGATATAGGGGACGCAGAAAATTACAAATGACTGTCGTCCCTCCTCAATGTATGTTACAGGGTCCACCTGAGGGCCCTAAGAAGTCATAGTATCATAGTATCATAGTTTTTAAGGTTGAAGGGAGACTCTAAGTCCATCTAGTTCAACCCGTAGCCTAACATGTTGATCCAGAGGAAGGAAAAAAAACCCCAATGTGGCAAACAAGTTCCAATGGGGAAAAAATTTCCTTCCTGACTCCACATCCGGCAATCAGACTAGTTCCCTGGATCAATACCCTGTCATAAAATCTAATATACATAACTGGTAATATTACATTTTTCAAGAAAGGCATCCAGGCTCTGCTTAAATGTTAGTAGTGAATCACTCATTACAACATCATGCGGCAGAGAGTTCCATAGTCTCACTGCTCGTACAGTAAAGAATCCTCGTCTGTGATTATGATTAAACCTTCTTTCCTCAAGATGTAGCGGATGCCCCCGTGTTCCAGTCGCAGGCCTAGGTGTAAAAATATCTTTGGAAAGGTCTCTGTACTGTCCCCTCATATATTTATACATTGTGATTAGATCCCCCCCAAGCCTTCGTTTTTCCAAACTAAATAACCCCAAGTTTAATAACCTGTCTTGGTATTGCAGCCCACCCATTCCTCTAATAATCTTGGTGGCTCTTCTCTGCACCCTCTCCAGTTCAGCTATGTCCTTCTTATATATCGGTGACCAGAATTGTACACAGTATTCTAAGTGCGGTCGCACTAGTGACTTGTACAGAGGTAGAACTATATTTTTTTCATGAACACTTATACCTCTTTTAATACATCCCATTATTTTATTAGCCCTGGCAGCAGCTGCCTGCCACTGTCCACTAAAGTGAAGTTTACCATCCACCCATACACCCAAGTCTTTTTCTGTGTCTGTTTTACCCAGTGTTCTACAATTAAGTACATAATCATAAATGTTATTTCCTCTACCCAAGTGCATGACCTTACATTTATCTACATTAAACTTCAATTGCCACTTCTCAGCCCAATCCTCCTAAGTCTGAGATTTAAGGACAGCCAGTGGCCCTTTTTACATTTGAATAGAGGGCCTCTGGAGCCGGTGGAGGAGGAGGGCAAGGTCAACATCCCAAGGGGCACATTGTAGCTGACCTTTTAAAGTGCTGTCAAATATGTCCCAAAAAAGGAGGCGTGAAACAGATACCAACGTAATTTATAAGTTACAGTCCTTTCTAATCGAAAAAGAGAATGAAAAATGTTAAAAACGAAATGTGTGAACATATGCTAAAGTGGTTTTATGGAGGTTGGGGCTTGATTTGACGTTGATTAGGCACTAGAAACTGTTTCTTAGCAATTTCCCCTCTTTTAGTTTGGTTTGAGAGCTGTTCTGGCGGCTACGTAAACGCCGCGTGCTGCTCTGACCACGTTATTCCAAGACACCAGAAATGCAGTCAAGCACTCTCTACAGGCTGTGCCCATACTGTTTCAGCCTTTTCCCATCCATTTCAGCCTTTTCCTCAGTCACCACAGGTCACCGTTGGATCCAACGTGAAATTATTCTGATTTCTCATACTTACATTGGGCGTTGAATATTCGCGAATAGTCAAATAGCGGTGATGTATTCGCCGGATATTCGGCAAAGTGAATGTTAGGGTATGCAATCATCCCTATTTATTAACCCTTTACGTGCTTCACAGGAATGAATGTAAAGTGGAATGAAAAAAATATATACATTTTACCTAAAAATGTTACTTTAGCCCTACTTTAGTCACTTTTACAAGAAATGGCATGACAAAAAGGACCACAAAATTTGTTCCCCAGTTTCTTCTGAGTGCCCTGAAATTTCTGTCTGGACAAATGGAAGGGAAAGGCCGCCATTTGAGTTTTGAAGCACACATTTGGCTCAAATAGATTGCTGGCACAAGTTGCATTTCCATAGCCCCTAAGGTACCTAAACATTAGAAACCCATAAGTGACCCCCATTTTGGTAGCTAGAGCCCTCAAGGATTTCATCCAGGGTTATAGTGAGCATTTTGAACCCACAGGAACTTCATAGAATATGATAACATTAGATCATCATTTTTTCACAATGTTGCTTTATCACCAAATTTCTCAATTTAAATAAGGTACCACCAAGAATTGCACCTCACAGTTTATCCACTGTCTTATGAGCGCAACGATACCCCACATGTAGTCAATAAGTTCTGTTTGGACAAACGGTAGCGTTCGGAATGGAGGGAGCAATATTTGTATTTTGTAAAGCAAATTTGGCTGAAGTAGATTGCGAGTGTGACAACACAACATTTGGCAACTTATGTGGGGGGTGAATTGTTAATAATGAGGCTAGACATATGGGTCTATAAATATAAAATAGCAACAAAAAGAGGAATAAATATCCTACAAAAATTAAATATTACTTACAGCAAAGATGGGCTGCAGTGTGTACATCGCCCAAGCCAAAAACATATACTCTACCAGGATACAGCTAAACCCCCACTAAGTGGAGGCATCACAGGTGCAGGAGGAGCAAATCACACACACACACTTCCATGGAATGGAGAGGGCGATTGCTGGATGATAAAACTGCACACTGATGGCTTGCATAGAGCGCTGTTCACACATGCAGATACACAGTCACAAGCCCGCAGCCTATTAAGTGACGCCCATACTATTAGATCAGGCGGGCTGCCAAGCCATACCCTACCTGTGTACCATGCAGGGACAGAAACTCTAAAATGCAAGGCCCAACAAAGAGGGGACTGGCTGTATCCTGTACAAAAAAAATATGAGGTTTTAGTTGGTATTCATGGCCAAGCTGTATCCTGGTAGAGTATTAGTTTTTGGCCTGGGTGATGTACACACTGCAGCCCATCTTTGCTGTAAATAATAATTAGACATATGGGTCCTATTATTTGTTAAATCAAGAGGAGTTAACCATTGTTTCTTCCCAGACTGATCGAAGCCCTATAGTATGTAAATATGTATTCCCTCAGCCCTTCTGACTACATAGTTCAGAGGAAAATTTTTCAGTCAGATTGAACTTGCGACCAATGAGAGAGCAGCCATCTCCCAACAAATCCTGCAAGACCCAATACCCTGAATTGAGAACTGAGCTATGAAAGGGCCTTGCTTCTGCCATCAGTAAGTAGGATTCTACATCATATTAACAGATGAGCTTTGGTTACAGCTGAGGAAACACAGAACTTCAGATATTCCACAGGATTTCAGCTTAGGATCCATGGATCTAGCTGAAGGTTCATAGAACTACTTCTCTGCTCAACACTGAGCCCAGAACTTCATCTGGAGAACCAAGGTTGGGTTTACTTGTTTGCCTGGCTACATATCTTGCTGTGCTCAATCAGCTTCCGAAGCATGACCCTATTTCTTCTCAGTGGGTGTCCGCCAAAAGTGGGGTGCTGCTGGACTGGGATATTTGGCCTCGAAGTCACAAAGACTCTAATCCCTGGCTGGCCAGCAGATGGGTGAGACTCAGTTGCTTGTACTGTTTTGTGTTCTTGCTGGGAATGTACAACATGGTTCCATGAACCAATAAAGTCTTACCAATGTGTGGTTCACTCACCCTGTGATGGCTGAGTAGTGTGGCTTATCTAGGCAGATGCTGACCAGTTTGGCCGGCAGACGGGCTCCTGGAATGGGGCCCCAGTTTTGGAGACAAAGCCCCTTGTTAATTCACCAGTCAGGAGCAAGGTTCCAGGCCCTGTTCTAGAGGAGCCCAGAGAGCGAAACGGAAGCCCAACATGGGGGATAGGGTGTTCGCCAGAACCCACTAAAATCCCAAGGGTCAGATTTTGCTGGCAATGGCTCCCTCTGTATACAAAGCCACAGAGGAGCGGATTTCTCCCATTCCAAGCAGGTTAAATCAACACACAGCCAGACACAAGTGCATGGGGAAGGGTCCCTACCTTGCTAACCCGTGTGCGGGACCAGCACACCTCTCCAACAGCAACCGGTATCCGGCCTTGGTTTACAGTACAGACTCTGTGTGGATTATTCTTAATCGTGAGTATACCGGTGTTATCTGGTCCAACCTGCCGACGGCGCCCCAGCACTGCTCCCCACCTACACCTGGGCCCCGGGACTACACCTCCCCTACCCGTGGAGGGGATACCATCTGGCTGCCCAACACCATCGGTCCCGGGCACTTGCACAAGAGGCAGCGGCGGTGCCACCATCCCGACACCGCAACCCACGGGTGGCGTCACAGACAAAAACTATTTTCCCTGTAAATATCCCCTTTCACTGTTGCGAGGACAGGCGGTTGCATGAGCCCCGGTCCGGTCACCACTCGAGCCCCAGACATGATCCCGGATCCGAGCGCCCCGAGCAGCCCCTTTGCCGTGGCATGGCACCCGTCCACCACAGATGCTACCCCAGGACACACCAGCAGTGGAGGAAGTGATCTACCCTGTCGTACACCCTACCCCAACCAACCTCCTTTGCCCTATGCAGCCAGTTGAGTTAGGTGACATACAGACTCAGGGACCTAGAGATACTGAGTCTTCCATCACCCTGGTAATCCTAGATATTTCCCCAGAACACCCTTAACCAGACCACCAAGTGACCTCCTCCCTGGCTGGCATCCAGCATTCGGACATCCCTCTAGCATGTGTGCACTTGAACAGGGGGAAACAACCAGGGAAAGGTCACAATGAGGCCCATGGACGGCCTCCCAACACCTGTTATTTTGGGGAACAACCTAGGACACGGACTACCAGCAAATTTGTCACAGCTATCACCCGCCACCAAGCCAAGTAGCATCTTGGTGCAGATCCTTCTGTCACCTCTTCCAAGGATAACCCACATCTTCAGCCTCCATCACGCCGATTACGAGTACACCTGACCAGACTGTGGCCATTTACTGGGGGGAGCTAGATCATAAGGCGTTTGGGGAAGCCCAGCTCACGGACCACAACTTAGCGCTTTTCCGCAGTGTGACTGCCCTGCCTGGGGGAGGAAATCAGAGGGAGGTGTATAGATGGGAGCTTCTATTGCTGACCTCCCCACCAAAAGGGCAAAGATTATTGAAATGTTGGCATACCAACCCAAAATGATGACCAGAATGATCGGAAGCCTATCATGTCTGGGCATCCCGCCAACTGCAACCCTTGCCACGACCCTGTATTCTTCAGGATTACAGCTTAGGCTCCACGGATCCAGCTGAAGGTTTACAGAGCTGCTTCACTGCTCAATATATAAAGAGAATAGATGTACATCAGTGACTATGTAAGGGGAATAAATGTAAAGCAGAAACTGCTCTGTGAATACTGACATGAAAAATACAATAGCTATATGTGAAAATGAAAATATGACAATATAATCTGCATAACTGCCATGAACATACTAATAAAAAAATTTAGTTATTGAATTGATCAATACAACAGAGCCCCAACACCTCGTCACGGTATTCTCTTACATTGGGGTCCCTAGCTAATGTGTGTCCTCTCTTGCAGTGAAAAAACTTACCGTGTATGGGAAGCTGAGAACCAGGCTATATATGTATAATGTGGACTGGCAATAGGTGTGGGTGGGGACGGGTTCACAAACAAAAGGCTACAAACCAATTAAGAAATAACGTCTGGAACACCATTCTACATTTACAGTTAGGTCCAGAAATATTTGGACAGTGACACAATTTTTGCGAGTTGGGCTCTGCATGCCACCACATTGGATTTGAAATGAAACCTCTACAACAGAATTCAAGTGCAGATTGTAACGTTTAATTTGAAGGTTTGAACAAAAATATCTGATAGAAATTGTAGGAATTGTACACATTTCTTTACAAACACTCCACATTTTAGGAGGTCAAAAGTAATTGGACAAATAAACCAAACCCAAACAAAATATTTTTATTTTCAATATTTTGTTGCAAATCCTTTGGAGGCAATCACTGCCTTAAGTCTGGAACCCATGGACATCACCAAACACTGGGTTTCCTCCTTCTTAATGCTTTGCCAGGCCTTTACAGCCGCAGCCTTCAGGTCTTGCTTGTTTGTGGGTCTTTCCGTCTTAAGTCTGGATTTGAGCAAGTGAAATGCATGCTCAATTGGGTTAAGATCTGGTGATTGACTTGGCCATTGCAGAATGTTCCACTTTTTTGCACTCATGAACTCCTGGGTAGCTTTGGCTGTATGCTTGGGGTCATTGTCCATCTGTACTATGAAGCGCCGTCCGATCAACTTTGCGGCATTTGGCTGAATCTGGGCTGAAAGTATATCCTGGTACACTTCAGAATTCATCCGGCTACTCTTGTCTGCTGTTATGTCAGCAATAAACACAAGTGACCCAGTGCCATTGAAAGCCATGCATGCCCATGCCATCACATTGCCTCCACCATGTTTTACAGAGGATGTGGTGTGCCTTGGATCATGTGCCGTTCCCTTTCTTCTCCAAACTTTTTTCTTCCCATCATTCTGGTACAGGTTGATCTTTGTCTCATCTGTCCATAGAATACTTTTCCAGAACTGAGCTGGCTTCATGAGGTGTTTTTCAGCAAATTTAACTCTGGCCTGTCTATTTTTGGAATTGATGAATGGTTTGCATCTAGATGTGAACCCTTTGTATTTACTTTCATGGAGTCTTCTCTTTACTGTTGACTTAGAGACAGATACACCTACTTCACTGAGAGTGTTCTGGACTTCAGTTGATGTTGTGAACGGGTTCTTCTTCACCAAAGAAAGTATGCGGCGATCATCCACCACTGTTGTCATCCGTGGACGCCCAGGCCTTTTTGAGTTCCCAAGCTCACCAGTCAATTCCTTTTTTCTCAGAATGTACCCGACTGTTCATTTTGCTACTCAAAGCATGTCTGCTATCTCTGATGGATTTTTTTCTTTTTTTTCAGCCTCAGGATGTTCTGCTTCACCTCAATTGAGAGTTCCTTAGACCGCATGTTGTCTTGTCACAGCAACAGCTTCCAAATGCAAAACCACACACCTGTAATCAACCCCAGACCTTTTAACTACTTCATTGATTACAGGTTAACGAGGGAGACGCCTTCAGAGTTAATTGCAGCCCTTAGAGTCCCTTGTCCAATTACTTTTGGTCCCTTTAAAAAGAGGAGGCTATGCATTACAGAGCTATGATTCCTAAACCCTTTCTCCGATTTGGATGTGAAAACTCTCATATTGCAGCTGGGAGTGTGCACTTTCAGCCCATATTATATATATAATTGTATTTCTGAACATGTTTTTGTAAACAGCTAAAATAACAAAACTTGTGTCACTGTCCAAATATTTCTGGACCTAACTGTATTCCCCTTGCATAGTCTTATGCAATTTTTACCAAACGTCGTAGTACCCCATATGTGGCTCTACTATTTGAGTACACTGCAGTAATCAGATCAGAAGGAGCATACCTTGGTATTTAGAACGCAGTTTCTGTTTGACTAGATTGTGGCCACCATTAGCCGAGTCCTTGAGGTGTCAGATCAGCAGAAACCCACATTTGACCCCATATTTACTATGTAGGGATTTAATCTAGGTGTTTAGTGAGTATTTAGATCTCACATGTGCCTCAGAGAATTTTATAACATTGGGAGGTGGAAATTTGACTTTTTAATGCTAAAAATTAAAAAAATTTTATTAGCTACAAATGTCAGTTACACAACAGTTAAAAGGTGAAAATGAACCCCACAATTTATTGTGCAATGTCTCCCAAACTCCTTGATGCCCTGCATGTCATCAGAAACTACTGTTTGGCCACACGGCAGGTCAGAGCAGGAACGCGCGCTATTCAACTTTTGGAGCACAGATTTTGCTAAAGTAGTTTGCAGTCGACATGTGCATAGCCGCTAAGGTGCCAGAACTGTAAAAACACCCCAAAAGTGATCCTATTGTAGAAATTACACTTCTCAAATAATTTATCTATAGCTCTAGTGATTATTTTGTAGCATCCATGCCACAGTCTTTTTTTCTGGAGAATTACGAACATGACAGTTTAGTACCCATACTTTGTGCCCCCATATATTGCAATGCCTCCATACATTGTGCCCAGCTTCTGCTTTTGTTAAGTGCACTCTCCCCACTACAATAATGTCACACATGTGGCCGCTTACGGCAGTTTAAGCACAGGGGTTCTCAGAAGGAGGGGACTTCTTGATTTGGGAGCACAGAGGTCACTGGATTGAATTTGGGGAGTAGGAGTCTTATTGCTTTTCCAGAGTCTTTGTTCTACCAGTAATGTGGGACACCCCGATATTTCCAGTGACCTGAGTGGGGGCTGGGTTTGTGTAGGATAAGTTAGGGCTTTTTTTTAGTAACATTTTGGGGTACCGAACATATTTTGATCACTTTCAATATCAGGCTGAGATCACATTCTTCTGTCTATTTCTTCATTCTGCCACCCAAAAATCAGAATAAAGCGGGCTTTACACGCTACGATATATCTAACGAGATATCGGCGGGGTCACGTCGTATGTGACGCACATCCTGCATCGTTAGTGATCAAAAGAAAGAAGAAGATATACATATTAAGGGATCACCAAGAAATAATATCGTATATAAAAGGATCTTTATTACACAAGAAAATACACAGATCTCTTGACTGGGAGTCAAAGCAGACACAGTCACATTTAAAAACACTTAAAAACACATACATGAATCCCCAAGCCAAAAACCAAAGTCATAAATACAAGGTGAATCAGAGAGAATATATTACTTGACACCCCTCTCAAGGATACAGTATCAAGGATTAATAAAGTGGCCTGCTGTACAATGTGCAATTGGATCCCCACAATACAATTAAAGGTATAATGTGATATACAGATTGGGGCAAAGACTGAAAAGGATGGGTAATGCAACAAGGGAGACTGCAGTATCTCTTAGGTCAAAAACTATCATAGAGGATGGCAAATGGATCAGATGAGCTCATTCGATATAACCTGTACACATAGGTCAAGCAGAAACATACAGAATAGAATACACAAACAAGGCCCAATTGTACAAACTCTTATTAGAGCTAGCGTGTTGTACGTCTTGAGGAAAGAAGGTTTAATCATAATCACAGACGAGGATTCTTTACTGTACGAGCAGTGAGACTATGGAGCTCTCTGCCGCATGATGTTGTAATGAGTGATTCACTACTAACATTTAAGCAGAGCCTGGATGCCTTTCTTGAAAAATTTAATATTACCAGTTATGTATATTAGATTTTATGACAGGGTATTGATCCAGGGAACTAGTCTGATTGCCGGACGTGGAGTCAGGAAGGAAATTTTTTCCCCATTGGAACTTGTTTGCCACATTGGGTTTTTTTTGCCTTCCTCTGGATCAACATGTCAGGCTACAGGTTGAACTAGATGGACTTAGAGTCTCCCTTCAACCTTAAAAACTATGATACTATGATACTATGATACAGGGTGAGACAGTAAACATTGACAGTATAGCTTAGCTTATACAGGCGGTAGAGCCGATCTGCAATATGCAAGATTACCAAATGGATGAAAAGGTACAAATACAACATGCAAGTTTATCAAAAACCTGAAAGTTGTATAGGGTATGTTATAGTGTACACACAAGGTACAGTAGTGGATATAACCTGTGTAGCTGGTTATTTTGATGCTACAGCCGGTTTTCCAAAATACAGGGATAATCATAAGATCTATAGGATGGTATAGCATGCAAGTTCAGAGGTACCCTAAAGGTCATGTAGAAAAGCAAGAAAGATTATAATACCGCCGGAGTCTTAAACTGTCATACAGAGTAATGTGCTAGTCCAGTGAGCCTATAAATAACCAGAGGGTGCATAAGTCCAACC
This sequence comes from Anomaloglossus baeobatrachus, assembly GCF_048569485.1. Lineage (NCBI taxonomy): Eukaryota > Metazoa > Chordata > Amphibia > Anura > Aromobatidae > Anomaloglossus > Anomaloglossus baeobatrachus. The sequence continues at coordinate 223,468,214 of NC_134357.1, forward strand.
TAGGTTCAGATGACACACATACAGGCGAATAGCTGGTGGAAGAAAGGCTCACAAGGTTGAACAATAATTATTATAGTGTGTACAGGGGGTATAAGGCGCAGTCTGAATTTAAATGCTACCTTAACAGGCTGATAGCGAATGAAAGTGAAGCTCACTGAGTAAAACCAAAAATGAGAAGACTGTTTTGGTAGCCAATATAGGCATTAGATATGAATCAACCCTTGTGGAAATACTATTAGGCCTAAGGATCAGATGCCCCAATCAGGGTCTGCAACTTATAATATTAAGATAATGGATGCACTAGCCCTAGTGCTATAGTTATATGGGCAGGCCCATCAATACCACAGCATACCACAATCTCTGGTTTAGGGGGATGCAGAGGAGCATACCATTTTTTTTTTCCCCTGAGGAAGCTTCTGGTACGGAAGCGATACGCGTGGGGTAACTTAGCCTAAAAACCCACCCCTCCTGGTACCCTGCTGTGCTTGTTTTACCCTTTCAGGATAGTGAGTATGAGCTCCTCTGCATCCCCCTAAACCAGAGATTGTGGTATGCTGTTGTATTGATGGGCCTGCCCATATAACTATAGCACTAGGGCTAGTGCAGCCATTATCTTAATATTATAAGTTGCAGACCCTGATTGGGGCATCTGATCCTTAGGCCTAATAGTATTTCCACAAGGGTTGATTCATATCTAATGCCTATATTGGCTACCAAAACAGTCTTCTCATTTTTGGTTTTACTCAGTGAGCTTCACTTTCATTCGCTATCAGCCTGTTAAGGTAGCATTTAAATTCAGACTGCGCCTTATACCCCCTGTACACACTATAATAATTAGTGTTCAACCTAGTGAGCCTTTCCTCCACCAGCTATTCGCCTGTATGTGTGTCATCTGAACCTAGGTTGGACTTATGCACCCTCTGGTTATTTATAGGCTCACTGGACTAGCACATTACTCTGTATGACAGTTTAAGACTCCGGCGGTATTATAATCTTTCTTGCTTTTCTACATGACCTTTAGGGTACCCCTGAATCTTATGATTATCCCTGTATTTTGGAAAACCGGCTGTAGCATCAAAATAACCAGCTACACAGGTTATATCCACTACTGTACCTTGTGTGTACACTATAACATACCCTATACAACTTTCAGGTTTTTGATAAAATTGCATGTTGTATTTGTACCTTTTCATCCATTTGGTAATCTTGCATATTGCAGATCGGCTCTACCGCCTGTATAAGCTAAGCTATACTGTCAATGTTTACTGTCTCACCCTGTATATATATTACAACACGCTAGCTCTAATAAGAGTTTGTACAATTGGGCCTTGTTTGTGTATTCTATTCTGTATACTTATGTTTCTGCTTGACCTATGTGTACAGGTTATATCGAATGAGCTCATCTGATCCATTTGCCATCCTTTATGATAGTTTTTGACCTAAGAGATACTGCAGTCTCCCTTGTTGCATTACCAATCCTTTTCAGTCTTTGTCCCAATCTGTATATCACATTATACCTTTAATTGTATTGTGGGGATCCAATTGCACGTTGTACAGCAGGCCACTTTATTAATCCTTGATACTGTATCCTTGAGAGGGGTGTCAAGTAATATATTCTCTCTGATTCACCTTGTATTTATGACTTTGGTTTTTGGCTTGGGGATTCATGTATGTGTTTTTAAGTGTTTTTAAATGTCACTGTGTCTGCTTTGACTCCCAGTCAAGAGATCTGTGTATTTTCTTGTGTAATAAAGATCCTTTTATATACGATATTATTTCTTGGTGATCCCTTAATAGGTATACCTTCTTCTTTCTTTTTGTACTATATGCCCCTGTATACCTGGAGATCCCATAAGGTGGTGCCCTTCCCTCTTCATATATTGCATCGTTAGTGATATCGTAGCGTGTGACAGCTTTGAACGAGCAGAAATACTCACCTTCTCGTTCATCGCTGACACGTTGCTCATTTTCTAAAAATCGAACGTCCGGTTGTTCATTGTTCCCGAGGCAGCACACATCGCTCCGTGTGACAACCCGGGAATGATGAACTGCAGCTTACCTGCGTCCTGCCTGTAATGCGGAAGGAAGGAGGTGGGCGGGATGTTTACGTCCCGCTCATCTCCACCCCTCCGCTTCTATTGGCCGACCGCTGTGTGACGTCGCTGTGACGCCGAACTTCCCTCCCCCTTCAGGAAGTGGATGTTCGCCGCCCACAGTGAGGTTGTTTGGAAGATAAGTGTGTGTGACGGGGGTTACAACATTGTGCGACACGGGCAACAAATTGCCCGTGCCGCACAAACGATGGGGGTTTGTGCGATCGCACACGAAATCGACATGTGTAAAGCAGCCTTAAGGCTCAGCTGATATTTATCCTGCTCTCTTCGCTGAGCACTTAAGTCGGGGTTTCCATGTAAATCCCCCAAAAATGTGATTCAGACAAAACCCCCGGCAGAACCACTCACTCTAATGAGGTGGATGGAATCACTTTGGACTTCGTTTGGCGTCTGTTTGGCTAGTGTAAATCTTTTAAGGCATGCACAGAGCTGTGGTCATCCAAATTTGTGCTTTAAAAAGACACCTAAACTGATGAGACATTGCCGAACAAAAATAGAAACCAGACGGAGTCTAAAGTGTCTGCCTCAGTAGAGTGATTGGTTCCAACAGGGATTTGTCTGAATCACGTACTTTGGATTCACACAGACACCCCAATGTATTGCTCTGTGGAGAGAGCAGGATAAATATCAGCTGAGCCTTTTTCTGATTTTTGGGCGGCAGAATGAAGAAGTAGACAGCAGTATAAGTATAGTTCTTATTTTTGTTTTTGCGTGGTTCACCATGCGATATTAGTGACAAGATGGATTTATTCTGCGTCTCAGTGCGATTACAACGATATTAGATTTACAGTTGAACCCATAAGTTTATATACACTAAGACACATACTGTATGTGTGTTTTTCTCACTATCTGACATGAAATCAGAATAAACTTTTCCTGTTTTAGGTCAATTTGGAACCAAAAGTATTTATATTTTCCAAATGCCAGAATTGTACGTTGCCAAATGCCATGTTTGTAGATTGCCTTGCTCACACCTGCCTTTTCAGCTATGCTCAAAAATTTTAAATAAGCTTGAGATCAGGGCGTTTTTTGCCTCATTTTTGCCTTCTTTTTCTGTGTAGTTTGTTAGACAACACTGCATGTCTTTCTTTCTCCCACCAAAGTCTATGAGAATTCAGAAATGCTGTGCTCACATTGCTTTTTTGTTGACAAAAGAACTGCAGCATGTCAATTCCTGGTGCGTTTTTTTAGCCCTTGCAGCCATTCATTTCACTAAATAAACGCATGGGACAAAAACGCTGCAAAGATGCAGCAAAAACGCATGTCTTTATGTTCCGTTTTCTGGCACAAGGTGCGTTTTTCTGCTAGAGGATATAGTTTTGTTGTTAACAGATAAACTGCAGCGCTTAGTCATAGCCTTATATGTTTGTGCACAATGGTATAATGTACTGCATATTATCCTTTATGAGCCATACTCCCAGCCTGGGTTTACACATTGTGGAAGCATTATGGATAAACTGTCAGTCTCATGGAGATCAGCATGGTTTTCAGTTTGCACACTTTGGCTGAAACCTCACTGACATGGTTAAGGCCAAACAAATATTTACGCTGAATGAATATGTGGCGCCCCTGAGGCTTCCGTCACCACAGAGATATTGCACCTCGGCCAGAGGTGTGATGTCCCATCCTGGGTAAGGACAACGGTACATGCCGGTTCACAGGCAAATTCACACTACATTTATTGGTAGGCATATTTTGGGACCGGAGATAGTGGCAGCCACCCCCATGCTGTAGGCTGGGGGGCCGTAATACCCATCTCTTCTCCCATAGGGTGGGGCCTAGCAACTGGGAAAGTGGGAGGAGCCAACAGAAAGCAGAGTAGTAACAGGAAGTTCAAGTTCAGTTTTGGAGAAGCAGAGAGTTGGTTGGGAGTTGTAGAGTTGAGGAGAGGGAGGTAGATACCTCAGAAAAGTGACAGAGAGAAAGAAGTTTCCTGGTGGAGATCCTGGGACCCAGCTAGGCCCAGGTGACACCACAGATGAAGAAGAAAGGATTCCAGGGCCACAGAAGGCTTTTAAGCTCGTGGCCTGTTCCACTAGAACATCGGGTGGAGGGATCAGGCTGTAATCGGGGACGGTCCCCAGACAGAGGGAAGAAAGACATTTCCAGAAAGTGACACCGAGGCCCAGGGTGGTTGCAAGCACCCCGGGCCACAACCCACCGTAGATCCCCTGGGAAGAGGGCACGATTCCAGCTAGGCAAGCCTTCTTGACCAGACCCTATGGTGGAGGCCAAGACAGGTTTATCTAAAAAGGTCAAGGCTTTGAAGTCAGTTGAGGGAGGAGACACAACCAAGGGTGCACCGGCATTTACCTTAAGAACTACCTGGGATCGGCGGAGGTCCCTGACAGTGAATTTCAGCAATCCAAAGGCAGCAAGTTTGTTGCAGCCCTGGAACAGTGAGTAAAAACCTTGAAACTGCACCCCCTGGTTTGCTTCCTTTATTCCGCCCTGCACTGCATCATTCACAAAACCATCATAGACTCTTACAAGCACCAACGGTTGCCCTGGGGCACCGCTCCACCTGTGGGGAGCAGAACCATCCCAGCTGCTAATCCATCAGCCCCAGAGGTCCCATCCAGCAGCGGCGGCTCCATAGCCGCAATCCACAGGTGGCGTCACGAATATTTCCACAAACTTTAATTATATTACCACCCCCCACAACCGTCATATTAGTTGACACCGCCAGGGTCACGGAGCCGGGCCCCGCCACCACTGACAACCCCCGGACTAGTCTGGCCCGGCACCGGATGTCCCATAGCTCTGGAGTGGGCAAGACAAATACATCTATGTTTAAAATGCACAGTAAATGGATACAGCATAGATTACATCTATGTGCTGTGATCAGGGTCGAACTAAGCCACCGGGGTTCCGGGGAATCCCCCGGTAGGCCCTGGGTCCTTAGCTGCCCCCCCCATGTTTCACATAGGGCCCCTGGTAGCTCTGCCAGTGGCAGTGTTGGGGCCCTGGGTGGCTCCACCAGCGGTAGTGTCAGGGCCCCGGACGGCTCCACCAGTGGCAGTGCTGAGGCCATGGGGCTGTATGTTTTCAATGTCGCCTTCAGTTGTTCGTGTGGGGTCGCGGCCAATTCACAGTTAATAGTTAATGAGATGTCACGAACATTGACAGTGGAGCTGATACCAGTAGACCAGCATTCACAGGAGGCGTTAGTTCAACTTTCTGTCCACCAGTAGTAGCGGGTAATAATGTAGACCTGTTCCAGGAGGTTGTCCTACGTGAGGTGCAAGCATTGCACTATCCAAATTTACTGGACAATCTGTCCATGGCAGAAAAACAAGCTAGATACCCACTATTATTTGGAGGAAGCTCAGAGGTAATTAAACAATACGAAAGTCTATGACCCTTTAAAAAGTGACCCCACTAATTCCTATAAAGAAAAACTGCAGAGCTTTTTAAATAAGCAGGAGGTGCTTTTAGGAGCGTTAACAAGAAAGAAAGCAGAGAATTTGCTACCATTATATCCAAAGAGGCCCCATTGGTACTTTGTGCCAAAATACATAAGTCCCTGCAGATGCCACCAGGTCGCCCCATAGTGTCAGGGGTGGGCTCCCTGATTGAGGCCCTCTCTAGATACTTAGGGGTACTTTGCACGCTGCGTCATCGCTAGCCGATGACAGCAATGCCGAGCGCGATAGTACCCGCCCCCGTCGCACATGCGATATCTTGTGATAGCTGCCGTAGCGAACATTATCGCTACGGCAGCTTCACACGCACTTACCTGCCCTGTGACGTCGCTCTGGCCGGCGGCCCGCCTCCTTCCTAAGGGGGCGGGTCGTATGGCGTCACAGCGATGTCACACGGCAGGCGGCCAATAGAAGCGGAGGGGCGGTGGTGAGCGGGACGTAAACATCCCACCCACCTCCTTCGTTCCGCATAGCTGCTGGAGGCAGGTAAGGAGATGTTCCTCGCTCCTGCGGCTTCATACACAGCGATGTCGCAACGTGCTAAGTACCCCTAAGACTGGGTGTTACACCCGCTTTTAAAGTCTATTCCATCTTTTGTGCAGGATACGGAGGACTTGGTAAAGCATCTGGAGGGTTTTAATTGGCAAACAGGGTTCCGATGGGCCTCTTTGGATATAGAGAGCCTGTGTACGCGGATCCCGCAAAAATTGGGGGTTAATGTAGTGGTGGACACTTTAGAAAAATTAGGTGAGGATAAACTGGTAACTAATTTTGTATGTGACTCTCTTTCTTTTATTCTGGAGCACAATGCCTTCAAATTCGGACACGATTGGTTAAGACAAAAAAGCAGGGTGGCCATGGGTACAGGGCCGGCGCCAGCACCCAGCAAACCCGGTCAAATGCCGGGGCCCTGAGCTGCCGGGGGGGCCCACTCACGGTGGCAGGAGTGGCGCACCGCTACTCAGGGGGGCCCGGAGCCGTGCTGACACCGCCCCCCGCCGAGGATCGCGTAACTGTCGGCGTTCTGACAGCTCTGCAGAGGACCGCGGTGACGTCATCACTGCGCGCCTGCTGAGAGGTCAGAGCGAGCGACAGCAATGGACGACGCGCCGAGGAGACCGGATCAGCGGGGGAACGAGGAGAAGTGAGCCGCCCCTCTACTGACACTGGGCTCCCCTGACTCACAGGCCGGCCACTACACAGCGGCACTAGTGCACATAGGGGCCCGGCAGCCGCTCTGCAGAGCTGGCAGCCGGGCCCCTATGTGTAGTGCCGCTGTGTAGTGGCCGACAATGCGACCGTCAGGGGGCCGGCCTGTGAGTCAGGGGAGCCCAGTGTCAGTAGAGGGGCCCCTGACCTGGAGAGGCCACCAGCCGTTTCTGAGCTGCAGGAGAGCTCCTAACCTGCACAGAAGACGGAATAATCCATTCTGCAGGACCTGCGATGATGTCACGCCCATGTGACTGTGTGGGAGGACACACAGGATGCCAGGCAGAAAGCAAGAGATGCTGAATCCTGAAGGAGATTTGGACACATGATGACTGATAATAAGAAAAGAGGGGACATGAGGTGAAAGGGTGCTGCAGGGTGAGTGGCATATGAGGGCTGCAGACTGTGACAGAAGGATGTGAAGGGGTGCAGAGTGTTTGAGAGGGGTATGTTGGGGTACAGGCAGGGTGAGATATGTGGGCAGGGTGTGTGAGATATGGGGGTGTAGTGTGTGTGATCTGGGGGGTGCAGGCTGTGTGAGATGTGGGGGTGTAGTGTGTATGATATGGGGGTGCAGGCTGTATGGGGAGCATGGTGTGTGACATATGGGGGTGTAGTGTGTGTGATATGGGGGTGCAGGCTGTATGGGGAGCAGGGTGTGTGAGATATGGGGGTGTAGTGTGTGTGATATGGGGGTGCAGGCTGTATGGGGAGCAGGGTGTGTGAGATATGGGGGCAGGGGAGTAACTACCGCGGTCGCAGGGGTCGGAAGGAGAAGAGAGGTACTTGTTTTTTTATTTTGCTGGCTGCATGACACATGGAGGCCTGCGGGTGCTGGCTGCATGATACATGGAGGTCTATGGGACTACATAATAAACATGAAGGACACCTTATACATGGACTAGGGTGCATTATACATGGAGGAGTATTTGGCTGCATAATACAAAATGAAGGACACCTTATACATGGAATATAGGGGTGCATTATACATGGAGGAGTATGGGCCTCATAATACAATATGATTTATGGCGCTACATTATAATACATATAGGACTATGGGGGCTACATTATAATATATGGAGGAATATGGAGGCTACCTTATACATGGACTATGGGTGTGCGTTATAAAACTGGAGGCCTATGTGGTGCAGTATAATATATGGAGAACTATGGGGTGAATTATAATACATGGAGAATTTTGGGGAAATTCATTGTAATACATGGAGAACTATGGGGGTGCATTCTAATATATCAAGGGTTATGTGGGACCCTTTATATTATACGGAAGGCTGAGGGAAAGATGTATAGCAGAGCATGGGGAAGCTCGGTGCTGAGGACAAGATGGATATCAGAACATGGGAAAGCAGGGTACTGATAGAGGGATTTCAGATCATGGGAAACCTGGGTGCTGAGGGTAAGAGCCAAGTGTCAGCGTCATTATCCTGTACCCCAAGTGTGAGTGTCATTATTCCGTACCCTAAGTCTCGGTGTACGTGGAGGGGGGCCCCAGTCCAAATTTTGCACCAGGGCCCATCAAACTCTAGTTACGCTACTGAGTATTAATCACTGTATTCTACATGAGGGTGCCTACTGCTATCTGGCTCTGCACTGTGCTGTATACAGGCTGTGCTATGTTATATAGCACAGCCTGTATACAGCACAGTGCAGAGCCAGATAGCAATAGGCACCCTCATGTAGCATACAGCTTGTATATAGCCTATATACAAGCTGTATGCTACATGAGGGTGCCTATTGCTATCTGGCTCTGCACTGTGCTATATACAGGCTGTGCTATATACAAGCTGTATGCTACATGAGGGTATCTGGCTCTGCACTGTGCTGTCTGGGTCTGCACTGTACTATATAGGTTAGTGTACTACATGATGATACCTAATGCTATCTGGCTCTGCACTGTGCTATATAGGTGCTGTGTACTATATGAGGGTGCCTAATGCTATCTGGCTCTGTACTGTGGTATATAGGGGCTGTATACTACATGAGGGTGCCTAATGCTATCTGACTCTGCAATGTACTATATAGGGGCTCTACACTACATGAGGGTGCTTAATGCTATCTGGCTCTGCACTGTGGTATATAGGGGCTATATACTACATGAGGGTGCCTAATGCTATCTGGCTCTGCACTGTGGTATTTAGGGGCTGTATACTACATGAGGGTGCCTAATGCTATATGTGTCTGCATTGTGCTATATGTGGGCTGTATACTACATGAGAGTGCCTATTGCTATCTGGGTCTGCATTGTGCTATATGGGGGCTGCTTAATGTTATATGGGGCTGCATAGTGCATATGGGGGCTACATAATACTATATGGAGGACAATGGGGGCTTCATAACACAATATGGGGGCTGCAAACTACTATACCCCCAGAGTTGTATGTCCCCTCCACTCAGGTGCTGTATACCCCCTCAGAGCTGTATGTTCCCTCCACCCAGGTGCTGTATACCCCCTCAGAGCTGTATGTCCCCCCCCACCCCAGAGCTGTATACCCCCAGAGCTGCATGTCACCCCCCACCTCACAGCTGTTTGTCCCCCCCACCTCAGTCACTGCCCTCCTCTAGAGCTGTATGCCCCCCATTGCTGTATACCCCTTTCCTCAGTAATATATATTCCCCCAGTAATGTGTTTGTCCCCAGCCTCTCTTGTGATGTATATACAGCAGTGTTAGTGTGCTCTATGTGCGGCCATGTCTGTTAGACAAGCCGGGAGGTGAGTGAGGCTGTTGCCGGCTTCCCAATATTAGAAATGTGTGTGTGTGTGTGTTTATGATGTGTATCTATGTATGTCAGTGTATATGACTGTGTCTAGATTTATGTCTATTTATGTGTTTTTGTGAATTTCTCTTTAAATAAGTATGCGTACGTATGCCTGTATGTGTATGTATCTGTGCATGTCTATGTGTGGATGGGGACCACTGAGACTCTTTCGCCCAGGGCCCTGAAAAACCTGGAGCCGGCCCTGCATGGGTACACCAGTGGCATGTATATTAGCCAACATATTTTTGGCAAGAGTAGAAATGGAACTGGTGTATAGCCCTACCAATCCCTTTATTGGACACATTAAAACATTTATTAGGTATGTGGATGACGTCCTGATAATTTGGGATGGTACAGAAGAGGAATTTGGTAGGTTTGTTTCATATCTCCATACGGCTAATGAGTTAAACTCGTATGTAAATAACATGTTAAACATGGAGACCATAGACTTCCTAGATGTAAGATTGTCAGTAAGAGAAGGGGTAAAATCATTAGGGAACTTTACAGAAAGCCGACCGCTGTGAACATGCTCCTACACTTTAAAAGCGCACACCCGCAACATGTCAAAAAGTCAGTCCCCTTCAGCCAGTTTTTACGTTTAAATAGAATTACTAATGATCCCTTAAAATTGAGTGAACAGACCACTGAATTAAAAAATGTTTTTTAGAACGGGGTTACCCAGGTAAGAATATAGAAGAGGCTAGTGAAAGAGCTAAATCAGTTTGTGCCTCGAGTATTGGTAGTATGTGAAGCCCCACAGGTGTTGTGTCGGTGCATTACCTTCAGGGACTCCACGTAGCTGGATCTGGTCACAGGTAGGAAATCTTCGGTTTTTGATCGTGACGCCACTCTCAGTATTGCGGTCAGTGGGGACCGCCACTGCAGGTTAGGGGACGCCTGGGGCTGATGGTGTGTGCAGTTAGTTGGAATAGCCTCCTGAGAGTGAGGCAAGCCCCAGGGCCCGGTGTAGGTTTGTAGTACCACAAGGCGCAGAATAACTCCACACAGGCAGAATTGTCTTTCAAGGGCTTTACTCACATTTGATGGCAGGGTGAGTAGCCCGGGCGTAGCTGAGATGAACCAGATGGGAACCAGGTATCCTTTAGGCTGACTTTATGAGGGTGACTACTGACTCGCCTTCCTTAGCCCTTGGTGGTTTGGGGTGACCCCGACTTTGAGTCCCTATGGGGGTCGCCCAGGGAAGATGCTGCAGCCTCTCTCCCCCTTTTGTTTGCCGTTTGCTTGTTCCCCGGACCAGGCCACTCCAGCTTCTTGCCTCCTGTGACCTATGGGCCCTCCCTGCGGTTACGTGGCTGCGGCTTTTGTGGTGTTGTGGTGTGGGCTTTGAGAGCCCCACACCGGCAGGTTTAGCAGAAGAAAGCTGGATCTATCTTCGCTTCGGGATCTGCCGCCCGGTTGGGCCTGGTGCTCTCTAGCAGTCTCCTTACTTCCCACTCCGTGCTTTCTCTCTAGCTGAAGCTGGCTTTCAGGCAGCACTCCTAGTTGACCGTTCTCCCCCGTCAGTAGCCACTGCGCGGGCGCTGTTAGACAGCATCAACCCCACAGGTCTGCTCCTCACTGAGCCCTCTGGAGTTCTCTGCTCTAACTGACTCACTGCTCCTCCTCTCCTGTTCTTGCCTACGCCACCTAGCAACCAGACTCTCTTACCACACCCCTTGAGAGGAGATGGAGGCTTTTGGCCCCCTCCACTATTCCAGTGAAGGTCAAGGCTTTTCCCCCTCCTGGGATCCCCAGGGGTCCTCTCATGGGTACATGTGTGAGAGCTGATTACTATGCGCCTGTGTACCACACCCCTGTCAGCCTTCTGGATTACCTGTATTGTACTGTCCCCAGCATGGGTGCAGTACTCAGTGGTGCCTGACCAGGTCAGGGGCGCCACAAGTACATCGAATAAGAAGGATAAAAGGGGTCCCTCTAGGTTTGTTTTTAATTTTCGGTTTGGTCCTATGGATAGTCAAATCCGCACCATCATTAATAAGAACTGGTATTTAATAGAAAGGGATAAAGATCTCATGGAACTAGGCAAACAGAAACCTATTATATCACACAGGAGATGTAAACATTTGGGAGATATTTTAATCAAAAAGCGATATATGCCCCCTCAGACTTGGCTGCATTCTTTTAGCCCCAAAAGGTAACCACAAATGTGGACACTGTTCCTTTTGTAGGTTCCGTATGGTAGGCAGAGGTTTTAAGGTGGGGGGAAATAGGCATGCGGTAAATCAATTAATTACATACAGGACCAGAATGGTAGTATATATCATTTTTTGTCCCTGTGGGATGTTTTACATACGGAAGACATTCGCCCCATGTTTGTTCGTTTTAGAGAGCATAAAAATTTAATAACAACTGGAATAGGAGCAACCAAATTGATCAATCATATTAGAGAGGCACATCAGGCAGATAGTACAGTTCTAAGATTTGCGGGTTTGGAGCTAGTGGAGCAGAAAATGAAGGGAGGAGACCTTCATAAATTTCTTTTACAGAGAGAATCTTGGTATATTGTTAAATATGATGCATTGGGCCCATTAGGATTGATTGAGAGGAATGACCTGACGGTCTTCCTCTGAGGCATTACTGTCCGCCTTGGAATGCATTCTTGCTATTAGAGAAAAAAAATATCTCTCATTACTAGAAATAAAAGGAAAAAAGTTTTTTTTTTCAGCGAAAAAGGTCCTCCTTACTCTGCTTTGTGGCTCCATTTTGCAAAAGTAATATATAATACATAAAATATATCTAGGTGCTCCAGTGTAAAATCAAATATATCTAGGTGCTCCAGTGTAATAGATATTACTGAAAAATGTATTTAACTGGAAATGTATTGTATTTTGTATGACCGTATTGTTTCTATCATTGCATTCTGTATGTTTGTTTTTAAACACTTGTTTTAAATTCACTAATTGACGTTGCACATCAGGTGTGTCCTTAATGTGCTTAAGAGTAGTACGCTCACGTCACTTTGTATGAACTCGTGGAAGCGTCAGTTGTAAAGACACGAAATGGCAGTCGTCCGACTGATTGTGTGTTCCCACCTCCCCACGCCTTTCCCCCTGACCTGATGGTTGAATAAACAGCTTTTTTTATTGCATTTCTGGTGAGTGCCTTCCGTCTCTCCTCCATGGATATTGTGAATTGTGGTCTATTGGAATTAGCACCGTGGCCAGTATGCAATGGAATTTACTGCCATATAATGCGAGCATAAGCCTGGAATAAAAGGATTAAGCAGTTAGCTCGCTGAATGGTGCCAGTGTTTCCTCCCTCTTCTTCTATAGTCCCTGTACAGGGGTTCGCCCAAGGCGTCGTTGCAGGGGAGTCTGGTGCACGGTCCAGTGGGTCCACTCCCAGGACTATCCTTACAGCCATGCTCTTACATCTGTGCATGGCCTCAGATGGGTGGGGTGGACATTTGACCGCGCCGGATATGAAGCCACAAGAGGATGCCGGAGGAGCGCAGGAAGGTGAGAAGAATCTTTTTGTTTCTCCTACTGTGAATGGATATAGTAGTTTAGGAACCTGGGATGGAGCAACAAAGGGGCCCAAGATGGGGGAACATAGGGGTCTAGGATGGGAAACATTAAATAAAAGGGGGCCAGGATGAGAGACATTATTAAATAAAGGCTGCCAGGATTGGGGACATTATTAATAAAGGGGGCCAGGATGGGAGAAGTAATTACTATATGGGGCCAGAACAAGGATCATACATTATTGGTTTATGGTGGCAAATGGTGGACATAATTATTATAGAGGCAAATTAGGGACATTATTACTGCTGTAGTATCATTTAATTTTGAGGATACTGTCTTCCATGGGGGAACAAAAGTCTGACATAAGGTAGAAATTGGGGAAAAAGTGGGGAGTGTGCTCTGGGAGTGATCAGCTATAGGTGACTGTGTGTTATTTTCTGCAGAGTTGAGTCATGGCAGGAAGAAGGGATGGCGGTCAGCACCACCTGAAGAGGAAAAGCGAAGATGAATAATTTCAACCGTCACTAGTATTCTCTCTGATATTAATATGGGAAAGATTCTTTATTTCCAATATAGATTAAATACTTGAACATTTAACCCCTCCCTGTCCTGGGATTATTACATAGCAGCAGATATGCACTTACAGATTTTCTCTTCTGAAAACAGGTAATCACCTTTTCTAAGGCCATGTGCAAATGCTCAGTATTTGGTCAGTATTTTACATCAGTATTTGTAGCCAAAAGCAGGAGTGGAACAATCAGAGGAAAAGTATAATAGAGACGTGCAACCCTTCTGCATTTTTCACCCACTCCTGGTTTTGGCTAAAAATACTGATGTATGATACTGAACGTGTGAACTTAGCCTAAAGGTAAGTGATCACTTATTCACTAGTGGGGGACCAATTGCTGGGACCTGCACTGATCGGTGAAATGTGCAACTTTTACACTGGAGCTCATGTTTAACTCGACCCCTGATCCGTTAATTTCCCCAGAGGCTGCCACGTGTTGTACTTGGCTTTTTCTGACCGCCCCAAAAAGGTGAATGGAGCTGCATTGTAAAATGGGGATATAAGTGCCCTGTCAGGGATAATAGTTCCTCATTCTTCCAATCGGTGCTTTTTCCACTGGTCGGATTCTACTGATCAATAAGTTATCACCAACCTAACCTGTGAATCGGTGATAACTTGTTTTCACCAAAAAAACCCTTTACTGCAAACTACTGTAATTGTGCATCACAGTTATGGTGAGCAGAGGAGATGTGCAGGAGCCGCCTGTTTTACAATCAATGCTCCACTATAAGGGTATGTGCGCACGTTGCTTTTTACCTGCTTTTTACCTGCTTTTTTGCTGCTTTTTCTTCTGCGCTGTTTAATGCCAAAATGGATGTGTTCTTCTATTCAAGCAAAGTCTATGGGAATTTGGGTTTCTTGTTCACACTATGTTGTTCAAAATGCTGCCTTTTTGTGGCAGAACTTTGGTCAAAAACTCAGCTTTTCAAAGAAGCAACATGTCAATTGTTTTTGCCATTTGGGTTTTGCACTGCAAAGCTGAGTTTTTGACCAAAGTTCTGCCACAAAAAGGCAGCATTTTGAACAACATAGTGTGAACAAGAAACCCAAATTCCCATAGACTTTGCTTGAATAGAAGAACACAACCATTTTGGCATTAAACAGCGCAGAAGAAAAAGCAGCAAAAAAGCAGGTAAAAAGCAGGTAAAAAGCAACGTGCGCACATACCCTAACAGGGTCGGGGATAACGACTAACAGGTATTTGTATATAGCTATAGGGTGGGCCCCTGGAGTCAATTCCCCTGGTGGGCTCCAGACACCTGAGTCCGACCCTGGCTGTGATCTCACATCATGGACCGATTCATTGAAATGAACCAAACATGGACATGTGAAAACCGCTAGAAGCTAGTATGTGTCTCTGTGCTATCCATTAAAGGGACAGTATCACGTTTTTTTATTTTTGTATTAAAAATAGTGATTCTGAAATCAAGTATTTCTAATACAAAATGAAAATCGTAGCTTATTTACTTTTTCTGTTATTCTAATTTTACTGTATACACTGGGGGCCATGTTGGATTTGCTGTGTGTGTAACGACAGTTACACACTCCTTTATGGCAGCCCCTGTGCATAGAGAATAGTGGTCGCTATCCGACCCTATGTTTAACATTACAGTGGGCGTATGCTGTGACCTGGTCGCGCCCCATGGGCTGTCCAGATCACAGCAGAGGGAGGAGTTCAGCCGCCATCATCGTGGAGCTCACAGCGTATGCTGTTTGCTCCACTTCACCCCTGTCAACCGCCGGGATGTGAGAGTACAGTCCACCTCCCCTCCCCTGCCCTCGTTAACGATGACACCGCCTCCCTCCGCTCTCCCCATCCCTTCGCTCTCCTCAGCCCCCGCTAGTGCCGCCCCCCCCTCGCCGTTCCCGTCTCCGCTGACACCCCAACCCTTCGCTCTCCTCAGCCCCCGCTAGTGCCGCCCCTTCCCCCGCCGTTACCATCTCCGATGACACTTCGTCCCTCCGCTCTCCCCAGCCACCGCTCTGCTCGCCGCTGCTGTGTATGTGTGTGCCCTTGCCCCACTGCATGCGAGTACCGCCGCTGATGCTGTCTGCACGGCTGTGTATTATCCTCTCCTGTTTCATACTATCTGCTGAGCCGTGTATCTAATCCTCTCTTGGGTGATACACAGCTCAGCAGACCGCATCACCCAGGACAGGATTAGATACATGGCCGTGCACACAGCATTACCCAGGACAGGATTAGATACACAGCTCATCAGACAGTATCTAATCCTGTCCTGGGTGATGCTGTCTGATGAGCTGTGTATCTAATCCTGTCCTGGGTGATACTGTCTGCTGAGCTGTGTATCTAATCCTGTCCTGGGTGATGCTGTGTGCACGGCCGTGTATCTAATCCTGTCCTGGGTGATGCTGTGTGCACGGCCGTGTATCTAATCCTGTCCTGGGTGATGCTGTGTGCACGGCCGTGTATCTAATCCTGTCCTGGGTGATGCTGTGTGCACGGCCGTGTATCTAATCCTGTCCTGGGTGATGCTGTGTGCACGGCCGTGTATCTAATCCTCTCCTGGGTGATGCTATGTGCACGGCCGTGTATCTAATCCTCTCCCGTGTGATGCGGTCTGCACGGCCGTGTATCTAATCCTGTCCTGGGTGATGCGGTCTGCACAGCCGTGTATCTAATCCTGTCCTGGGTGATGCTGTGTGCACGGCCGTGTATCTAATCCTGTCCTGGTTGATGCGGTCTGCACGGCCGTGTATCTAAACCTGTCCTGAGTGATGCGGTCTGCACGGCCGTGTATCTAATCCTGTCCTGGGTGATGCTGTGTGCACGGCCGTGTATCTAATCCTGTCCTGGGTGATGCTGTGTGCACAGCCGTGTTTCTAATCCTGTCCTGGGTGATGCGGTCTGCACGGCCGTGTATCTAATCCTGTCCTGGGTGATGCTGTGTGCACGGCCGTGTATCTAATCCTGTCCTGGGTGATGCTGTGTGCACGGCCGTGTATCTAATCCTGTCCTGGGTGATGCTGTGTGCACGGCCGTTTATCTAATCCTGTCCTGGGTGATGCGGTCTGCACGGCCGTGTATCTAATCCTGTCCTGGGTGATGCTGTGTGCACGGCCGTGTATCTAATCCTGTCCTGGGTGATGCTGTGTGCACGGCCGTGTATCTAATCCTGTCCTGGGTGATGCTGTGTGCACGGCCGTGTATCTAATCCTGTCCTGGGTGATGCTGTGTGCACGGCCGTGTATCTAATCCTGTCCTGGGTGATGCTGTGTGCACGGCCGTGTATCTAATCCTGTCCTGGTTGATGCGGTCTGCACGGCCGTGTATCTAATCCTGTCCTGGGTGATGCTGTGTGCACGGCCGTGTATCTAATCCTGTCCTGGGTGATGCGGTCTGCACGGCCGTGTATCTAATCCTAGCCTGGGTGATGCGGTCTGCACGGCCGTGTATCTAATTCTAGCCTGGGTGATGCGGTCTGCACGGCCGTGTATCTAATCCTAGCCTGGGTGATACTGTCTGCTGAGCTGTGTATCTAATTCTCTCCTGTGTGATACTGTCTGCTGAGTTGTGTGTCTAATCCTCTCCTGTGTGATACTGTCTGCAGAGCCGTGTATCTAATCCTATCCTGTGTGATACTCCTGCTGTCCTTGGTGACACTTTAGACATTTCTGGTCACCAACAAAATGGCTGTGCATTGTGTCCCTACATGTCATTCTCTGTTATCCTTTGTAAACACTCAGATTGGGAGGTGGAGGCGACATCACATACAGGAGAGCAGACTCCGCCCACTTTACTGCAAGCTGTAACGTGAGCTTTTTCCTAGAGTGGGATTTCTGTAGGATTTCAGAAGCTGCTCCCCCTAGTGTTTAACAGTGGAAACAGTGGAAAATATTAAACTTTTTAATTTTTTTTTTTACATTTTGCTCAATTAAAAAAAGAAAATAATATTTAAACAAAACATTAAAATAATATTACTTTACATTTTTTCAGGTATTTAATTTTTTTTTTTTTCTGACGATACAGTCCCTTTAAAAAAGCTCATAGCCCATGTATGAAAAAATGTACATATTATTATTATTATTATTATTATTATTATTATTATAGTGCCATTTATTCCATGGCGCTTTACAAGTGAAAGAGGGTATACGTACAACAATCATTAAGAATGCAAAACAACAAGAAGTAAATGGCACTTCCTCTGTGCTGATGATAATAGATGTAAGGGTGCGCTTCAGGTTCCAAGGCCTTTTGTCAATAGAAGAATACAAGGCACTCCCAAGATTGGCTGCAACGTGTGATTTATTTAATGTGCATAACAACAACAAAACGTTTTCGGTCTGTAGACCTTCCTCAGTAAGCACATTCATGAAGAGGAGTTCAGCGTGGGTGATAAGCGCGGTGTCCACCTCCATGCGGGTGGTGACCAGGTAGCGTTGACCGTAAGACCGCCGTGAAAGTGCCCTGTCGGCCACGTGTGTATGACACGTCAGACCGAGCGGTCCCCTGATTAGCATTTCTAGCCACCAGGGCTCTCAACTGGCCACATGTGTACAGGACACGTCAGGCCAGGTGGTCACACCGGTAGCGTTGACTGGGAAGCTGAAATGAAGAGAACAGGTTCCACACACCCAGCCCAGGAACTCCCTATTAACGCCACAGAAGTCCTCGGGTACGCTGTCCGTGCACGTAGCAGGCACAACCGGACAGGTGGCACAGCAGCCGCAGCCCAGTTAACTCCACTGGGCTGCAGTAGCAGGACTGGACAGTAGAAGGGAAGCACGGCGCCTGACCCTATCGTGCCCAGCCACGGGTGTCTTGACGTGGCTGGCACCGGACGCCTATCCCTACCTTGCTGCTTCCAATCTAACAGGCTGTAGCCGCAATGGACTTTTCACATGGAGTGGTGCTTTGTCTGAGCATTGGTGTAGACTGTGCACCTCCATGTTGTCTCCAGCCCCTTTTATAACCTGGGTCCACCCCAAACCACAATGGCACCTCCAGGGACCACTAATGGAGTGCCACGTCATCAGTGACAACACCAGCGGCCTATCCGACACTGCCACTTCGCTGATGACCTCATGGCAGCCACACCCCATATACCTCACCAGTCATCGTCTGACGACCAAAGGTGGGGTGCCAGGTCATAGGGGCGGGCCTCCGCGAGTCAGTCTGGAGTGGGCACATCATCAGGACACCTGATGCCCTCTGGCCTATCAGGGCCTGCCACTTCACGGACATGCCCAATGAAGTCCTTCCCGGACTTAGCCTCCAATGCACTAAGTGCCTGAGCATGCTCAGTAGCCTGAACAACAGTCTCAGAAAACAGACTATGAGCTCCAGCATGCTCAGTAGGCACAACACAGGACTTAGACACGGCACAAAATCCAAGTACCTGTGCAAAGAGACTTTTGCATTAAGTGTGGGAGCATGCTCAGAAGTGAGGACTTAGCCTCAGAAATGACACAATCAGGCTGAACATGCTCACTAGGCGAAACACTGGACATAGGCTCTGTCTGGGGTAAATCGGCACGTGCATGCACACTAGCCACCTCTCCACACTTAGATGTAGAGGAGGAAGCAGCCAGCTGGACGACCCAAGGCACGGCCAAAAACGACAGCCGTCGCCTGGGCGTAACTGGAACCACCGCAAGCTGCTTGCTACGGCGGCGCCGATTCATAACATAGTGCTTGCAAGGGGTGCAGGCTGCACTCCCCGACTCCCGGCCAGCTCTGTCAGTGTTAAAGGGCTGGCTGAGTGCGGGGCACGGCCCCATACTTTAAGCTAGAGTGCGTCAAGTCACCAGAGGTCATACCGTGGGAACCCAGGTATGACCTCCAGTGAACTGAGTCACGTCACTGCTACCAGCCGGGTACTTCTTATCAGTGTTTCCCAGAGCCTGGAGAGATTGGACATGTTTTCGGTCTCACCAGGCTCAGATGTAGCAGAGTCAGGACCGTCCTTGTGTGGATTACATTGGACCTGCAGAGGTATTTTTGGGGGTTAATAAAGTGGTGAAAGAGGGTAAGTTGTTTTGTATTTTATTCTAAATAATGGATTTTTCTCTGTGTTTGTGTATTTATTTTTACTTATAGGATTAGTGATGGGGGTTTTCATAGACCCCTTCCCATCACTAATTTTAGGCTTGATGACAGTTGTGCGCTGTTATTAACCCCTCATTACCCCAATTGCCACCGCATCAGGTCAATTGGGAAGAGTCGAGTAAAGCGCCGAGATTTTCGCATCTAATGGATGCGACAATCTCAGGCAGCTACAGGTTGCTATTTTTAGGCTGGAGGGGGCCTAATAACCATAGGCCTCCTCAGTCTGAGAATACCAGCCCCAGCTGTTGGCTTTTATCATAATTGGATATCAAAATTGGGGGACTGCAAGCCGTTTTTTTAAATTATTTATATAAGTAGTTAAAAATATAAGCCACATGCAGTTCTTCTTATTTTGATACACAGCCAAGATAAGTGCAGGGCTGGGGGCTACACCCTATAGCCATATGTTTTATCTGTGCTAATTGTTTTATTTATTTATTTTTATACCATGATACTGACCCGCAGACAGAGCCTGTGATTGGTTGCAGTCAGACGCTGTCACACAGGCTGGGGGCGTGTCTGACTGCAACCAGACACCAGGACGGCCAGTGGGTGGGGAAAGCAGTGCATATGAATGTGCAATAATGAGCAGCTCAGGAAGTTAAGAAGAAGCCGCGAGAGCAGTTTACACCTTGCACTAGCTTCACTCTTATTTTCTTTATTTTTCCTTTTATTTTTTTTTTAATTTCTCGAGTGCCGGATCCGAATCAAACACCTGGAATCCCGGGCCCGGATTCGGCAACCAGGTATCTTTGAAACCGCACGGATCCGGACTTTTACAGTCTAGATCAGCTCATCACTAATTGTTAACCTGCTAAAAATCACCTAAAAATGCCACATCTGAAATATGGGATCCAGTTTTGGACGCCACATTTTTAAAAGGAAACTCAGAAGTTAGAGTCAGTTGTTCAAAGGCAGGCAACTAGATTATTACAAGGAATGGAAGGCCTCACATATGATGAGAGGTTTAAAGAGTTTGATTTATTTAGCTTAGAAAAAAGACGTCTCAAAAGAGATCTCATTTATATGTATGCATACATGTGTGGTCAATATAAAAAAACTGGCACATTACTTATACCTTGCAAAGACAATACTAAGGACCAGGGGACACTCACAGCTAGTAGAAGAAAGGAGATTCCAGCAGCTAGATAGGAAAGGGTTCTTTACAATTAGAGCAGTCAGACTGTGGAATGCCCTACCACAAGCAGTAGTAATAGCAGACAGTATAACAACTTTTAAAAAAGGGCTGGATGATTTCATCAGTACACAGCATTGTTGGTTACAAATTATTTAGTGACAAAATGTAAATGTACAAATCTGCTGAGTTTTGGGGTGACAGTTAATGTTAATTAACAAGAGCTACTGGTTCTTTAAAAGGGGATTTATTACAAATAGTTTATTTACAATTACACACATAAGGGAAAGGTAATAGGAGAGGGTGGTGGAAGATAGGAAGTGGAAAAACTGACCAGCTTGGTATGCTACCTTTATATAAGCCACACAGTCAAACATGGCCCATACAGAGCCCATCCCTGGAACACCTCCACATAAGGCCTGAAAAACACATCCGTGAAAATCACGCATGTGTAATACGGGCCGTTTTTCAGGTCCGTGATCCGTTTTTATGTCCGTTTTTATGGTACGGTTTGCATCTGTGTGACCGGCGTATGGTAACCACGTGTGCATGTGGAATGTCCGTGTGTGCGTGAGATATGTAACTGACATGTGAGTGTGTTGTCCGTGTGAAATGGTACGTGTGTGATGCAAAATGTCATTGATGCATACCCGTTGACAGCAGACAGAGTCACGCGTAGAGAATGAACTCGGGTGAACTTCACCCGACTTCATTGTCATACTGCGCCTCTGTCTGGGTGTCGCGTTCTGATTAGCGGTCACCCGTGCAGGACTCACCGGTGACCGCTAATCCCCAGAGTAACTGAAGTGAGCAGCGTGATTAGCGCTGCTGTCACTCAGGTTACCCGAGGCTAGCTGGAGTCACCCACCCGAGACCGCAACTCACGTGTGACTTCATCGCTGTCACTCGGGAGACTTGCTGTCACAGTTGGAGGATCCAGCGGTGGCCGCGAGTGACCTGAGTGACATCATCGATGATCGCGATACTCATCTCAGTTGCTGCATGGAGCTGACAGGAGCGGCGGCGGTGTTCTTCTGCAGCTCCTGTCACCTTCATGTAGCAGAGCTGGAAGCGACGTGGGACCTCCGTGGATTACGCCGGAGCTGGAGGGGTTTTTGGGGCTTAATAAAGTGGTGAACGAGGGTATTTGATAGTGTTTTTTATTGCAAATACATCGGATTTTTACACTGTGTGTGTTTATTAATTTTAACTTACAGATTAATCATTGGGGGTGTCTCATAGACGCCTGCAATGATTAATCTTGGACTTAGTGGCAGCTATGGGTTGCTGCCATTAACTCCTTATTACCCCGTTTGCCAACGCACCAGGGCAAATCGGGAAGAGCCGGGTAGAGGTCCAGAACTGTCACATCTAATGGATGTGGCAATTCTGGATGGCTGTTGGCTGATATTTTTAGGTTGGGGGGCTCCCCATAACGTGGGGCTCCCCATCCTGAGAATACCAGCCTTCAGCCATTTGGCTTTATCTTGTGTGGTAAAAAATTTGGGGGGAACCGCACGCCGTTTTTTTAATTACTTATTTATTTTACTGCACAGTATAGACCCGCCCACCGGCTGCTGTGATTGGTTGCAGTGATACAGCTGTCACTCAGTGTGGGGGCGTGTCTCACTGCAACTAATCATAGGCGCCGGTGGGTGTAGAAAGCAGTGAATACTAGATTGATTAATGTAAAAATAGTAAAAGCCGCCAGAGTTTTTTTCACAGCCGTGCAGCGCCGCGGCAGTGATCGGGGAACGGTGAGTATGAGAGAGGGGGGAGACTGACCGACAGACTGAGAGAGGGACAGATAAGACAGAGAGAGACCGACCGACGGACTGAGGGAGATTGACCGACATAGACAAAAAAAACAAAAAATTACCAACATCGCTAGAAAAAAGCCCAAAACGTAGACGGAGCATACAGAGATGCGTCCGTGTCACTTATGTGTGTGCACAGACCCATTGACTTTCATTGGGCCCGTGTGTACGTGTTCCGTGCAGAAAACGGACATGCTTCCGTGCAAAATGGAAACACATACGGATCACGGACATGGACACACCGACATTATGGAATAACGCACGTGTGACCTCAAACATAAACTAACATTGGTGCATGCTTGTCCGTGTCTCCGGTGTATACGGAAACGGACCAAACACGCACGTGTTTCATGGATGTGTGTTTCAGGCCTAAAAGACTGTGACCTGATTGGACGGTACTATTGAGTCCTCCAGGAACATGCACATGCCTGCTAATGTTGATGCTCTCTTTGGTGCAGAATAGGTTGGAGGGTCAAGACTCTTGACACACGTAGTTGCAATGGTTTTCACCTTCCTGTGGATTGTGTCCTGGTATATATGAAAGGTCTTCATACCAAAAGGCCTGAGGACATGTTTACACTCCATTTGGGCTGGGGAAACTTGATGTCCATCTCAAGAACAATGGTTTATCTTCCAAATATCACAGGGGTTTTTTACAGATGTCGAGGCCACAGGCAAAATGTTAAATTCACATGTAGATCCACTCTTTGCTTTGTCAATAGAACAAAGGGAAATACACTACAGGACATACGATTGCCTTCCTGCCTCACAGATTCACAACCCCCTCACAGGGCATGATTTTTCTCTTTGATGTAGACCTTTTGAGCTCTTGTGGAATTTAGAGCTCATGGAAGCAATTGTAAGCACAGTGATTCATATTACACATTACACATTTTGTCCATGTTTACTTCCAACAGTATAATTGATGGAGGAAGGTAGAACTAGCTGGACCTAGGTCTTTTTTCAACCTATGTAACTATGTAACATAGTTTGAATATCTGGCTGAGGACTATTTGAATATCTGGCTGAGGACTATAGGGAGAGACCTGGATAGACTGCTGAAGTCCCTTGCTGACTATTCCATTTCATTTAGTTGACAGGTCTCTTCCTGTGTATACACATGGGAGAGCCAGGCACTGATTCATTGTACAGCAAGGCTCTTTCATGCCACCACAAGCATTTTGCAAGAAGGGAGAACTAGTTCTATCATGGTTTTGTTGCATTCTTCTGCAATCTTCCCATTATCCACGCTTTTTACACATGCAGTCATAGCCAAATGTTTTGACACTGATACAAGTTTAGTTTTCACACAGTTTTCTGGTCCACTAATTTTGGCAGATGTTTCCGTGGTTTCTGATGTGCAATATTAGGTTGACCTAACGGTCACAACTGTTGCCAGCGATGTCCAAATGCGGAGGGAGTCCCGGTAACCCCCCCCCCCCCCCCCGCGCTCTTTCCCAGTCTCAATGAAAACAGGCAGACGCTGTTATACACATAAGCACTGGAGATGTGTGGCTGCCAAATAGAACTGTATTGATTCGGTTAGATACTCAGGGTTATACAAAACTAATTAGGACGTAACTATGTAACATACATATTCATTAGTCTACATTCATTATAGGCATGGATTACATGTTCCCGGCAAGAGAAATTAACATGATGACTTTTATTCTAAAAGCAAAAAAAAAAACTGTTTGTGTCAGCAGTGTTCTTCACTTTCTTTAAGCCAAAACAATGAGTCCTTGAAAATGTCTGTCTGTTAGGTAAATAATTCTTGGTTGTTTTCTTTGCAAGGAGAATGAGAGTTCATGACTTTTCTAACCAGTAAAAAGTTAACTCTTTCCTCACAATCCCCCCTTTTGGCATGAGTGATGGACTGGGGCCCATCGAGAAGCGGTGTAGCTATGAACTGTAGAGCGAGCAGGCTAGTCTCCAGATACTTTCTGAGCCGCGGGTTGCCCAGAGAGTGTCATCCACATCCATCACCCAGAGGACTGCCTGCATGCCTCTTGATAGGAGTCTCATCATGATACGCCAAGGTGATTTCTAGAGGAAAGAGTAGAAAAAAAAAGCATATTAGTGATTTCATAGGGGTGCTGAATAATCATTGTATTTGCATTTCCTCAAGCAGCGGGAAAACAAAGCCATTAGCAATCCAAACACTACATAGGCAACTAATAAACAGAGTAACACTTGGAATACCGATTGCAGTATCCCCATGAACCATCCTCCTATTCCCTTAACCCTTTAGTGATGGAGCTAATTTTCACCTTAATGACCAGACCAAATTTTGCAATTCTGACCAGTGTCACTTCATGAGGTTATAACTCTGGAACGCTTCAACGGATCCCGGTGATTCTGAGACTGTTTTTTCGTCACATATTGGACTTCATGTTAGTACCAAATTTAGGACAATATTTTTTGCGTTTATTTATGAAAAAAATTGAATATTGGCAAAAATTTTGAAAATTTAGCAATTTTCAACTTTTGAATTTTTATATCGTTAAACCAGAGATTTCTGTGACACAAAATAGTTAATAAATAACATTTCCCACTTGTCTACTTTACATCAGCACAATTTTGGAAACAAAATTTTTTTTTTGTTAGGAAGTTAGAGGGGTTCAAAGTTTATCAGCGATTTCTCATTTTTACATCAAAATTTACAAAACCATTTTTTTAGGGACCACATCACATTTGAAGTGACTTCAATAGGCCTAGATGACAGAAAATACCCAAAAGTGACACCATTCTAAAAACTGCACCCCAAAAGGACTCAAAACCACATTCAAGAAGTTTATTAACCCTTCAGGTGCTTCACTTGAACAAAAGCAATGTGGAATGAAAAAAAGCAAAAATTAAATTTTACCTAAAAATGTTGCTCTAACCCAAATTTATTCACTTTTAGAAGAAATAGCACAACAAAATGGACCCCAAAACTTGTTCCCCACTTTCTTATGAGTGCGCCGATACCCCACATGTGGTCAGAAACCTCTGTTTGGACAAATGGGAGGGCTCGGAACAGAAGGAGCAATATTTGAATTTTGGAAAGCAAATTTGGCTGAAATAGATTGCGGGCACCATGTTGCATTTACAGGTCCGCTAAGGTACCTAAACAGAAGAAATCCCTCACAAGTGACACCATTTTGGAAACTAGACCCCTCAAGGCTTCTATCTAGGGGTATAGTGAGCATTTTAGATCCACAGGTACTTCACAGATTTTGTTAACGTTACGTTGTCATATTGAAAATTTTAATAATTTTCTCAAAAATGTTGCTTTAGCATCAATTTTCTCACTTTTTCAAGAGGTAATTCCAAAAATTTGACCTCAAAGTTTGTTAACCACTTTTTTATGAGCGCGGTGATACCTCACATGTGGTCTGAAACCTTTGTTTGGACAAATGGGAGGGCTTGGAACGAAAGGAGCAATATTTGAATTTTGGAAAGGAAATTTGGCTGAAAAAGATTGCGGGCACCATGTCACATTTGGAGTACCCCTAAGGTACCTAAACAGCAGAAACCCCGCACAAGTGACCCCATTTTGGAAACTAGGCCCCTCAAGGAATTTATCTAGATGTTTGGTGAGTACCCTGAACCCCCAGGTGCTTCACAGAATTTTATAACGTTGAGCCATGAAAAAAAAAAAAAAAAAATTTACCACAAAATTGTTGTTTCAACCAGGTAGTTTTTTTTTTTTTTACAAGAGTAAAAGGAAAAAATTCAGCATAACATTTATTGTGCAATTTCTCCTGAGTTTGGCGATACCTTATATGTGGTGGAAATCAACTGTTTGGGCGCATGGCAGGGTTCGGAAGGGAAGGAGTGCCATTTGACTGCAAAATTGGCTGGAATCAATAGCGGACGCCAGGTTGCATTTGGAGAGCCCCTGAGGTGCCTAAACAGTGGCGGTCCCCCACAAGTGACTCCATTCTGGAAACAAGACACCTCAAGGCTTTTATCTAGGTGTATAGTGAGCAGTTTGAATCCACGAATACTTCACAGAATTTGATAAGCTTAGGTTGCCATATTGAAAATTTTCATTTTTTTCACAAAAATGTTGCTTCAGCATCAAATTTCTCACTTTTTCAAGAGACAACAACAAACCGTGGACCCAACAGGTTGTTATCCAATGTCTTATGAGCACAGGGATACCCCACATGTGGCCAAAAACCTCTGTTTGGATAAATGGGAGGGCTTGGAATGGAAGGAGCACCATTTGAATTCTGGAAAAGTTGAAATAAATTGCAGGCACCATGTCACATTTGCAGGGCCCCTTGGGTACCTATACATTAGAAACCCCCCACAAGTGACCCCATTTTGGAAACTGGATTTTATTCAGGAGTATAGTAAGCATTTTGAATCCACAGGTACTTCACAAAAATGTTGCTGTAGCAACAAATGTCTCACTTTTAGGCTATGTGGCCATGATCCAGCGACACGGCGTCTAGTACACAGTGTCAGCCTCCTGCAGAGATGTGAGTGTTGTCCACGGGAGAACGCAGCTGCCCATGCCCACGATTTGGGTTCAGGCCGCTGTGGAGCTCTGCTACCTGCAGAGAACACTCATCTCCGCAGCATAAATTGACATGCTGAGGCTCGGGAAGCTGCGCCACAGGTCAGTTTATGCTGCGGAGAAAAGAAGCACATTGGGCAAGCACATTGGGCATGGGATTTCTAAAAATCCTTCCACTGTGCTTCTACTGCACAACGCAGCACTATGGACACAGGGACACACTATGGACACACTCTGCGCCCAAAACGCTGCAAATCCCGATTATGGGCGCACAGCCTAAAATGCTACAATGGATGAATGGATAGATGTCAAACATATATAACGTCCCACCCCCTGCATATTCTAAGCTGGCGCCCTTTAGTGCCTTTCATGTGGCACTGAAGGGTGCCTAGCCTTGTATTTAGCCCCCCAAAAAATTAATAATTAAAATAAACGACGTGGGGTCCCCCCTATTTTTGATAGCCAGCTAGGGTAAAGCAGACAGCTGTAGCCTGCAAACCACAGCTGACAGCTTCACCTTGTCTGGTGATCAATTTGGAGGGCTCCCCAGGCGTTTTTTTAAAAAAAAAAAAAAACGTGGGGTCCCCCCCAAATTAGATCACCAGCCAAGGTGAAGCGGACAGCTGGGGTCTGGTATTCTCAGGGTGGGAAGAGCCATGGTTATTGGACTCTTCCCAGCCTAAAAATAGCAGGCCGCAGCCGCCCCAGAAGTGGCGCATCCATTAGATGCGCCAATCCTGGCGCTTCGCCCCAGCTCATCCCGCGCCCTGGTGCGGTGGCAGACGGGGTAATATATGGGGTTGATACCAGCTGTAATGTCACCTGGCATCAAGCCCTGGGGTTAGTGATGTCACGGCATCTGAACAGATACCCGACATCACTAACCCAGTAAGTAATAGAAAAAAATAAAGACAAAAAAAAAATTTATTTGAAAAAACACTCCCCGAAACATTCCTCTTTCCCCAATTTTTTGAAAATAAAGAAATTCCGGTCGCTGTAATCCATTTTGGAGGTCCCACGCCGACTCTGGATCTTCTAGAATATGGAGGGCACGTTCAGGGAACGTATCCCCCCATTTTCTGGAAGAGCAAGCTCTCCATGAGCAGTGTGGGTGCAGTAATCTGAGAATTACTGCACTCACACTGCCCCGGTCCAACTTAGGGCAGAGTGACCTGCAGTAACCTCATTCCAGAATATGAGGGGCACGCTCACAGAACGTACCCCCCATTTTCTGGAACAGCAGTCTCTCCATGTGAGGACCACACTCCTCACATGGAGAGACTGCTGATTACTGCACTCACTCTCCCCCGGTCCACAGTGGAGCAGCCTGTGCAGCAGCGACGTCAGCGTCCCAGGGATCCAGCTGACAGCCGCTGTCTGCGCATGCGCCGCCAGCATTCAAGAAGGAGGCGGCGTGATCGCGGGACGGATCACCAGACAGGTAACGTATGACCGGGGGCTGGGGGGGTGACGGGGGGTGACCTAGTGGGACCTGGGGACACCTTTCTGTCGCATGTGACGTGTCACATGCGGCAGAAAGAGCAGAATGAATGCGGCCGCGCGCCGCCATCTTCCACGCTCCGGAGGGGGGAGGGGGGTGTCTCTGGAGACCCGGAGGGGGCTCCGGTGACCAGAGGGCTCCGGTGGACCGGAGGAGGGGTCAGGGGGAGGACATTTCCCTCCGATCTGAAATGTTTGATTATTTCAGATCGGAGGGAAATGAATGCAGAGCCGGCGCCGGCGGCAGTTTTCTATGCGCTTCGGCGCCATTTTGAGTGCTTCGGAGGGGGGGTAGGGGTGGTGGGGGGACTCTCCGGTACCGGGGGCTTTGGGGGCACTAGGGGTTTAGATTTCTTTCTCATCTGACATGTTTGATCATGTCAGATGAAAAAGAAATCAGTTTTACCGGCCATTTCTTTTTTTTTCATGTGTTCGTCGGTATACAGTGTATACCGCCGATCACATGATCGGGGTCCAAAAAAAACACCCCGATTCATAATCTGGGGAGTCTCAGCTACCCCCGGTAGCTGAAACCCCCGAGATTTTCGGTCGCTGGGGGGCGCTACAGGGTTTTTTCGGGCCGCCGCTTTAAAGCGGCGGAACAGAATAAGTACCCTGTTTTGCCGCCGCTTTAAGTCGTACGGCCGTCGTTATGAGGTTAAACCAGTTTGCAGGGTTGAACATTGAAAAGGTATTGCTCCAACAAGCATCTGAGCTTCTGAGTACCTCCTCATCATGTTTTTTCCTCAGCTTTTGTATCTCAGTTAAACTGGCTTGGGCTTTTAAGGTTCCTTTTGGATCTATGTAGTGACAACAGCTGGGGCCTATTATTTGGCACATCCCCCCTTGGGCCGCAGTGAGGTAATCCAGTACCAAAGTATGTTGGTTGGTTACAATGATTAATTGTCTCTGTATGGCAATGGTACTATTTACTGCTTGGAGAACCTCAAAAATTTGATCATCAAGATAGTCGGTGCTGTCCACCAACTTATCATACATCTGCATTATCATGGGATAGAGAAAAAGGGAACTGAAAAATTTGTTGACATGGCTCATTTGAACAACATGGGGTCGGCCACTAGGCCTGTCTTTGTTATCTGCCACTCTTTTTACCAGGAGGTGGAGAGGCATTTTTCCTGCCGGTATGTCAGTGGTATTGATAATGAAGGTGGCAGGAGTCAAGCGGGCTAGAGTGCAGGTACCATTTACTCCTACTGGCAGCCATTTGTAGGCATTGTAACCACAAACCCTGTAGGTCTGCGGCGGGAGATCCCAGATGGCAGAATGTTGTAGTATGAGTCTATGTACTATATCTATAAAGGCCGATATGTTTCTGAGCATACACCATCCGGGAAGTTGGCCTAGGGGACTACAATAGCCTGCGGACTGTTCACCACAGGTTTCTCGGCCAGGCACATACGGGTCAGAATCATTTCACCATAAATTTCCGGTTTGGGAGTAACAAGTATCATTTGTGCCTTCTGGAAACAATGAATTGTGTGTCCACCCATGGTCTTGCAGATGTCTCTCTAACAGCAAGGGTTTAAATGCATCTGTACTGTCAGAGGTTCGCCCAAAACTTATTTTGATTCCTTCTGTTGGAATCTTGCCCAAAGTAGGTGTTTTTGTGTAATTACGGGGTACCCAGCTGCTTCCTTCAAAGGCTAAGAATTGCTGGGTTCCGGGAAGGTCGGTAGTTAGGTTGCCTTGCCACCAGGGGAAATCTACCCATTCTACAATTGGTATGGGCACACTAGTGTTCCACAGTTTTTAATACTTTGTGTCATTGACTGATAGTCTATTGTAACAGCCTCCCCATTGGAACACTTCGTTTATTGGGACTGGTATGTGTCACGCTCCCGATGCCTCGGCACCGCTCCTTACCCGCTGATCCGGTCGCACCATCCCGGCACCGCTCCGTACCCACTGATCCGGCCTCACCGTCATTGCACTGCTCCTTAACCACTGATCCAGTCCACGTGTCCACCGGTCATGGCTGCCGCTCCCGCTCGTGCTCTCCTGTGTCCTGCTCCTGGTCTTATGAGTCTGACTCTGAGTCTTAGCCACATGGTTCTGTATAGGACCGGGCCGCGCCCACTCTCCTGGTCTTATAGGCCCAGCACACCTGCAGCAGGAAATGACATGAGGCTGTGCTAGGTATATAAGACTGGCCTTTCCATGTGGGCGGCGCCTGATCAACGTGTCTTGAAGCTTTGTCTTGTGAGCTAGGTGCTCAGGTCCCCTTGTGCCGTGTCCTGTACTACTGCCTATCTTTACTACCCGGCACCTGTACCAGTGTCCTGCACTGTCTCAAGGAACTCTGTGACCCCAGTGACTTTGTTCTTCCCGTCCCCTGTGGGACGCGGCTCCCGTCCCGGCCACGCCAGTGCTCCGGCTGCCGTGTACCCTGCCCCCCGGTGGGGAGCTCGGTCAAGCGGATCCACCTCCTGGGTCTACCAGTCCTCCCGGTCCTGACAGTATGGCTAAGTAAGACATAGAAGAGGCTGCCACAGGTGCATGTGTACATATCCAGCAGTCTGAGATCCCAAGTTTTTCAACTAAAGGCTACTTTACACACTGCGATATCGGTCCCGATATCGCTAGTGTGGGTATCCGCCCCCATCTGTTGCGCGACACGGGCATATCGCTGCCCGTGCCACACAACATCGCCCAGAGCCGTCACACATACTTACCTGTCCGGCGACGTCGCTGTGACTGGCGAACCGCCTCCTTTCTAAGGGGGCGGTCCGTGCGGCGTCACAGCGACGTCACTGAACCGCCGCCCAATCGCAGCGGAGGGGCGGAGATGAGCGGGACGTAACATCCCGCCCACCTCCTTCCTTCCGCATAGCGGCCGGGAGGCAGGTAGGGAGAGCTTCCTCGCTCCTGCGGCGTCACACGCAGCGATGTGTGCTGCCGCAGGAACGACGAACAACCTCGTTACTGCTGAAGTAACGATAATTGGGAATGGACCCCCGTGTCGCCGATTAGTGATTTTGCACTGTTTTGCAACGATGCAAAATCGCTTATCGGTGTCACACGCAACGGCATCGCTAATGCGGCCGGATGTGCGTCACAAAATCCGTGACCCCAACGACTCCGCATTAGCGATGTCGCAGCGTGTAAAGCCCGCTTAACACTTCATGGTGGGGCTCAAATGAATTCTGCCGTGGTGTAGAAGGCCCCAGAAAGGAAGTACACATAGAAATACTTATCAGCAGTATTAGGCCTTTTGCAGTAGCTGGCATGAACCCATGTCGATCTCCCCTCAAGTTTGCCGGAGGTTGGAGTGGTCAGCTGGACAGTCAAAGGCCCTTCGAATCGTGGCTCAAGGGTCTTTCTCACGTGCTTCTTTAGGTAAACCCAGTCACCAGGCTTTAGGGAGTGGGTTCCTGGAACTGCATCAGGATCAGGTAGAGAAGAATAGACCCTTTGGTGGGTCTCAGTTAGCCTCTTCTGCAGGGAAACAACATAAGACTTTAGGCTATCACATTGCAGGTGTAACTCCTGCGGGAAGTAGCATCCTAATCTGGGTGCATTACCAAAGAGTATTTCAAAGGGTGAGAGCCTGTGCTTTCCCTGCGGGGTGGTCCTTACAGAGTAAAGAGCTATGGGGAGACATTCTGTCCATGGTCTACCAGTCTCCTCCACTGCCTTGGCTAATTTGAGCTTTAGAGTTCCATTTAACCTTTCCACTTCCCCTGATGACTGTGGGTTGTAAAGCGTGTGTAAGGCTGACTGAATGCCTAACAGGGCACAGGTGTTCTGGAAAACATGTCCAGTGAAATGGGTACCTCGGTCTGACTCTATGACTTCAGGGAGTCCAAACCGGGGTACCAGCTCACAGGCCAGTTTTTTTGCTGTGATTTTGGCCGTGGTTGAGCTGACAGGGTAGGCCTCTGGCCATCCTGAGAAGAGGTCTACACAGACAAGTACAAACTCGTAGATGCCATGTTTTGGCAACTGGATATAGTCTATTTGTACTCTTTGGAATGGGGCAAACGTCTTTGGCATGTGTCTTTGCGGGGTTTTAGTTAGCTGGCCTGGATTATGCTGTTGACAGATGTGACAAGCTTTTATTCTCTGGGAGGCGTATTGTCTGAAGCCGGGGGCTACCCAAAGAGGTTGCATCTGGTTCATGATTGAGTTTGTGCTACCGTGCGTAGGGTAGTGGAGTATTTGGAAAATGGCAGGGAACCAACTGCGTGGCAGGACGGAAAGTCCGTTTAGGCGCCAAATCCCCTCCACCTTTTCTGCCCCCTTGGCCCGCCATCCGGCCTTTTCTTCCTCAGAGGCGTTTTCCTGTGTCTCAGAGAGGTTCTGCATTTCTTCCTCCGTCGTTGACACTGTTTCCGTCTTCTTTAAAGGAAGTAGGGCTGCTTGTTTTGCTGTTTGGTCGGCCAAGCGATTTCCCCTTGCCTCGGGTGTTTGAGCCTTGGTGTGGGCAGCAACCTTTATGATAGCTAGCTGTTTTGGTATAAAGGCTACTTCCATTAGTTTCTTCACTGAGGCTCCATGCCTGATGGGATTTCCTGTTGCTGTGAGGAATCCTCTAGTCTGCCACATAGTGCCAAAATTGTGCACAATGCCGTTCTGCATAGGCTGAGTCCGTGTAGATATTCGCTGTTTGTTCTTCCAGAAACTCAATGGCCCAGATGAGGGCAAGAAGTTCTGCTTCTTGGGCAGATATGCGCGGAGGTAGCGGTTGTTTGGCTAAGACTGCATGTAAAGTCACTACCGCAAATCCGGTGTGGAATTTGCCTGCTTCATCAGCATATCTGCTACCATCCACAAAAAGTTCAAAGTCTGGATTTGTAAGCGGTGTTGCCTGAATATTGTGCAGGGGCTTTGCCTCATGTTCAATGAGTTCTTGACAATCATGGTCAAATGGTGCGCTGGTACATTTGTCACTCTCTTCTTCTGTCCCCCCTTCTAAACTTGTAAAGATCAGCAGATCATCGAGGTTTAGACTCAAGCAAATGAGATGTTTGGGGGTAGCAACAGCGTGCACTGAAGTCTGACTTGTCTTGCCATGGAGAGATGTTTCAACTGCACTTGATTGAGAACAGCATAGATGTCATGGCTGGTAAGAATGGTGGTCGGGAAATCGAGTGAGATTTCAGATGCTTTCTGCAGTATGTTTGAAACTGCTGTAACAGAACGGACACAGGTTGGTGCTGCTTTGGTGATGTTGTCGAGTTGAGAGGAGTAGTACCCGATTATGTGATGTTTGTCCATCTTCTGGGTGAGTACTCCTACGGCAAATCCTTGAAGCTCTGCTACGAACAGCTAGAAGGTGAGATCATAGTTCGGTAGTGCAAGAGCAGGTGCATCAATCACTAGTTCTTTGAGCTGTTGAAAGTTTTGTCGAGCTTCTTCTGTAAGGCAGAAAGGAACATTCTTCGTGTAATCATACAGTGGTTGCATGAGTAGCGATGCATTGGGAATCCATTGTCTGCAGAATGATATTAGCCCTAAAAATCCTCTGAGCTGTTTGAGATTCCTAGGAATGCTTGCTTTTCTGATCACTTCTTGTCTGTCCGGGCTGAGGTGTTTTTGTCCCGCAGAGAGACAGTGACCCAAGAAGGTGACCCTCGTTTTGCAGAATTGTAGTTTATCTTTACTTGCTTTGCAGCCTACTTCTGCTAGAAAGATGAGAAGACTTATTGAAGCCGTTTTACATTCTTCTTCGCTGGGGCAGCACAGTAGTAAATCATCCACGTACTGAAGGAGGACACAGCGTTCAGGAGGCTGCCAGCCTTGAAGGACACTACTCATAGCCTGAGTATATAGTGTAGGAGAATGCTGCATTCCTTGAGGCAGCCTGGTCCACGTGTATTGATTTTGCTTGTGCGTGAATGCAAAAAGGTCTTGACATGCTGGATCCAGTGGTACTGAGAATAAAGCATTAGCAAGGTCTATGACCGTATAATGGGTAGATGTAGCCGGTACTTGTGTAAGCAGGGTATGTGGATTGGCCAGGTAAGGGATTAGAAACAACAGGAGTGAGGGGCTGCAGTATTGAGTTCACTGCCCTCAAATCGTGTAGCATTCGGTACGTGACTGGATCACCTTTTTTCACTTGTTTCTTCTTTACAGGAAACAGCGGAGTGTTGTACGGAGACTTAGTAGTTCTGAGAGCTCCCGACTTCAGCAGTTCTTTTATCTGTTGATCCAGGGCAGCTTCCTGTTGAGCGTTGAGAAGATATTGTCTCAGCTGCGGTGGTGTAGTTCCAGGCTTGACTGAAACTTTTACGGGGGGCACAGGTAGTGTGCCAAGGTCAGTTTTTGATGTGGACCAGAGTTTTGCAGGAACTTGTAGAAGTACTTGATTCATGTTTGCTTCCTGTGTGGCATCAGATCCTGGTTGATCTTCGATCATTTGAAGAGTGCACAGGACTTCTTCAGGAATATCCTCTGGAATTTGCAGGATAGCAGATCCATCTTCTATGTATACAATCTGAGCTTGGAATCTTGATAGTACATCTGGTCCCATTAGGGCATCTCCACCCAGGGGGGAGACTAAGAATTTGGACACAAACATGTGTGGTCCCAGTTTTACCTTCAGTGGATGTGTTATTGGTATTATCTGGGCTTGTCCATCAAAACCGGACACTACAGTAGCTTCAGATGAGATGGATCCTTCAGGCACCAGGTTCCTGGGGAGTATGGAGCGTGAGGCTCATGAGTCCACCAGAGCCCTGATTTCCTTGTTGCCAATTTGAAGGGGAACATGTATAAATGGACCTCTGGCATCCCTGTCCCGTATGGCCGCAAGTCAGGCAGTCTTCTCCTCCTGACTCTCGGCCTGGTTTTGAGTGTCCCTCGTCTTCTTTCTACAGTCTCTGATCACATGTCCTCTGATCCCACAATAGTAGCAGGTCGGTGCCTTCTTTCTTGGGCCTTCTGGCTGACCGTCCACTGCTGCTATGACAACTTTCTTGTTGATCCTTTTATCCTTTGCGTCGGTTTCTAAGCCACTTGCTTTGTTGACTAGAAGATCTATGTCTTCCATGTTTCTCCATTTGGGGCA
Organism: Anomaloglossus baeobatrachus; assembly: GCF_048569485.1. NCBI lineage: Eukaryota > Metazoa > Chordata > Amphibia > Anura > Aromobatidae > Anomaloglossus > Anomaloglossus baeobatrachus. The sequence goes on from NC_134357.1 coordinate 223,503,855, forward strand.
GCATGCTTTCAGTCTATCTGCCAGAGGTGCATGTATCCCATCCATGAAGGATCTTACCATGAGGCGACGTATTGCGCCTTCTTGTAAGTCCAGCCCTTCATCTGCGAATGACTGCATTAATCTGTAGTAAAATGAGCTGACATTCTCCACAGGACCTTGATGCACTGGTCCCATTGTGCCCTTAGTTTGTTGCTCCTGGGTGCAGAAGAGATTAAGTCTTGTCATGAAGTCTTGGCCCGATTCCACATTACCGGTATCAGCTGGAACATGTCCTGTCAGATGGGCAGTGAGTTTTGCATACATCTCAGGGGACATTTTAACTCTACATAAGCCCTCCATGTCCAACCAAGTGCATGTCCTGTCAGATGGGCAGTGAGTTAGGCATACATCTCAGGGGACATTTTAACTCTACATAAGCCCTCCATGTCCAACCAAGTGCTTCTGTAGGAGACCTGTATTTGGGTCAGGTAACGTGAAAAACTGACGAGGTTTCTAGCCGGGTCTGGAAAATTTTGCAGGAAAGCCATCTGCTCGGCTGGAGTCCAGGGTACGTAATCTTCATACGTACGAGGAACTGCATCTCTGGGAGCATCTGGGTTTTGTGGATTAACAGGTGGTCTTATTAGGACTCTTCTTTCCACTTCGGGATAAAGAGGCACTGGTGTTGTGGCTTGTGGCTTGTGGCTTGTGCTGTGGGGCTCCACAGGCTATGCATGTTTCACTCCAGTCCGGATTTTGTTGGCCACAGTTTGTGCAGGTCCATTCAGAGGATCCTGCTATTTTTGGAGTTGTTGCAGGAGTAGTTGACAGGTACGGAGAAGGCTGCTGATCCTTATTAGCCTTCTTCCCAGTTTCTTCCCATGTGTCTGATTCTTTATGGTATATCCAGCCTTGATCGTGGGCTGTTTTTGCCATGTCAGAAAGAGTTCTGACCACTTCAGTCCATGATTTATCTGCTATTACGCCTGCTCTAGTAGCTCTTATTTTCTTTCATTTGTTAAGCTGGTGTCACACTAAGCGACAGCGACAACGACGTCGCTGTTACGTCACCATTTTCCGTGACGTAACAGCGACCTTGTAAGTCGCTGTTATGATCGCTGCTTAGCTGTCAAACACAGCAGAAGCAGCGATCATAACGTCGCTGTGCTACATGTGCAGAGAGCAGGGAGCCGCGCTTAGCGCTGGCTCCTTGCTCTCCTAGGTACAGTACACATCGGGTTAACTAACCCGATGTGTGCTGCAGCTACATGTCACAGTGCAGAGAGCAAGGAGCCGTGCGCACTGCTTAGCGCTGGCTCCTTGCTCTCCTTGCTACAGTATACATCGGGTTAATTACCCGATGCATACTGCAGCCACATGTCACAGTGCAGGAGCCGGCACTGGCAGCAAGAGCGGAGGCCGGTAACCAGCGTAAACATCGGGTAACTAGGGAAAGGTCTTCCCTTGGTTACCCGATGTTTACGCTGGTTACAGCTTACCGCAGCTGCCAGTGCCGGCTCCTGATCGCTTCATTTCGTCGCTCTCTCGCTGTCACACACAGCGATGTGTGTGTCACAGCGGGAGAGTGACGACCAAAAAATGAAGCTGGACATTCAGCAACGACCGGCGACCTCACAGCAGGGGCCAGGTCGTTGCTGGATGTCACACACAGCGACAGCGACGGGACGTCGCTGCAACGTCACAGAAAATGGTGACGTAGCAGCGACGTCGTTGTCGTCGTCGTTATGTGTGACACCAGCTTTAGGGTCCAATTGATCTTTTCCCTTCAATCCAAATGTCTTGAAAGGGGGGGCGGAGCCGGACATGGCTGAGTGAGGACACTGCTTGCTGGAGCTCCTCTAAATAATCCCCCATAGAGCCAGTTTATTATTTACAATGGGCAAATCTGCACCAAAAAAGAATAAGCCCAACACCTCAGGACAACCCCCTGCATCTCAGGGCACAATCGGGGCTTACCTCACCCGTTCTCGGGAGCCTGGGACCCTGCCACAGCCAGGAAGAGAACTGCGGCCTGCAGGGCCTGAAGGGAGCACTATCCCGGTGCCCGAGGGGGCGACAAGTCTGGAGACCCAAGGAAGATGTGAGGCAGCAGGGACCCACCGCGATCCAGGAGGACCCTCCAAAGGTTGTATTCCTAAAAAAGACCCTCATACTCAACAGTAATCAGAAGACCATGAAAATTCAATAGAGTATATATATATATTTTTTTATTTTTATTCATACAAAATTTATCTGGGGGTACAAAAAAGGGCAGGCAGAGCCACAGAATGTGCAATTAAAACGTTTTTTTATAAAAACCGCAGGGGGGCGCGTGTTTGACATACACGGTCTGACCATAACATAATTATATGATTATATACCTGGGCACCATGATTATAGATGGAAAAAACACATAATTGCAACCCAATTTTTGTGTCAACATGCAGGATATAGTCCTAAATACGGTTATGAAAATGCCTCTGTTCAACAAGAAAGGTCTAAGTATGACATGATTGTATAATTATATGCATGGGTAACATGATTATAGATGGAAAGAACCAAGATTACAATCCAAATTCTATGACTGTATACAGTAATGATCCCAACTAAAGTTAAATAACTCAATTTATACAGAGATATAACCTGAGATCACTTTACAAGTTTCAATAGGGTATAACCACTAACAGCCATCCATATATCAAATGAATAGGGTTCGCAAACAGAGTATGCACCATATGTGCGCATATAAGGTGCCCAGAACACATGGAGGTACAATCACCTACCCAGAAATCGCTACAGACACTGTGTACACACACCGCCCTGCACCTCAACGCGTTTCGCTATCGCTTCATCGGGAGGTGCAGGTATGGTGTACAAGGCTGCCTTTATCCCTGGAAAGTGGCACTTACCGTCCTATGGCGGCGCGCCGCGGCCCTCCGGTGCCCATCATCCACCATGCCCGGCGTCCCGGAAACCAAATCTGCGCATGCGCACAGGTTCGGCACTCCGTTGGTCGCCGAGCAGGGAGGAGGAGAGAAGACCAGAGGTCTGCGCGCGCACAGGGCGGAAGTCAAAGTAACCATTGCAATAGAGGGCTGAAGTAAGGGCAAAAACCACAATAGCAGAGAATTTCATGAGGAATATATATAAATTAGTTAGTATCGTATTATAACATCACGAAAGTGCTATAGTCCAGTACATTCAGCTCCTATGCCATGTAAAGAGTAGTCTGTATTAAATATTCATATATCCAGGGACAATGGTAGTCTGAAAAGTAAAATAAGGTATTAAAACATATGGTAAAGTGGCAGGCAGGCAGACAGAAATCAAGCATATCATCACACATTGCAGAACCGTGAACCATATTCAAGCCAAAAAGGGCTTATAACTGATGACATCATTTAGTCCCCTTGGTTTAATGGTGTCTAGAATCGTTATCCACCGGGCTTCCCTTTGGTGCAGAATCTTTTTTAAATCACCTCCTCGAGCCCCAAGATGGACCTTTTCTATCCCCCTAAATTTTAACAAACGCCAATTACACTCATGTTCCTCCTTGAAGTGTTTGGGGATGTTTTTCAGCAGCCCTATTTCCTCAGGTTTCTGTACTTTTGCCGCATTTTTGATGTCACGAATATGTTCCAGGATTCTGACCCGGAATTCCCGAGTTGCCAATCCAATGTAAATAAGGCCACACGGGCAATTGGCCCAGTAAACAATTCCTGCTGAGCGACAATTAATAAAATGTACTATTTTATATACATTTGCTCATGTGGAATCCCAGAATTCAGTTGTGCGGTCCACCTGAGGGCAAGCACCACAATCCCCACATGAGCGGGAGCCCCACCTAGGGCCACTGTTGGTGCTAAAAAATCTTCCCCCAGTTGCAGGAATATAGTGGCTTCTCACAATTTCATCCTTTAGGGTCTTAGCTCTTTTTGGGGTAATTGCGGGGCTGGGGGTCAAAACCCTAGCAAGGTCATTATCTGTAAGAAGCACCGACCAATATTTTTTAATTATTCCAGACATTTCTCTCCACTGGGCATGATAGGGAGTAATAAACCGAATTACATCCCCATCGCCCTTTTTGACTGCATGTCTCAACAAGGCCTCACGTGGAGTATTCCTCGCTCTATCATAAGCAGTCTGTATCGACCGCTCATGATAGTGACGAGCCCTGAAACGTCTCCCAAGATCAAGAGATTGCTTCTCGAATAGATCATCATTTGAGCATAAACGCCGAGCTCTTAAAAATTGTCCTGTTGGAACCGAACTAATCACCTGTGTGGGATGCGATGATTTTGCGCTTAGAATTGCGTTTACTGCCGTTTCCTTGCGGAAGATATCTGTGCAAAGTTGTCCGTCCATCCCTTTGAAGACCCGTACATCCAGAAAGTCAATCTTCTCATTACTGAAATTATAAGTGAGACGAATATTGTTGTTGTTAATATTAAGTTGTTGCATAAAGATGTCCAGCTGATTGGTCTCCCCCTGCCAAATCATAAACACGTCGTCGATGAAGCGCAGCCACATATGGACTGCGCCACTCTCCGAGTCAGGATAAATTATAGACCACTCCCAATATCCAAGAAAGAGGTTCGCATATGAGGGCGCACAAGACGCCCCCATCGCAACTCCTCTCTGTTGGAGATAGAAGCGGTCCTTAAACAAAAAGAAATTATGATGAAGTACAAACTCTAATAGAAGCAGGAGGAGATCAATGAGCTGGACATCCATTGTAGTGGTTCTCAAATAAAAGTCTACGGCTCTAATACCATCATCATGAGTTATTGACGTATACAATGACTCTACGTCTGCGGTTACCATGATTATATCGGTCTCAAATATAATTCCTTCAAGCCGATTTAAAAACTCAGTAGAGTCTTGAATATATGATGGAAGGGTACATACCAATGGCTTTAGGTAATAGTCTAAAAATTTACACACAGGTTCGCAGAGACTATTGTTTCCAGAGACTATTGGTCTTCCTGGGGGACATTCAATATTTTTATGTATTTTCGGCAGAAAATATATCGTTGGGATGATCGGGTATTCCACCAATAGACCTTCAAAGATGTTCTTGGGTATAATACCCCGTTCCAATGCCAAAGAGAGTATGTCATATAGTTCTTCCTGAAATTTCTTCAGAGGGTTACCCTCAAGCTTGGTATAACAAACAGTATCATTCAATTGTCTGAATGCTTCTGTTTCGTACTTCGCCTTTGACCAAAGGACTATATTTCCTCCCTTATCAGCCTGTTTCACCACAAGACTGTTCATATTCTTGATTTCTCTCAGGGCCGTACGTTGTTTATGGCTGAGATTATCATGAGTACGTCTACGTTGTAGACCCCGTGATTTCGTGAACATATCAATTACGGGACAAGCTGACAAGGGAGGAAACGTTGTGGATTTCTTTTTGATAAATGGCGGAAAATTACCAATAGTGGTTTCCTCCTGTTCCGCCAACAGCGATTCCAACGTCCTCACTGCCTCAATTTCTTCCTTGGATAAGTCTGCATATAGACCCATATCCTTTTTAGCAAAATACTTCTTAAATAGAAGTTTACGACTAAATAGATTCAAGTCTTTGATGGCAGTGAAGACGTCGAAATTCGCCACCGGCGAAAAGGACAATCCTAATTGAAGTACATCTATTTGATCATTGGTCAATTCTATGTCAGTGAGGTTTATTACCTTTAGGGTATCCATCTGATTAGATGGTTTTCTCAAGGCTTCTTGGCGTTGCTTCCTCTTGGTGTAGTTTCTAGTCTCGATTCTATTGGTGAAAGGCCTCTGTCCACCACGAATCCCAGCAGATGAATAAGAATAAGAAGAGCCTTCACCAGATGAAGCAGATTCGTTAATTGAGTGGGAGCCAAAACGGTTTCCTGATCCAGACTTTAGATTTTTCTTCTGGTGCCATCTAAAGACATCCCCATTTTGATAGTCTGTTAGATCACGTTTAAATTTTTGGGCTTTCTTTTGCTTAATATCAATCTCCCAATCTTCACATTCTTTTGTTAGCTCTTTATCAAATTCCATCAAGTTGGCTTCAGACAAAAGTGGAGAAAAAGTGGAGAAAAAGTGGAGCATAAGAGGAGAAAAAGTGGAGAAAAAGTGGAGCATAAGAGGAGAAAAAGTGGAGAAAAAGTGGAGAAAAAGTGGAGAAAAAGTGGAGCATAAGAGGAGAAAAAGTGGAGAAAAAGTGGAGAAAAAGTGGAGAAAAAGTGGAGCATAAGAGGAGAAAAACTGGAGATTAAGAGGAGAAAAAGTGGAGAAAAAGTGGAGTATAAGAGGAGAAAAAGTGGAGCATAAGAGGAGAAAAAGTGGAGAAAAAGTGGAGAAAAAAGTGGAGAAAAAGTGGAGCATAAGAGGAGAAAAAGTGGAGAAAAAGTGGAGAAAAAGTGGAGCATAAGAGGAGAAAAAGTGGAGAAAAAAGTGGAGAAAAAAGTGGAGAAAAAGTGGAGCATAAGAGGAGAAAAAGTGGAGCATAAGAGGAGAAAAAGTGGAGCATAAGAGGAGAAAAAGTGGAGCATAAGAGGAGAAAAAGTGGAGAAAAAGTGGAGAAAAAGTGGAGAAAAAGTGGAGAAAAAGTGGAGCATAAGAGGAGAAAAAGTGGAGAAAAAAGTGGAGAAAAAGTGGAGAAAAAGTGGAGAAAAAGTGGAGAAAAAGTGGAGAAAAAGTGGAGCATAAGAGGAGAAAAAGTGGAGATTAAGAGGAGAAAAAGTGGAGATTAAGAGGAGATTAAGAGGAGAGAAAGTGGAGAGAAAGTGGAGAGAAAGTGGAGAAAAAGTGGAGAATAAATGGAGAATAAATGGAGAATAAATGGAGAAAAAGTGGAGCACCCTTTGGTGCCTTTCATGTGGCACTAAGGGGTGCTTAGCTTTGTATTTAGCCAAAAAAATGAAAAAAAAAAATGACGTAGGGTTCCCCCTAGTTTTGTAGCCAGCTAGGGTAAAGCAGACGGCTGCAGCCTGCAGACCACAGCTGTCAACCTCACCTTGGCTGGTAATCCAAAACTGAGGGCACCCCACGCTGTTATTTTAAATTAAATAAATAATTTAAAAAAAAAAAACACGTAGGGGTCCCCCAAAATTGGATCACCAGCCAAGGTAAAGCAGACAGCTGGGGCCTGATATTCTCAGACTAGGGAGGTCCATGGTTATTGGACTTTCCCAAGCCTAAAAATAGCAGGCCGCAGCCGCCCCAGAAGTGGCGCATCCATTAGATGCGCCAATCCTGGTGCTTCGCCCCAGCTCATCCCGCGCCCTGGTGCGGTGGCAAACGGAGTAATATATGGGGTTAATACCAGATGTGTAATGTCACCTGGCATCAAGCCCTGGGGTTGGTGAGGTCAGGCGTCTATCAGATACCGGACATCACCAACCCAGTCAGTAATAAAAAAAAATAGACGACAAACACATTTTTATTTGAAAAAACACTCCCCAAAACATTCCCTCTTTAACCAATTTATTAGAAAGAAAAACAAATCCAGGTCTGGTGTAATCCAAGGGGTTGCCATGACGATCCACACTGTACCAGTCAATGAAGAGCAGGATGTTCCCCATTGGCTGGGAGAGCAGTGCAGTGACCTGAGCTAACATCAATGGGTCAGCCCAGGTCACTGCAGGGGATGACAAGTGCTGCTGTCAGCGAGGTACATTACCTGCGCTGATCTCCAGCACTGCCGACAGCCCCTGTCACTGAGGTCAATGACCGGCGCCTTCCCCTTAAGTATCGCGAGAAGTCCGTGACGTCACCGCCAGTGTCAGTCTCGGGTCGGAAGCGATAGGTGATGTGACAAGCGGCGGCCATGGAGGACAGTGACAGCGCTGAGGTCGGGATGGCGGGACTTCATCACCGCAGGTAAGCCGAGCGGTGGGGGGGGGGGGATGTGTGTGTGTGTGTGTGTGTGTGTATGTGTACATGCCGCGGGCAGGAGGGGGCGGAGCGAGCTGAGCGGGAAGTGTGGGCTTCCTGCACGTAACTAAGATAAACATCGGGTTACTAACCAAAGCGCTTTGCTTGGATACCCGATGTTTATCTTGGTTACCAGCTTGTGGCAGGCTGCCAGCGATGGCTCCTGCACACTGTAGCTGGGAGGGGGGGGGGTGTGCGTGAGTGAGAGTGTGTGTGTGTGTGTATATGTATGTATACATGCCGCGGGCAGGAGGGGGCGGAGTGAGCTGAGCGGGAAGTGTGGGCTACCTGCACGTAACTAAGATAAACATCGGGTTACTAACCAAAGCGCTTTGCTTGGATACCCGATGTTTATCTTGGTTACCAGCTTCTGGCAGGCTGCCAGCGATGGCTCCTGCACACTGTAGCTGTAAAAAGCCCTGCTTTTTGCTGCTAGAACCGTTCTCGAACGTATCTAGAACTATCGAGCTTTTAGCAAAAAGCTCGAGTTCTAGTTCGATCTCGAACAGCCCAAAAATCACTCGAGCCTAGAACTGGAGAACCACGAACCGCGAACCGCGCTCAACTCTACTCCTGAGCCCAGCAGGGAGTTACCGCCAAGAGGAGAACGGGGCCGTAGGGCGGGTCGTCCGCGGTAACCGATATAGAGGAAATTAATAGCTGAATATGCCTGTATGACTTATACCTTTTACAGTATTTTGAGTTACTTGGCTTCCACACATTGCCTTCCAGTCTATTCATAGCCCGTATTACATAAGCATTTGTTACTTTTACCGGTGTCTATGGTTATCCTTAATGTTTTTTAGTATATACAGAGCTCTGCTCGGTTATGTCTGACATCCTTTTTCCCCAAATAGGTCGGGATCCCCTGTCCTGCCTAGATGAGGCGGATATGTTCCCTAGGAGCGTTTGTTCGGATTTAGTCTGTTGTGCTAGGCTTTTTTTGCCTGTTGTTCTTATTGTTTTCTTTTCTCTCTTCCTTTTTTTCCCGCTACATTCTACCTTCCTCAAGTCTTCTCTTCTCTCTATCCCCTCTTTTATATATCTCTCATGTCCTATTCTCTTATAGATGGCGGACCTAACCATCGCTTCTTTCAACGCCAGGGGCCTCAATGTTCCGGAGAAAAGGTCACAGATACTGTATCATCTTCATAAACGGAAGGTGAGAATAGCGTGTCTCCAGGAGACACACTTCAAACAAGGACATGCCCCTATTCTTAAAAATAAATATTACCAGACATGGGTGTCCTCGGATAACCCTGACTCCCGCTCTAAAGGGGTGGCGATAGCCATCCATAAATCCCTCCCACATCAAATCCTAAAGTGCACGACAGATAGTCTTGGAAGATATATTATTCTCTCGCTGAGGGTGGGGACCCATATCTTCACAATAATTAACGCATACGCCCCAAATCAAAAACAGGACAGTTTTGTTTCCCGTTTGATCAACGCCGCGATCCCCTTGCTACAGGGAACGGTGATTTTATGTGGCGACCTTAATGTCACCCTGGACCCTACTTTAGACAACTCCAAGGGGAAATCTAGCATTGCATACACTACCATTAAACGTATTAAAAAAGCTTTACTGCGCATTCAATTGTTCAACACCTGGAGAATACAACACCCGTCGGACAGAGACTATAGTTTCTATTCCCACACTCAGGATTCCTATAGTCGTCTTGATTACATACTAATACAACATAGTGCGCTCCCTTGGATCCAACACACGGGAATGGATAACATACTATGGTCAGATCATGCGCCGGTTTATTGCACGATTGGGATCCCCTTTCTTTCGGCTCCTAGAGGGTCGTGGCGGCTGAATGAGTAGTTGCTACTGGATGAGCTTTGTGTTTCTGATATCCAGACCTCTATTGCAAGGTTCATGGAGGACCACTCAGTAGATAACACAGCCCCCACTTATAAGTGGGAAGCATTGAAATGTGTCCTACGAGGTATTTTTATTAAGCACGGGCCCCGAATCAAGAAAGAAAAGGCCCAAGACATAGTAATAGCTCTCCATAGGGTTTCTGAACTGGAGCTCATCCACAAGCGAGCCTTATCGGCCACAAATTTACAAGCCCTCTTACGAGCTAGGTTCTAGGTTAAAAAACTGCTTGATTCCTCATATCAGCGTCTAATACAGGTGGGAAAGGGGAGGATTTATGAGTTTGAGGATAAACCCGGCAGACTGTTGGCAAATGCGCTGAGGGAGGAGAGAGCCCATACCCTCATTCCCTGCATCAAGAACTCACGCGACTAACTACTTTATGCCACCCCGGACATCTCAAATACCTTTCACGACTATTATTCCAGGTTATATAATTTACCTGTCGAGCCCCCCAGGTCGAGTGATGGGTGTCCTTCAATACCCTCACCTTTTAGATGACTCGACAGCTCTGTAATTAATAACCTGGAAAGTCCATTTCTACTGGAGGATTTATTGGCAGTGATTCGCGACACTCCTGGCAATAAGAGTCCTGGCCCCGATGGGTTCCCCGCCAAATTTTATAAATCCTTTTCAGAACAATTAGAGCCTCTAATACTCCTTTCCTTTAATTCAATTTCGGAATCTGTCCCCTTTCCGCCCCATTCCACCACGGCTCATATCTCACTACTCCATAAGACCGGAAAAGACCCCACGGCGTGTAGCAGTTTTAGACCGATATCGCTTCTTAATGTAGATTTAAAAATTTATGCCAAGCTTTTGGCAAATAGACTTGGCCCCTTGCTCCCCGACTTGATCCACTTCGATCAGGTCGGGTTTGTCCCAGGTAGAGAGGCAAGGGACAACACCATAAAAACCCTGGATTTAATCCAACACGCACATACTTAAAACCTTCCCTTGATGTTGCTGTCTTTGGATGCTGAGAAGGCTTTCAACAGAGTCTCCTGGCAGTCGCTCTTTCAGACCCTGGACCACATAGGCCTGGGACCGGTTTTCTCGTCTAAAATTATGGCTTTATATCATTCCCCGATTGCTCACCTTAAGATTAATGGCACTCTGTCCAAACCCTTCTCCATCCGAAATGCGACCCGGCAGGGATGCCGCTTGTCACCGTTACTGTATGTCTTAGTTATGGAACACTTGTTGTCGGCCATCCGGGCTAACCCAGACATACAGAGAATCAAGATCGCCAATCGGGAGCATAAGTGTGCTGCCTTCGCCGACGATCTCCTTGTGTATCTATGTAATCCCATCACATCCCTCCCGTCCTTAATGATGGAGCTAAACCGTTTTAGCAAGTGGTCCAATTTTAAAATTAATTTCGATAAATCAGAGGCCCTAAATATCTCTTTACCCCAAGCAACTGTGAATGTTATAAAACCAAACTTCCCCTTCAGGTGGCCACCCCACGGTAGTATTGGATATTTGTGCATCAAGATCCCATCTGACCTGTCCAGGCTCTTTCAATTAAACTACCAAAGCTTCCTGTCACGGCTCGAGGGGGATTTGGCTCTGTGGCATAGGGGCACTCTTTCATGGTTTGGCAGGATCAGCGCACTCAGGATGACGGCTCTGCCGAGATTGCTGTATTTGATACAGACGGTTCCGGTCTATGTTCCAGCAACCTATTGGGCCAAGATGCAGCGCATATTCGGTCGATTTCTTTGGTCTGGAAGGCGTTCCCGTATAGGGAGTAGTGTCTTAACTAGGACTAAGAGTGCGGGAGGAACGGGACTGCCTGACTGTAGAAGGTACTACCTGGCAGCCGCCCACGCCAGGGTCCTGGACCTTTTGCATAATTCTAGTTCTAAGCTTTGGGTTTGCCTGGCACAAGATATGTGCCCCTTATCATTACCGACCCTGCCTTGGACCTGGCAGCTCCTCACCAAACATAAGATTGAGATGTCTTATAGCACTAAACAAACATTGAAAACGGTTCACTCTGTGTCATCGTGCAATCTCATGATCCAGCCTAGAGGTTCCCTTATGCCACTAACTGATAACCCGGAGTTTTTACCGGGAGCGTCATCCAACAATTTTCTAGGAAGCACGAAAGTGAATCCTTTGAGACTAAATCGGGTGACCCTGGGGGGGTCCCTCCTCCCACTTCAGGAGATAGTAGAGAGCCGGAATTTCAAACTGCAATTCCATTTTGAATATGCCCAACTCAAACACTTCCTGACCTCAAGACACTGTCATGGCCCACCCCTCGCCCCAAACTCCCTTTGAAAACCTTTGCACTGGGTCCTCTGATACGCGCCACGCAATATCAAGGGTGTACAAGATTATGACGAGTGCAGTAGAGGTGTCGCCTCCTAGCTTCTGTAAAGCATGGGAGTCAGAGCTTAATCAAACGATTCCCGGGAATCAGTGGGAGCGTTGTTTCCGCTTGACCCACAGATCCGTGGTTGCCACTAGGATGCAAGAAACCAGCTATAAAATACTCTCCAGGTGGTACAGGTTCCCGGCGTCCCTTCATGCATGGTGTCCCGAAATACCTGATACTTGCTGGCGATGTGGAGCCCAAGGAGGCACCATGTCTAACATCTGGTGGCACTGCCCGAGCCTGTCGGTCTTTTGGAACAAAGTACTGGCAGCCATACAGGGGGCCACAGGGATCGTAGTCCCCAGTCGCCCGGACGCAGTTTTACTGTATATCTTTAACGTATCGGAAAGGGTTTTTAAGAAATCTATCTTGGGCCACCTTCTTCTGGCTGCCAAGACAGTGATCCCTCGGCGCTGGAAAGATTCTAACCCTCCGACGTTGGATGAGTGGGTAACAGAGGTAAATGTGATTCACCGCATGGAAATGGTGATGGCCCAGTCACGAGGGCAGACGGTGGAGACAGCCACTAAATGGTTCCAGTGGGAATCTTTCCTGTCTAGTAAAAAATTTCTTGAACTAATTTAATCTCCGGAATGGGGGCACTCTGGCTTTTTCTCTTTCAGACAGCTTACGCCACCCTTTCGACAAATCTTAGCTCAACAGACAATGTATTAGTCCCGGTCGCTTCACTCTGCTCTCATTCTGCTTTCTATCTCTCCTCTCCTTCTTCTGGATTACCCCTCTTTCTCTGGATCCTATGACCTTCACTTGCTATAACCTCTTCTTCTTGTTTTATCATTATCTAAGGTTTTAAATGAGTATTTATGTACCATTGCTGCCATCCATAGAATATTACGAAGCCTGCAAAGGCTTGGTGTCGCATTGACTTTTGATTCGCACCATTTGTTACAACATGGATGTGTGTTCTAATTTTGTATTCCTTTGAAAAATCAATAAAATCTTAAATTGCAAATGTCTTGAAAACTTCCTTAGACTGACTGGCTGTTCTTTTGCCATGATAACATGTAATGAGGTGCTGCAGGGTGCATCCAGCTCTGTCTTTTGATATTCCTTGACCCATTCTTCATCTATCTTCTTCAGCTTTTAGACCCTTGAACGTCCCTTGGACTAGACCTACCTATCCTGGAAATACTCAGAGACTAACTCCTTATTTGTATTCCTACCTAAGGTGAGGTCTAGAACCACCTATCCTGGAAGTACCCAGAGACTGACTCTTGATCTGTATTCCTACTGAAAGGTGGTGTCCTAACTTTGTTCAGAGGGGGCAGAGTATGTTGAATGGTGCTGCGTTACCCTTCTTGTACCAGAGGTACACTCTATATCCGATGGCAATGGCAAACAGGGCCACCTAACGCTAAGGCAGTGAATATCACATCTATTTGACAGAGCAGACACACTGTTCCCTTAGCAACACTCACTGACGTGAGGGCCAATGGAGTTGGTTATCTGGTTCGTCCCAAGGTGGTTTTAGCACTGGCACTGGTCCCACTGCACTCGCCCGTAACCCAAAGGTGACCGGTCTGACCCTGGGCACACCGTTTTAGCCTGGAGGAACCAGATGTTACCAACTCCTCTGATCTTGGACGGGCAACAAAGGCAAAGCACAGAGAAGCAGACAAACAAACAGACAAGGACACAGAAAACATCTGCTGGCAAAAGTTCTCTCAGAGTTCAGTAGTGACCCGCCAATTACCCAGTATCTACTCACAGTGTACCTCTTGCACGTTGAGGAGGGAAGAGAACAGAGATGGGGAGCAGAGCAAAGAGCATAAAGCATTCAACTCTTACCTGGCCAGGTATTTCTGGTCCCCACATCTGGCCACCTACTCCACGGTTTGGCAAGACGATCCACCGCGTCCTGGGAAACGGGTCCCTGTTTGGTACATATTCATTAGTCTACTTTCATTATAGGCGTGGATTACATGTTCCTGACAAGAGAAATTAACATCATGACTTTTATTCTAAAAGCAAAAAAAAACTGTTTGTGTCAGCAGTGTTCTTCACTTTCTTTACACAGGGTTATACAAAACTAATTAGGGCATAACTATGTAACATACATATTCATTAGTCTACATTCATTATAGGCGTGCATTACATGTTCCTGACAAGAGAAATTAACATGATGACTTTTATTCTAAAAGCAAAAAAAAACTGTTTGTGTCAGCAGTGTTCTTCACTATCTTTAAGCCAAAACAATGAGTCCTTGAAAATGTCTCAGTCTGTTAGGTAAACAATTCTTGGTTGTTTTCTTTGCAAGGAGAATGAGAGTCCATGACTTTTCTAACCAGTAAAAAGTTAACTCTTTCCTCACAGCAATTATCAGCATTTCGTAAGTTTTTACACTTTTATTGGAAAATACATCAACTTTATGTAAAGACACAATATTTGCAGTGCTGACTTATTTCTCCAAACTTCTGCATGTCGTTCTGACAGCAGGATATCAACTTCTAGACCAAATCCTGATTATTGGTCCATTCTTGTCTCATTAGTAGTGATGGGCGGACACAGACTGTAAAAGTCCGGATCTACGCGGTTTCAAGAGTACCCGAGTGCCGGACATGGAGTTCTCAGGGAACGCCAGATAAGGATCCAGGTCCGACAACCCAGGTAATAAAATAAATGAAGGAAAGATAAAGAAAATAAGTATAAAGCAGGCGCGCTATACTTTTTACTGCTATTTACTGCTTTCCCTGCCCACTGGCAGACCTGGCATCTGTGATTGGGTGCAGTCAGAGGCATCCCCACCCTGTGTGACAGCATGTTGGACTGCTTGCAATCACAGACCCTATTTACATCTCTATTGTGGTGTAAAAAATCAATAAATAATTAAATAAATTAGAGTGGGGTCCCCGCCATATTTTGATACCCAGCACAGAAAAAGCATATTGCTACAGGCTGCAGCCTCCAGCCGTGCGCTTATTTTGGCTGTGTGTTAAAATAAGAGGAACTGCATGCGGCATTTTTTTTTATTATTGTTTTTAATTATTTAAATAAATAATTAAAAAAAACCGATGTGTGGTTCCCCCCAATTTTGATACAAAGCCATGATAAAGCCTGATAACTGGAGGCTGGTATTCCCAGGCTGGGGAGACCCATGGTTATTGGTCTCCCCAGCCTAAAAATAGCAACTGCCCAGGATTGTCACATCCATTAGATGCGACAATCCAGGAACTTTTCCCAGCTCATCCAATTGCCCTGGTGCGGTGACAATCTGAGTAAAATAAGGAGTTAATGACCGCTTACAGCTGCCATTAAGCCCTAATTTAGTAATGGGAGGCGTCTATGAGACTCCCTCATTACTAATCTGTAAGTGAAAAGAAATAAACAAACACCAAAAAAATCCATTATTGGAAATAAAATACAAAAAACTCCACCCTCTTTCCCCCATTTCTTAATTTCCAAAACACCCAGGTCCGAACTAATCCACTCAAGGTCCCAAAGTGATTCCACCCCTGCTACTTCTCAAGTGACAGCGCACAGCCATAGAACATGACTGAGTGCTGCGAGCATCAGGCAGAGACTGAGCCATGTGATGAGCAGTGATGTCACTCTGGTTATTTGCAGTCCCTGCTGGAGTTTCCCACGGTACTCTACCTGTGATCGCAGGTAACCTGACCTCAGGTGAACTTACTGAACTGAGTAACCTCACCTCAGGTGAGGTCACTAAGTTCACAGACCTGCATCTCCAGGCAGAAAACCTGCATTTTTTGGCGAAGAGAGGCAGATTTGGTGCTGAAATTTTTACAGCATATTCCTGCACCCAATCTACACCTCCTGGCAAAAAATTGCATCAGTACCACATCATACCACAATTGATTTTGATGCATTTTTTTTTTTTTTGCAAAGAAGTGTAGATTGGGTACAGGAATATGGTGTAAAAATGTCAGCACTAAATCTGCATCTCTTTGCAAAAAAACGCGGTCTTCTGCCAGGAGATGATAGACCACAAATATTCTGAGTGAAGTCACCACTCATCGCTTGGCTTAATCTCTGCCTGAAGCTCACAGCTATCACTTCAGATGTAGCAGAACTGGAATCATCGTGGGACCTCATGTGGATTACGTTGGAACTGGGTGTTTTGGGGGTTAATAAAGGAGTGAAAGATTATTTTGGAGGTTATTTTTTGTATTTTATTTCAAATAAAGGATTTTTTCAGTGTTTGTATTTTATTTCTTTTCATTTATAGATTACTAATGGGAGTTCTCATCGATGCCATTAACCCCTTAAATTACCCTGATTGCCATCGCACCAGGGCAATCAGGAAGAGCCAGGTAAAGTTGCAGGATTGTCACATCTAATGGATGCGACAATCCGGGGTGGCTGCAGGTTTCTATTTTTAGGCTGGGGGACCCACTAAGCATGGATCTTCCCCAGCCTGAGACTACCAGTCCCCAGCTGTGAGGCTTTATTATGGCTGGGTATAAAAATTGGGGAGGGCGGCATTCCGTTATTTTAAATTATTAATTTAAATATTTAAAAAGATAAGCCACATTTGGTTCCTCTTATTTTGATTCATGGCCAAGATAACGCGCATGGCTGGGGACTGCATCCATATGATTTATCTGTGCTGAGTATCATGATATGAAGGGACCCTACAGCTATTTATTTTTTTTTATTTATTTTTACACCACGCCACCATATAGACCCACAGGGTCTGTGAATGAAAGAACAAAAAGACTGATAGCACTCACCAAACTGCAATGTGAACAGGTGTATAACTGAACACGACATAAAATACACAAAAAGACAGTTTACACTCTGAAATGCTGAAGTATAAACACTATGAATGTGTGAATATAGACCTGCATTACTGCTAAGGGAAATCTAAGAAAAATGAGCTATTTAGCATATAGAAACGGCCATTTGAATATCTGCCCAGTTGCCACGTCACGGCATATCTCGTAACTGGGTACCTACTCTATGTTGAAGCCTCTCTCTGGGTCAAAAAACCTCCTGTGTATGGGCAAGTAGGCACTTGCTATATAGGATAAAATCACCTGTGGCAAGTGGGGGAGAGGTGCACAGTCAGAAGGTATGATTTTCTTGAATATAGACAAAAAGACTGACTGCACTCACCAAAACTGGAATGTGAACTATGCATGAACACTATGAATGTGTGAATATAGACCTGCATTACTGCTAAGGGAAATCTAAGAAAAATGAGATATTTAGCATATAGAAACGGCCATTTGTACTGTTAAGGGGGCCATAAATTTACAGTGATGCAATCTAATTATGTATCTACCTTAACCCCGTCTGCATCCAAATCATGAGTCATTTGTTAGTAGCATGCATACTATTCTTCCATACAGACCAGAGAAATGTACACGGATTTGCATAGAAAATATGACTACTTTTATTGCGGAAGTTAAGACACATTTAAAGGAATCAGTTGGCTAGGAGCCAAGAATACGTAACACGTCTCCTATTGGGTAAATCGTTAAATAGCTTATTCTGTATATGTGCTTCCTCATTTATATTAAGCTATGTCAGCATGATTCACTTGTCACATGAAAGTCCAGACTGTCTGAGTCTTATGATGTCTGAATGCAGATATAGGTGTGGTACACAGTTCAAGCACTATCTTAAATCCTGTTTTTTGGATATCTTCATATAACTTTTAATACTCATAATAATTCATAATCTTGTTCATAATATTCCCCCCTTTGGAGATAGCCAAAGTCTTTCCTGAGAGAGGAAGAGAGAAAGAAGAGAGAGCAAGATTGAGAAGAGAGAAAGAGAGAGAGAAAAAGAGGATGAGAGAGAGAAAAAGAGAGAGAAAGATCTAGATCTGGTTGGATCTGGAGGAGAAAACTCAAGAACGTATATTAGGCAAATGTTTAGTTAATCAAACAACAAGTTTAGTTAAAGTATCTGGGGGTACTGCTAAACAGAATTTCATAGGGTCTCAACTTAGTGGTCCCTGCTGGGGTGTGTCTGACACTGATCAATGCAAGGGGAAGACTCTCATGCCCTTGCTTTCTACACTGCCCCAACTCTCCCTCTATTCTGTGGCTGGTATGGGGTGTGTAGGGTCAGTTCTGTGTCAAAGGCCTGCCATTTCTCTTTGGCTGGCAGTAAAAGCAGGTCACTAGCCACTTCCTATGGTCTCCGGGAGCCCACAGCAGCACCCTATCTCAGTCCTCTTCTTCTTCTGAGACTTGCTCTTGTAGGGTCAGGACAATGTTTTCTCAAGACTTTCCATCTTTCCTTTCTTATTCACATTGGGGTCATTTAAAAAGCACAGATTGACTGACTGTTTCTTTGGTAAGTGGTCTTGGGGTTTCTATGGATGTTCTGTCAGCGAGGGCATTTCTTACTGCTTCCCTTGACTTCTCCAATGTAGGCCTCAACCCTGCTCACCGTGACTCTGCCTGGCAATAGCAAAGCTTCCATCAGTTCTTCTATGGCCTCATGGTGGTGTTCAGTTCCATTGGCCGTGATCAAGTCTCTTGTCTTCCATACAGAGTAGATGTTGGCTGCCATCTTCCAGGCTTCAGTGAGAGCACATACCTCTGCTTCTTTTGCAGACAGAAATGCGGGTAGCGACTGCTGTATTAGCACAGCGTCTTCTGCTACCACCACCATACCCGTTAGGAACCGCCTTCTTGATGCACATCTTGATCCATCCGCAAAGGGGTTAAGTCAGGGTCTAAAGGTGTAACCGTCATTGTATCGAATCCAGAGGTTTCCTGCCTCAGCTATGCCAGAGTCGACTACCTCTTCCACCAAGGTGTCAGAGGTAGGACACTCCCCCCTTGGAAGAGGGAGAAGTGTAGCAGGATTAAGGACCACACATCTGGAGATGGTGACTTTGTCAGGGAGCAGTGATGTCATACGGAGCATTGATCTTCAACTGGTGCTTTAGGTTGGTGTTTCTCGGACAACTAGATCCAATCTGGCTGAGCTGTATCCAAAGGGCTTCTGTCTTCCTCCATGGCAAACAGGCAGAATGACTTCTGGGCTGGAGATGACGTGATGATACTCTTCAGGTGACTGTAAATGCAACACATCTGTATGTAGGGTGATCTTGTAAGCTGTTAGATTCATCTCCATACGCCTTGCCACTTGTAAGAGGGTGTCTTGGTCCTTCACTCTGTAATCAGGAGTTACCAGCTATAGTTGTTTGCATATGGGCTCTCGGAGACCTGATACAAAGGACTATACCCAGGTTTGTAAGAAAGAGCAATGGGTGTAAATTGGGGTCAGGAGAACACTGAAATTCTAAAAACTAAGATCCCCTAAAACCCCGGGGCAAAAAAGAGCACAAGAGTGTTTGGTAAGTAGCAAGCAGCACCCCCCCGACTACATATACGCAACTAGAAATAGTCATGGAGCGTGCCTACTCTACCTCTCTTGTGCTGACCCTGTAACTGGGGACCCTGCACTCTCCCTCATCCCAACGGTAGACGTATGGTAGTCAGGGCGAGCCTCCAGCGTATCCGTATCTCCTGACAGACCCTGCTAACTAAGACACAAAGGATCACTGGGTGCTGCCAACAAAAACCCTAATATATGCCAACTCCTGATGATCAAAATTCCCTTTGGACCACACGAACCTCCACACACTACATCAGGGAACTCTTGTGCAAGATACCAGGCAGGATAACATACAAGCGAGATTATCTCAAAACTAGGCTGAGAAGCAACTGCCATAGGCAGGAAAATATTCACTGTCCACCAGCACTAATAGTGAGTAGTCTACGGTATATGGTCTAATAAATTGTATACTAGGTACAGTAAAAACAAATATGCAAAAGTGAAGGGAAAAAGTTTCCACAGGACTATCTGCAATGTCCTTTTTCTAAGGCTCATTAGTGGGAACACAATGGGGCACAACTGCATATATGACCAAAAATGTAGTGTGGATTTCAGGTCCCTCCCCTGCAGCCTCTGCTGCATCAGCAATAAACAGAGCAGTAGCTTTGGGTCCTAAGATGGCGGCTGAAAGCAAAAATAGGGAACTGGGTGTTGGCTAGACTAAAATGGCGTCAAAAGAGGAACTATGTAGTGACTGGGATAAAATGACCGCTAAAAGGAAGTAGGTGTTGGCCAAAAATGGCGTCTGAAGAGGCCTGAGAGGGAGGGACAGGGGACGGGCCATCTACATTCACCAGGTTTTCCATCTGTCACTGGGAATATGGATTATATAGGGACCCCTGTGCTGACCCTGTGACTAGGGATCCTGTGCTCTCCCTCCTCTTGACGGTAGACCTAATGGTGGTCAGGGTCGAGCCTCCAGCATATCCCTATCTCCTGTCAGACCCTGACATAATATCCCCATACCATACCACACCCAATGGCTGGGCAAAATACAGAGTAAGAAAGAAATCTACATTTAGGACAGGAAATAATGGGGTGGGCTTACGTGGACGCAGTGCTCCACACACAGTACACAAGTCCAACCTATGGGACAGCTTATAGGATGGAGGGCGTTGCTTCTAATAATGGGCCTGGAGAAGCCATTTTCACAGACAGGTAAAATACACATAGTGTAATTACTAGATTCAGAATTACATTTCTTCAAATCATCTCAATACTTTCACTTTCGTTAACGTTCAATATCACATCCTGTACCTTCAATCAATTCTCATCTAATCCCCCCCAATGGAAGAATTCTCTATTTTCTTTATCAACATGCGTCTCACCTTCTGTCACTTACAGATTCCTTCATCTTAAACTTGCTGGTCTAATTTGACCTCATTCACAGATTTTCAAATAGAAAACTAACACTTCTCTTTTTTCAATTTCAACATTTCTACGGTGTTCTACACTAGAAACTGCATACATTATACATACAAATGTCTAGATTCTATCTCAGTGCACAACAATAACACAACAGGTTCATCTACCACTTCCAGGAAGAACTAGAGCACATGTCAAACCAGTGTCACGTGGGTGGTAAGAAATTACACTCACCCTTACTATACGCCAGCTGTTGTTGATATCTGTAACGCCTGCCTGGATCAACAGACTCAGGGGGATGTAATGGACAGACTAGAGGGAAGCCACTCACCAAGCAGGATCCCCAGAATCCTGAAACCCTTTAACCCCTATACAGGGATTTGGAATTACACAGGGCCCTGGAGATCACTACCTGTGGAAGGCTGCAGTCCGATGAGAGTAGTCGTCAGGCAGGGTCAAACCAGGAATAGCAGAACAGGGACAGAATCGGCAGACAACAACGTAATCAGAAAACGGAGCAGAGGTCAAATCCAGATCGGGCAGCGAGGTACAAAAACAGCAGGCAGAAGGGTAGTCAGAAAACACGCAGAAGTCAGCACACAGGAATCACAAAACAGAATAGGGCGGACCGGGAGCCAGGAAATCAGAACTATCTCTGACAGTGGTCATGTGACAGGAGGGGGAATAACTAGGGTGTGGTGTATTCCCATTGGCTGTAGCTGAACGCTGGCAACTTCAGCTGGAAGACACACGCCACCCACAGTCAGCCAGCGGTACTGCAGATCCCAAGATAACCCAGCCCAGTGGATGATCGGAGCCTGTGCCCACCGCTGCCGCTGGCATCAACTCCTCTCCCATTACCAGCACCATCCACTGCAGGGACACGGCGTCGCCTGGCGATCGGAGCAGAAGTCGCTGGAGCAGACTCCGGCAGTGACATAACAATATCTCAAGTACTAGTAAAATCTGTTCACACTACATACACCTCATGAGGACGGTCCATCCAAGACTCAATGACTCTGATTAAGGCCAAGGTTAAGGATTCTCCCCAATGTATTCGCAATCCTAGGTAATAGAATATATTGACATCCACTAAAAAAGACCAATGAGTACGCATACAACGTTCAACTCACTGCTTAGCAGGAAAACCGTACCAGGTAACAGTCAGGGCTTCCTCACCTTCTTTTCAGAACACTGTACCTGTCCATAGAAACCCCCCCTTTCAAATCTTCTATCCCTGAAGACCAGGTCCAAGGCCTTATCAATCATCAATTATTGATCAAACACGTCCCCCATTGGTGTATATGGCAGTATACCTTCTGCCACACAAAATAAATTCTACAAAGTACAAGTTCCCTTTTTTTTTTCTCTTCACTCAAAGAAACAGCTGCAATTATACCGTGAACACTTCCTCATTTTTGCTCTAACGCCAGCGGAGCACAGAACTTCCTGTTTTCCACGAACAGGTATGCTATATTCTTTTCCATCTTCCAGACAGTCAAAATAATGAACCAAAACATTGATTGACATAAGAATAAAGACACTAGATATACCATGCGGGTGTCTGAACTCATCTGCATTACACACTTACACATATAACCATATAACCTGGATCATACCAGAAGTCAGCGTATATAACAACTTCCTCATTTTAACGCTAACTCCAGGAAAATGAAACTTGAAACTTATGCTTTTTCCACAGGACAGACAAAAAAACAAAACACATTACATTTAACATAATGCAGATGGATTAAGATAAAAAATGACCTTGGTGGGTTCACTTAGGACGTTTATCTCATTCGAGATCGCAGTCATTAGGTGTCTAGACTGGGACAGCCCAACCCCCCCTTTCGAAATGCAAGTACACACATGAGGTCTGTGAGGTGAGATAAGAGAAATGTTCTCACCTCTGGAGCTGCGCATTCTCCCCGCTCGTGTAGTTGCCTTTTCAAATCAAGGTGTCAGCATGGCCGTCTGTCATCCAGATGTTCCGTCCTAAGGTACGTTCGGGCGCCATTTGTTAAGGGGGCCATAAATTTACAGTGATGCAATCTAATTATGCATCTACCTTAACTCTGTCTGCATCCAAATCATGAGTCATTTGTTAGTAGCATGCATACTATTCTTCCATACAGATCAGAGAAATGTACACAGATCTGCATAGAAAATATGACTACTTTTATTGCGGAAGTTAAAACACATTTAAAGGAATCAGTTGGCTAGGAGCCAAGAATACATAACACGTCTCCTATTGGGTATACCGTAAAATAGCTTATTCTGTATATGTGCTTTCTCATTTATATTAAGCTATGTCAGCATGATTCACTTGTCACATGAAAGTCCAGACTGTCTCATGAGTCTTATGATGTCTGAATGCAGATATAGGTGTGGTACACAGTTCAAGCACTATCTTAAATCCTGGTTTTTGGATATCTTCATATAACTCTTAATACTCATAATAGTTCATAATCTTGTCCATAACAGTACTGTATATCTGACCAGTTGCCACGTCACGGCATATCTCGTAACTGGGTACCTACTCTATGTTGAAGCCTCTCTCTGGGTCAAAAAAACACCTATGTATGGTCAAGTAGGAACCTGCTATATAGGATAAAATCACCTGTGGCAAATGGGGGAGGGGTGCACAGTCAGAAGGTATGACCCTCTTGAATATAGACAAAAATATTGCAGTTTGGTGAGTGCCGTCAGTCTTTTTGTCTATATTCAAGAGGGTTATACCTTCTGACTCTGCACCCCTCCCCCCACTTGCCACAGGTGATTTTATCCTAAATAGCAGGTTCCTACTGTCTTGGAAAATGGTGCCAAAAGCAAAATTTTAAATTTTTACAAATTTCTGATTTTTTTTGTTCACCACTTAAATTGAAAAATAAAATTATACATGCTTGGTATCTATGACCTGTATAATCATATTGTCAGGTCAACTTTACCATACAGTGATTGTGGCAAATAAAATATTGAAAACAATTGTGGAACTGCACTTATTTCAATTTCACTGAACTTGGAATTTTTTTTCCCATTTTCCAGTACACTATATAGTCAAATGAATAGACTCATTCAAGAGTACAACTCTTCCTGCAAATAAAATGTCCTCAAATGGCTATATTGAAGTAAAAATAAAAAATGTTATGACTTTTGGAAGAAGTGGAGGAAAAAAACTAAACAATAAAAATGGAAAATAGCCATGTCGTGAAGGGTTTAACCCCTTCACAACTTTGCACATACTAGGTACGGCCTGCTTGTCGAGGACTTGCCGACCTTGCAAGTACCAGTACGTCCTGGTAATTATGTGAGAACAGAAGCGCTGCCCATGCAATTGTCCCTGTGAGTGTGTAATGCCTGTACCATTGTCCCCACGCTGTTTTGCTCCCTTCCCTCATGGGGACATTGGCACTCTTACCTTCCCAGCTGCCCAGTGGTGTCTGCTCTATCTCTGATTCCTGCTGCTGCCTCCTGAGGCCTGCGCACACCACTCAGGTCTCGGGACTGCCCTTAGGGTGCACTCTGACAGGCCCCTCTTCTTAAAGGATCAGTACACCTCTCAACAATTCTGAAAGTCAACAGTTTTTTTTAAGGCACCTTCTTCTTAAGGGAGGTGCCTGGCCCATGAGTTCTATATGTTACTAGGTCTCAGGTCCTTTGAGTTGCTGTTATTGTGTTGTGTGCTGTTGCTGACTCCTGTATATGTTTCAATCCATATCAAGTATGCTGCTGCAACTACCCACACTGGCTGTTCCTATATAATCTACTGCACGTATCATCTCTGGCCGCTCCTACAATATCCGCTGCTGCAATTATCCACACCAGCCAATCTTATGAGATACGCTGCTGCTTCTACAACTAGAGAGCATGTGTCTATCGCCACCTCCTGTGGCTTTAGTGAAGTTTTGGTAGCCATTCTAGTTTTCTCTCCCAGGCCACTGATCGGTATCTTCAGACCAGTGGATCCCCTAACCCTTTGCTCGTCCCAAGAGCATTACAGTTTGCCCCGGCCATGAATCCCGCTGGTTCCAGTGGCACTCAATTCAATGGCCTGCAACAAGAGGTGGTCCGGCAGCGTGAATAACAGGGTCGGATGCAGACTCCTCTTTGGTCACTGGATACCAGCTTTCTAGCCATGTCTCTTGTCTCTGTCAAATGCGGTACTGACAGCGGTTCCTTCTCCACCAACAAACCCAGCTCCCCACCCCAGTCTTCGTCTGTAACCCACTCCAAAATTTGACGGTGACCTCTGAATATGCAGTGACTTCATAAACTAGTGCTCCTTGCACTTTGAACTGTTGCCTCATCTGTTCTCAGACTTAGCCAAAGTGGCTGTTATGATGTCACACCTAAGTGGCAAAGCCCTGGCTTGGATGAACCCACTGTGGGAGAGAAATGATCCAATCACCCATAACCTGCTAGTCTTCTTGGAGATGTTCCGCAAAGCATTTGACGAGGCGGGACGAGTTTCTTCGGCTGCATATTTGCTGCTCAGACTCCGCCAAGG
The DNA here is from genome assembly GCF_048569485.1 of Anomaloglossus baeobatrachus. Taxonomy (NCBI): domain Eukaryota; kingdom Metazoa; phylum Chordata; class Amphibia; order Anura; family Aromobatidae; genus Anomaloglossus; species Anomaloglossus baeobatrachus. The sequence continues at coordinate 223,529,241 of NC_134357.1, forward strand.
GAGTCTCAACATAGGTCATTATGATGTCCCTTTCCACATCCTGTCCTCCAAACTGTGCCCTGGAATAACGAGGCACAGGTGGCTATATTCTGGGAAGGATTGTCTGAAATGATAAAGGATGAGCTGGCTGATCGGGTTGTGCCATCTTGTCTGGATGACCTAGCTATCCACATCGACCTTCGGTTCCAAGAGCAATCCAGAGAGGCAAACCTAGAGAAGAGGTCATTGCACCTGGCTTCTTCATTCCAGAGGCCCATCATGCTGCTACTTGTAGCTTTTGTGACTCCTTCCGAGACCATGGAGGTAGATCAAGTGTATTCGGCTAATTGACATCGTGAGATCCGTTGCACCAGTGAGGGGTTATTCTACTGCAGAAATCATATGCACATGATCTGCTTATGTCCGCAGAAATTGAGAAACTTTCCAGCATAGGGTGAGTAGGAGAGGCCACCTTAGGTGAGAGCAAGTCCTCTCCATCACTATATATAACTGTGTCCATAACAAGTGCAGACACCTGATTCTCTGAAACGGCTGTACTGGACTGCTTCCACTGGGAATTTCATACAGCAGGCCATTGTGGATCGGTATCTGATTCCCATCTTTCAGCTGCAAACTCCCATTGCTGTGTCTTCTGTGGATGGAAATCCCCTGTCTGAGGCTATCTAGCTAGTCACCAAGCAAGTTGTCCTTCAGGGGGAAATGCTGCATATGGAGATGATTGCCTTCCATGTGTTACCAGTAATGTCGCATCCACTTTTACTTTGCTTGCCATGACTTCGGAAGCATCAACCAGTGTTGGATTGCACATACGGAGAGGTAATCAAGTGGGGTCACTCCTGCTATGAAAGTTGTTTAATTTCCATGCAAGCTCTTGGCCACCTGTGAGACCCTGAGCTGACATCTTCTTACTGGGCCTATGCGGACATCTTGGACAAAAAGGAGGCTGAGACCCTGCCACCACACAGGCAATCTGGCTGTCCTATTGATCTCCTTCCCAATTCCACTCTATCACACATTCCATTCCACTCCACCATCCTCAGTTTCAGGCTGAGACCCAAGCCATGTCCGAATAAAGTGAAGGAGAATCTGATAATGGGATTCATCCAAAAGTCCTCACTGTCCGGAGCTGGAGTCTTCTTTGTAGGCTGGAATCACAATTGTGAGTGTAAAATCGGTCCGATTCTCATGCCAGAAAGTCGGACGATTTCTTCTAACATTTCATGTCCTGTCAGTGTGCAATCAGTTTTTACCCTCAGCAGCTGCTATTTATGTACTGTTATGTACAGGAGCATTTACAGTGTTCTCTGCTACTTGCTAGAAACCTATTGAGAAAAACGGATGTCACTAGGATGGTGTATGTGCCGTCCGTGTGACATCCGTTTTTTTTAACGTACCCATAGACTTGCATTGAAGAGACTCGCGCAAGAAACTCACCAAAACGCAGCATGCTGTGATTTTTTTCTCAGTCCGATTTGGAGTGAGTAAAAAATAGCAGATGGGAGCTGCCTCATTGATTAACATTTGTCCGAGTGCAATGCGAGATTTTCTCGCATAGCACTCGTGCGAGTTAATTGCAAGTGTGAAGCCGGCCGTAAAGAAAAAGGAGGGGTCTCTTTGGCCATGTATCGACCATAGAGGTTTCAACTAGAGATGAGTAAACCTATTTGATAAAGATTTACCAATTTCAAATTTGGTAGGATCCTTTGCTTTTTTATTCGGGCTCGGTAACCCCTCGCCCTTTTCTCAAAAGTTGGTAATGTTCGGTTTTGTTCGATCGCGTTTACATTTTTTTTTTTTAATTTTTTTAATAACGTTATGCATTTGTATAGGATTGTGATGCTGTATGATGGATTGGAGGGGATGTCTTTAATGAGTGGTGGGGGTGGGGATTTGGGTCAAGCCAGATATACCCGGCGGCTATTAATTGTGCCAAAAAATGCAGTGTCAAAATTCCTATATTTCATGTTTACATATTTTAGCTTTTAAGAGTGCCGCTGTATATATTTTTGTAACTTTGTTGAATTTTCAGTGTGCACCTGTTCACACCTAGTGGATGTACTGGGTGGTCAGTCTTTTTATATTAGTATCCTTTTTGACAGAGCACTCCGCCCTTCAGTTAGACCATGTTCATTTAGCTCGATCCTACTTGCCCATTGATTGTAGGTTTTTTAACCTGGATAGAGGCATATTAGGATAGGGTCCCGACAAATAGAGGTAGACCTTGTCGTTGGATGTCAGGCTTACACAAATTGGCCAATTTGTAAACTAATTATCTCATTTTTTCCAATATGAGTAAGCAATGACAAAATTACTATATTTCATGTTTACATATTTTAGCTTTTCAAAGTGTAGCTGTACATATTTTTGTAACTTTGCATATAAATTGCGGACAAGTGGCGTTGGTGCCATTTTCTGAATTTGAAACGTTAGGGAAGGTGCTGCCACCAGGGCTCCCGGTGGGGCAGCTAGACAGCTTAGCTAGGGGTTTAATGAAAGGTAGTTGAGATAGATAGGAGAGCGAAAGTGTAGAATAGGCATGTGCAGTGTAGGGAAAGCCGAGTGCCACAAATTGGCATTTAATGATAGGAATAGGGATTGTCAGTGCCTGGAAAACAATTGCCAGTGAACAATTATTATTATTATGATTATTATTATGATTTTTTTATTATTATTTTTTTTTTTTCTGATTCCTTTATTGGTTTATTAATGTCAGATCTGCCATTATGACTTCCATATTAGTAACGCAAGACTAAAGGAATTAAAGACCGCAATGAACAAGTGACTGAGGGGAGGGAAAAAAAACAAAAAAACAAGGGAGCTGTAGGTGGTGAAAGGCTTCAGTCATCTATTTCTTTACCCTCCCAATAGACCAGTCTCTAAACACACAAATGCCCAAAGGGTCATCGAATTGAGAAATTGGCAAAAAGAAAAAAACAAAACCAAAGTACTTAATATGCGGCCATCTATTTCAAAAAACGAAATATGGAGTGCTGGACTGGAGGAAAGCCGTGTCCTATACTCTGCTTAAAGGGAACCAAACATCAGGATTTTCGTGTATAAGCTGCAGCCAGTGCAGTACTGGCACTATCATGCACAGTGTGTACATACCATCAGGGGGCAGCTCGGGTGTTTAGGCAGTGAAATACAACTTTATAAAGTTTGAAATTTCGTGCACTTTTTGATTGACGTGTGCACCTCGCTGCTAATGTCCGGGCGGGTTATGCAGGAGTTCCCCGCCCCCCCAACAGCCTGTTCCTCCCTCTCTCCTGATGTCCGGGCGGGTTATGCACGTGTTCCCCGCCCCCCCCCGCGCTGCCTGTTCTTCCCTCCCTCCGGCTGTATGTAAATATCTAATCTTCAGAAACATGGCGCCGGAGTGGGCCTCTGCGCATAGCGCTTATCTCCGGCGCCATGTTTCTGAAGCCCGCATTACACAGCTTGGTGTCTGCAGACTGCAGAACAGCTGATCGGAGGACGCGATCAGCTGTAGCTATGATGACGTGCCGCCTCAGGACACCGGGCCAGGACAGGAGCTTGCCAGCGACATCGGGGGTCAGGTGAGGTAAGTTCACAATGGACTCACATGACCCCGTGACGGCAGTGCTGCGAGACCCGGTCACGGTAGTGATATCGCGTCCTCCGATCAGCTGTTCTGCAGTCTGCAGACACCAAGCTGTGTAATGCGGGCTTCAGAAACATGGCGCCGGAGATAAGCGCTATGCGCAGAGGCCCACTCCGGCGCCATGTTTCTGAAGATTAGATATTTACATACAGCCAGAGGGAGGGAGGGAGGAACAGGCAGCGCGGGGGGGCGGGGAACACGTGCATAACCCGCCCGGACATCAGGAGAGAGGGAGGAACAGGCTGGTGGGGGGGCGGGGAACTCCTGCATAACCCGCCCGGACATTTTCTGCAGAGGTGCACACGTCAATCAAAAAGTGCACGAAATTTCAAACTTTATAAAGTTGGATTTCACTGACTAAACACCCGAGCTGGCCCCTGATGGTATGTACACACTGTGCATGATAGTGCCAGTACTGCACTGGCTGCAGCTTATACACGAAAATCCTGATGTTTGGTTCCCTTTAAGTTAAGAGGAATTCTGTGCTACTGGAGGTTTACAAATTAATAAAGGTGCCATTACAAGCTTCTTAAAAAGGTTTCCTACGATACTACAAGTACTTAATACCCTGCAAATGCCAGGAGGGTAACAAAAAAAGGAATGTTGCAGAAAAGTGGAATTTGGAGGTGCGCTCATCTGACAAAACGAAAAATGGTTCTGGGAATGTTAGAGGCCAACCCACAAGCAGCACGTTATGGGCCATGGTTTGATCCACAATTTGCATTAATGTTTGAACATCTAGATTACAGTATCCACATCTACAGAGCTCAGTTTTGTAAAACTGGAGCAATGAGGAAAATGGGTAAGATGCCAGGGTGCATTTGGCAAAATAACTCAGCTTAGGAGGCAAGTGATGAATGAATGAAGGGGCAGGAGATTAGTTCATAACTAGGATGGTAAAACTGCCTCTGTTGGAACAAAAACAAAACAAAAAATGTACTACAGGGACATTAATGCCTGCTGAGGCAGGGGGATGGCTTGGAGGAGAAGCCTGCTTGTAGAATGAATGATTCCCTCATCAAGAGGGAGTGTAGGGTTTAAGCGTAACAGAGGAGACCCTGTTGGGGGGAGGGATCATAACATGGAAGCCCCTTTAAGAAGTGGAACAGACACTGGGAGTGGAGGCAATGAGGTCTTCACAGAGTTACTCCTTCCACAGAGGTACTCCTTCCACAGAGGTGACAGTGTTGCCGCCAAGTTTCTCAGCCAGGAAACAACGGTTTCTTATGTCAGCTCTGTTGTTCACCTGCATCTCGTGATTACAACCTGGGAATTTCTTCTTGATTGCGTCTTTAGAACTGGCATATATCATTTTGCTTTTCAGTGGAGCATCCTCGGGGGGCCCAGAAGACAAAGACCAAGTCCTCTTTCCTAGTCTTCTTTGTTTCATAGCAGCAGTCATATAGGGCATAGCGGCAGTCATCACAGGGTAGCATTTCCACAAAGGCCTTGTAGGGATCGGTGATTTTCCCGCCACAATCTCCAACTAAGATTTGTTTGCCTTCTTCTGGGATAATTATTTCTTGTCAGGACTCAGGCAGAATACGACAGCCTTCAGACGCTTCTTTGCCTCCTCGGGGGTGCAGGACTTCCATACCTTCATTGCATTGAAGATCTCAACGACAATATCGGCAACCATCACACCTGAGGCCATGGTGTCGGTTCGGGTTAGTGGGTTAGATGAGGCGTGGAGGGAGCCGGAGGCAGGAGGGGGAAGGCAGCCGGGGTGTCAGGAGATGACAAAAAGAGACCGTGCAGCCGCCTGACAGACTCGCACCGAAAAAAAAAAATCGATTTTTTTTTTTTTTTATTATTATAGCGCCATTAATTCCATGGCGCTTTACAAGTGAAAAAGGGTATACATAAAAACTAGTACAACAATCCTTAACAGTACAAAACAGACTAGTACAGGAGGAGAGAGGACCCTGCCCATGAGGGCTCACAGTCTACAGGGAATAGGTAAGGATACAATAGGTGAGGACAGAGCTGGTTGCGCAGTGGTGTACTGGACTGAGGGTTATTGTAGGTTATAGGCTTGTCGGAAAAGGTGGGTCTTCAGGTTCCTCTTGAAACTTTTCACGGTAGGAGAGAGTCTGATATGCTGGGGTAGAGAGTTCCAGAGTATGGGGGAGTCACGGGAGAAATCTTGTATGCGATTGTGGGAAGAGGAGATAGAGAGGAGTAGAGAAGGAGATCTTGTGAGGATCTGAGGTTGCGTGCAGGTAGGTACCGGGAGACTAGGTCACAGATGTAAGGAGGAGACAGGTTGTGGATGGCTTTGTAGGTCATGGTTAATGTTTTGAACTGGAGTCTTTGGGCAATGGGAAGCCAGTGAACAAATTGGCAGAGTGGTGAGGCTGGGGAATAGCGAGGGGAGAGATGGATTAAGCGGGCTGCAGAGTTCAGGATAGATTGGAGGGGTTCAAGAGTGTTGGAAGAGAGGCCAGAGAGCAGGAGGTTGCAGTAGTCGAGGCGGGAAATGATGAGGGCATGTACTAATGTTTTTGCTAATTCTTGGATAAGGAAGGCACGGATCCGGGAGATATTTTTGAGTTGTAGTCAGCATGAGGTGAAGAGGGCTTGGATGTGTGGCTTGAAGGATAGAGCAGAGTCGAGGGTTACTCCAAGGCAACAAGCTTGTGAGACTGGGGAGCGTGAGCAGCCATCAACTTTGATGGATAGGCTTGATGGAGGAGTTGAATGAGGAGGAGGAAAGACAATGAATTCTGTTTTGTCCATGTTAAGCTTTAGGAATCTCGCAGAGAAGAAGGATGAAATAGCAGAGAGACATTGTGGGATATTTGTTAATAAGGAGGTAATGTCAGGTCCAGAGAGGTAGATCTGAGTATCATCGGCATAGAGATGATACTGAAAGCCGTGGGACTCTGAGCTGTCCCAGGCTGAAGGTGTAGATGGAGAAGTATTATTGGGGTGAAAGTGAAGAGAAACACAAACATTGTTTAAAGTGACTATGTATGCAGTTACCTTCCGGTCCCTTCTGGTCCAATTCGGCCTAATTCAATGCATCATACTTATATGGTGCATACTTTTATTGTTGCAGAGTTCAGAGGCACCAATATATCCACACACAAGTGCAATCAGCTGTGAAGAGGTGGGGTACAACAAGAACCTCTTGGTCACTCAATCAAAGAAACCAGATGCAACATTACTAATTGCAGAGTAAACAAAGATCATAAAAAGAAGGTGGGGAACGGGGGGGGGGGGTGGGGGGGGCGAGCACAGTGAGAAGTTGGAGCACACCACAGAGATATTGAAGCAAAGAAAGAGCAGGTCAGATCTACAATCTAAATAGCTATTGCTCCTTATTACCGACTACTCCCAATTAGGCAATCAATCACTTTCCAACGTATTGTTAGTACTGCCTGCTGTCAATTTGTATTTTACATGAATTTTCCACAAAGGTAACAAATAGACATCAATCCGATAAATATATTATCAAACATCAGCCATGTGTGAACAGCCAAACATGAAGTGACAACGTCAACTATTAAAACAATTATTTTTATTGATATATATTAAAAAATAGAATTAAAACAGCATAAGGTGCTATGTGTTGAATATTACATACAGAGTCACAGACAGGGGAATTTTTTGAAAATCCCAAACAAAAAATTTATATATGGGATAATAATATCACCACCGAACAAAATTGCATAGAAACAGATAAAAAATGGGCTGACTAAATAACCTATTATACTACATTAGATGGACATCATAATTAGAGTTGAGCGCGGTTCGTGGTTCTCCAGTTCGCGGTTCGAGTGATTTTGGGGGCTGTTCTAGATCGAACTAGAACTTGAGCTTTTTGCTAAAGCTCGATAGTTCTAGTTACGTTCGAGAACGGTTCTAGCAGCAAAAAGCCAAGCTAATTACTAGCTGGCTTTCCGCTGTAATAGTGTAAGTCACTCTGTGACTCACACTATTATGAAATTTCAGCGTATAGTCTGCGGGAACAGCGCGTTCAGATCATTGCTGCTGGGATAATGGCGATCGCCATTTTTTTTTTTTTTCTGTTCTTCCATCCCTCCCTAAGCGCGCGTGTAGTGGGGCGGGCCAGCATGTCAGCCAATCCCAGACACACACACAGCTAAGTGGACTTTTAGCCAGAGAAGCAATGGCATGTGTGATAGGATGTCCATGTCACATGTCCCTGCATTATAAATACGGGCATCTGCCCATCTGGACGCCATTATCTGTCTTCTGTGTCTGGGTGTCAGTCACCGCAGGTGGAGCTCCTGTCTCCGATACTGCTGTGTACGCTCTACACAAAGCGCTATACAGAATAGGGATAGAAGTTTCTTTCAGCCCTTGTAAGGGCTAATTACAGCAGGCTCAGAGCCATAGGTGACAATCAGGTCCGAGGAAAGAGTTTTTAACAGCTACAGATAAGAGCGTCTGTGGAAGGGGAAGAGGAAAGGTATACCAACATGGGATCACCACAAGAATATATAAAGAATAAATATTTTATTGATGCAGGCAGAAACAAGAAACCACATGTCTCCACACTTGGAGTATGGGCACACAATAACACAATTAAAAACACTTAAAAAGCCAAAGGCATGGACACCATACACGCCAGGAAAGATTACATATAAACAATACAATGTCAATACAATAAAGGTACTCTATAGAATATTGCACAAAGCCCGGTCCCAAAATCGGTCTGTTTATAATGGTGGTAAAACAGAGACTGTATGATATGATATGATATACAGAATGAATGGGATGCAGAGTTGAAAAATCGCTGTGCAGATACAGATATGTCAACACCTGAATATAAAGGATCACATGTGTTGCAATAAGTTACCCCTATATGTGGTGACCACATATAGGGTTGGTTGCCTCGCGCATGCGCAGTGAAGGGTAGGGGGGAGGAGTTTTGTCACGTCATGTGACTGAGCAAGATGGCGATCGCCATCGGAGCTCCATGCTCACTGTCCAGGATCTCCCAGCTGCAACACTGGTGAGTACTGATGATCGGTCCTTAAATAGGACACACAATACCATTGCACACAGCCTTTCTTTCCCCTGAGGAAGCCACTGTACACGTGGCGATACGCGTGGGGTTCCACGCCAGGAACTCAGCTGGTACTCTCCCTATCTACTCCTTCTCTATGGCTACCATTATATTTTTGGGGTAGTGAGTACGGTCCCACTTTTGCACTATCTCTAGCCTAAATCTTTAAATTCCTGCCTTGGCCGCCTTATATGGCCCTAGTGGCCTTGGCCCTATTTTCACAGGCTCGGCTTATATCTCTTACTTGCTGGGGATATTTGTTGCATGAGGTACAGTTAGGTCCAGAAATATTTGGACAGTGACACAATTTTCGCGAGTTGGGCTCTGCATGCCACCACATTGGATTTGAAATGAAACCTCTACAACAGAATTCAAGTGCAGATTGTAACGTTTAATTTGAAGGTTTGAACAAAAATATCTGATAGAAATTGTAGGAATTGTACACATTTCTTTACAAACACTCCACATTTTAGGAGGTCAAAAGTAATTGGACAAATAAACCAAACCCAAACAAAATATTTTTATTTTCAATATTTTGTTGCGAATCCTTTGGAGGCAATCACTGCCTTAAGTCTGGAACCCATTTACATCACCAAACGCTGGGTTTCCTCCTTCTTAATGCTTTGCCAGGCCTTTACAGCCGCAGCCTTCAGGTCTTGCTTGTTTGTGGGTCTTTCCGTCTTAAGTCTGGATTTGAGCAAGTGAAATGCATGCTCAATTGGGTTAAGGTCTGGTGATTGACTTGGCCATTGCAGAATGTTCCACTTGTTTGCACTCATGAACTCCTGGGTAGCTTTGGCTGTATGCTTGGGGTCATTGTCCATCTGTACTATGAAGCGCCGTCCGATCAACTTTGCGGCATTTGGCTGAATCTGGGCTGAAAGTATATCCCGGTACACTTCAGAATTCATCCGGCTACTCTTGTCTGCTGTTATGTCATCAATAAACACAAGTGACCCAGTGCCATTGAAAGCCATGCATGCCCATGCCATCACGTTGCCTCCAGAGGATGTGGTGTGCCTTGGATCATGTGCCGTTCCCTTTCTTCTCCAAACTTTTTTCTTCCCATCATTCTGGTACAGGTTGATCTTTGTCTCATCTGTCCATAGAATACTTTTCCAGAACTGAGCTGGCTTCATGAGGTGTTTTTCAGCAAATGTAACTCTGGCCTGTCTATTTTTGGAATTGATGAATGGTTTGCATCTAGATGTGAACCCTTTGTATTTACTTTCATGGAGTCTTCTCTTTACTGTTGACTTAGAGACAGATACACCTACTTCACTGAGAGTGTTCTGGACTTCAGTTGATGTTGTGAACGGGTTCTTCTTCACCAAAGAAAGTATGCGGCGATCATCCACCACTGTTGTCATCCGTGGACGCCCAGGCCTTTTTGAGTTCCCAAGCTCACCAGTCAATTCCTTTTTTCTCAGAATGTACCCGACTGTTGATTTTGCTACTCCAAGCATGTCTGCTATCTCTCTGATGGATTTTTTCTTTTTTTTCAGCCTCAGGATGTTCTGCTTCACCTCAATTGAGAGTTCCTTAGACCGCATGTTGTCTGGTCACAGCAACAGCTTCCAAATGTAAAACCACACACCTGTAATCAACCCCAGACCTTTTAACTACTTCATTGATTACAGGTTAACGAGGGAGACGCCTTCAGAGTTAATTGCAGCCCTTAGAGTCCCTTGTCCAATTACTTTTGGTCCCTTGAAAAAGAGGAGGCTATGCATTACAGAGCTATAATTCCTAAACCCTTTCTCCGATTTGGATGTGAAAACTCTCATATTGCAGCTGGGAGTGTGCACTTTCAGCCCATATTATATATATATATAATTGTATTTCTGAACATGTTTTTCTAAACAGCTAAAATAACAAAACTTGTGTCACTGTCCAAATATTTCTGGACCTAACTGTATATTCTCTTCACAATCATTGGTCCTATATTGACACTGACTGTGTTACCTTTCACTGACATACCTGTAACATGCTAGATATATTGTGCAGGCTTTAAACCTCTATGTGTATCTGAAGTTTGTTTGCATACACTATATTTACTATATACTGGTTTATATTGCACATGCTGCATTAACAGGTTTATTATAAGGGTAATAGGTATGGTGTATATCCCTTTATACTGGAGACATTGACTGTATGTGGTGTTTGTTGTTGGTGCACTTGCACTATATCGAATGTTCTGCGGATCTAGTCTAAACCTCCATACGTACCTGCCGTGTGCTACCTTTACCCTGATCAGCTATGTATATGGTATACCATTAGGTTTCTACTATATGACTCATTGACCTCCGTGGTCACCACATATAGGGGTAACTTATTGCAACACGTGTGATCCTTTATATTCAGGTGTTGACATATCTGTATCTGCACAGCGATTTTTCAACTCTGCATTCCATTCATTCTGTATATCATATCATACAGTCTCTGTTTTACCACCATTATAAACAGACCGATTTTGGGACCGGGCTTTGTGCAATATTCTATAGGGTACCTTTATTGTATTGACATTGTATTGTTTATATGTCATCTTTCCTGGCGTGTATGGTGTCCATGCCTTTGGCTTTTTAAGTGTTTTTAATTGTGTTATTGTGTGCCCATACTCCAAGTGTGGAGACATGTGGTTTCTTGTTTCTGCGTGCATCAATAAAATATTTATTCTTTATATATTCTTGTGGTGATCCCATGTTGGTATACCTTACCTCTTCCCCTTCTTCAGTACGTGTTTAGTATACCAGGAGATCCCACTAGGTGGTGCCCTTCCTCTTTTTCTGGTTAGATAAGAGCGTCTGTGTAGCTAAGGTCAGGGAGTTCCTTGCTGCATTTCCCCATTAGGAGGAAAAGAAAGTGATGCTTCCTTTCCTCTACACTGACCCAGAACCCGGCCACTGTACCCTCCTTCCCTTTGCACACTCAAGCTCATTGTTACTAAGCCATTATACTAGCAAACACTGAGGAAACTTAGTGGCATCCTAAAAGTTGCTGTTGGACTTCCATTAGTGTCCCACTAGTGCAAATCTATTTGCAGCACCTCTGCATTGCACACTCAAGCTCATTGTTACAAATACATTAGAATACCAAACACTGAGGAAACTTAGTGGCATCCTAAAAGTGGCTGTTGGACTTCATTAGTGTCCCACTGGTTCAAATCTATTTGCAGCACCTCTGCATTGCACACTCAAGCTTATTGTTACAAAGCCATTAGAATACCAAACACTGAGAAAACTTAGCGGCATCCTAAAAGTGGCTATTGGATTTCCATTAGTGTCCCACTAGTGCAAATCTATTTGCAGCACCTCTGCATTGCACACTCAAGCTCATTGTTACAAAGCCATTAGAATACCAAACACTGAGGAAACTTAGTGGCATCCTAAAAGTGGCTGTTGGACTTCATTAGTGTCCCACTGGTGCAAATCTATTTGCAGCACCTCTACATTGCACACTCAAGCTCATTGTTACAAAGCCATTAGAATACCAAACACTGAGGAAACTTAGTGGCATCCTAAAAGTGGCTGTTGGACTTCATTAGTGTTCCACTGGTGCAAATCTATTTGCAGCACCTCTGCATTGCACATTCAAGCTCATTGTTACAAAGCCATTATACTAGCAAACACTGAGGAAACTTAGTGGCATCCTAAAAGTGGCTGTTGGACCTCATTAGTGTCCCACGGGTGCAAATCTATTTGCAGCACCTCTGCATTGCACACTCAAGCTCATTGTTACAAAGCCATTAGAATACCAAACACTGAGGAAACTTAGTGGCATCCTAAAAGTGGCTGTTGGACTTCATTAGTGTCCCACTGGTGCAAATCTATTTGCAGCACCTCTGCATTGCACACTCAAGCTCATTGTTACAAAGCCATTAGACTACCAAACACTGAGGAAACTTAGTTGCATCCTAAAAGTGGCTGTTGGGTCCCACTGGTGCAAATCTATTTGCAGCACCTCTGCATTGCACACTCAAGCTCATTGTTACAAAGCCATTAGAATACCAAACACTGAGGAAACTTAGTGGCATCCTAAAAGTGGCTGTTGGAATTCATTAGTGTCCCACTGGTTCAAATCTATTTGCAGCACCTCTGCATTGCACACTCAAGCTCATTGTTACAAAGCCATTATACTAGTAAACACTGAGGAAACTTAGTGGCACCCTAAAAGTGGCTGTTGGACTTCCATTAGTTTCCCACTAGTGCAAATCTATTTGCAGCACCTCTGCATTGCACACTCAAGCTCATTGTTACAAATCCATTATAATACCAAACACTGAGGAAACTTAGTGGCATCCTAAAAGTGGCTGTTGGACTTCATTAGTGTCCCACTGGTGCAAATCTATTTGCAGCACCTCTGCATTGCACACTCAAGCTCATTGTTACAAAGCCATTAGACTACCAAACACTGAGGAAACTTAGTTGCATCCTAAAAGTGGCTGTTGGGTCCCACTGGTGCAAATCTATTTGCAGCACCTCTGCATTGCACACTCAAGCTCATTGTTACAAAGCCATTAGAATACCAAACACTGAGGAAACTTAGTGGCATCCTAAAAGTGGCTGTTGGAATTCATTAGTGTCCCACTGGTGCAAATCTATTTGCAGCACCTCTGCATTGCACACTCAAGCTCATTGTTACAAAGCCATTATACTAGTAAACACTGAGGAAACTTAGTGGCACCCTAAAAGTGGCTGTTGGACTTCCATTAGTTTCCCACTAGTGCAAATCTATTTGCAGCACCTCTGCATTGCACACTCAAGCTCATTGTTACAAATCCATTATAATACCAAACACTGAGGAAACTTAGTGGCATCCTAAAAGTGGCTGTTGGACTTCATTAGTGTCCCACTGGTGCAAATCTATTTGCAGCACCTCTGCATTGCACACTCAAGCTCATTGTTACAAAGCCATTAGAATACCAAACATTGAGGAAACTTAGTGGCATCCTAAAAGTGGCTGTTGGACTTCATTAATGTCCCACTGGTGCAAATCTATTTGCAGCACCTCTGCATTGCACACTCAAACTCATTTTTTCTAAGCTATTATACTGGCAAACTGTGCTGCCATTTTAAGGGCCATAGTTTCATTGTCTGGATAGTTATTGTTGTTTATTCTGCTGTCAATAAAGGTAGACCACCGCTGCAATCTACACCACCTCTCAATTTTTACTACCACATTTTAAGTGGACATTCTTGTCGCTAGCAAAATGAGTGGCAAAATGACAGATGCTGGTGGAAAGGGGAAGAGGCGTGTTGGAAAAGGAAAAAAAGGTTGTGTCCGTGGGGAAGGTGGCAAAGCTCCATTAACATCTGCTGAAGATAGGCCATCTTCCAGCAAAAGTAAGATGTCTACTACTTTCCGTGGACAATCGGATGTGCTCCCTTTTTTACGAACACGAACAACTGGAACAAAGGTAGATGTTGCCCAAAAAAAGAAAATGCTTGAATGGATCTCAAGTGGTCCAACAAGTCCCCTCTCCTCCACCTCAACTACCGCATCCAAAAAACACCAGTCCTCTGAGTTGTCATCCCAATCACACTTGCTTTCTCCCAGCTCTCAAGTCTCCATCCGCCCGCCCATACTTGGTGGAACAGAGATGGCTGAGTCTGCAGAGCTGTTCAGTCACACTATAGCCTGGGAATCAGAGGTCTGCTCCCAAGCTACAGTGAGTACAGACCAGGAAATGGTCTGCAGTGATGCCCAGAACCTTTGTGACTTAGATTCAGGCCGTGATGACCAAGTTTCTGAGCATAATGTTGACCCTTATTCACAAACTGAAACACCTTTTGTAATAGACAATGAGGAACATACTGATGACGATGAGACGCAGATACCAGATTGGGATGACAACTTAAATATTCGTTCACGGCAGGAAGAGGCTCGGTCTGAGGGGGAGGGGAGTGCAAACACAACGCTTGATGAGGAACTTCTAGATCCCACCTACTGTCAACCCACAGTCAGGCACTCGAGGAGGTCAACAGAGGCAGTGGAGGAGGATGCTACTGATAACGAAGTTACCTTGCGCCTTCCTGGACAGAGTCAGAGTACTGGTAGCACGTCTACAACTGCATCCTCAGCCACCACTCTGCCTCTGAGCACTAGTCGTGGTGGCTCAGCAGGTCACATGCCCTCTAAGCCTTGCCTAGCCTGGTCCTTTTTTGACATAGCAAAAGATCGCCCAAATCATGTGATATGTAAAATTTGTCGTGATTCTGTTAGTAGAGGGCAAAACCTCCGCAGTTTGACAACTTCTTCCATGAATCGTCACATGAATAAATATCATATGTCCCAGTGGGAAGCTCCCCGTGCTGCAATGCGGCCTAGCGGAGCGGACCATCCACCACCTGCCCCTTCCAGTGCATCCGCGCACTCTTCATCTTCTAGGACTGTGGGGACAGCTGTCACACCTGGTTTTCCACGCACAACTTCCACCACTGTAACCGCAACAGGCAGTTTGCTTGGTAGGTCGTCAGTTGGTTTGGAAGGGGAAACAAGTGCATGTGTACAGCTCTCTCAGACATCGATAGCACCAACGTTGGATGAAGGCAACATCATGTCTATGCCTGCACTTTCCTCACAAACCTGCTTTTTTCCAGGGACACCCTACTCACCACCATCTCCACACAGCAGCCAGATCTCTGTCCCTCAGATGTGGACAAATAAAAGGCCATTTCCTGCGACCCATGACAAAGCTAAGAGGTTGACTTTATCCCTCTGTAAGCTCTTGGCTACCGAAATGCTGCCTTTCCGCCTGGTGGACACACAGGATTTTAGAGACCTTATGTCTGTCGCTGTGCCCCAGTACCAGATGCCCAGTCGCCACTACTTCTCTAAGAAAGGTGTGCCTGCGCTACACCAGCATATGGCACACAACATCACCGCTTCCTTGAGAAACTCTGTGTGTGAACGGGTGCAATTCACCACAGATACTTGGACCAGTAAGCATGGACAGGGACATTACATGTTGCTGACTGGGCACTGGGTAACTATGGTGATAGATGGTGAAGGGTCTGCTGCACAAGTCTTGCCGTCCTCACGACTTGTGTGTCAATCCTCTGTCTGTCCATGTTCCTCCACTGCTTCTGCCTCCTCAACCTCGTCTGGGTCCTCCACCTCCGCCCCAAGCCTGCCTGGTCAGGCCACCAGCGTTGTAACTGCGCAGAAGGAATCACGCACCCCTCATTACTATGCTGGCAGCAGAGCGCAACGGCATCAGGCAGTTTTTGTCTTGAAATGGCTTGGAACTAAGAGTCACACAGCGGCTGAGTTGTGGGCAGCTCTGGAGACTGAGTTTGGTAAATGGTTGTCTCCACTCAACCTGCAGCCTCCGTGTGCGACAATGCTGCAAACCTGGGTGCGGCCCTTCACCTGGGCAAGGTGACACACGTGCCTTGTATGGCTCATGTGTTGAACCTTGTTGTCCAGCAGTTTTTAACACACTATCCCGGCCTAGATGGCCTTCTGAACAGGGCACGAAAACTGTCTGCTCACTTCCGCCGTTCAACCACTGCAGCTGAGTGACTTGCATCGCTCCAGAAGTCTTTCGGCCTGCCGGTTCATCGCCTGAAATGCGATGTGCCGACACGCTGGAATTCGACTCTCCACATGTTACAGCAACTGTGGCAGCACCGCCGAGCCCTGGTGCAATACGTCATGACGTATAGCCTGGGCCAACGAGATGCAGAGGTGGGGCAGATCACCCTGATGGAGTGGTCTCAGATCAAGGACCTATGCACCCTTCTGCACAGTTTCGACATGGCGACGAATATGTTTGGCGCTGACAATGCCATTATCAGCATGACAATTCCAGTCATTTACATGCTGGAGCACACGCTAAACACTATTCGGACTCAGGGGGTGGGACAACAGGAAGGGGAGGAACTACAGGAGGATTCATATGCGCAAGAGACAACAACATCACCAAGGTCCAGACGTTCATCATCACCAAGGCGGCAGGCATGGGACCATGGGGGACAGGGTTCAACAAGGGCACATGGTTGCAGGCGAAATGTTGAGGAAGGTGAAGGAGAACATGAAGAAATGGAGGACGAACTGTCCATGGACATGGAAGACTCAGCGGATGAGGGAGACCTTGGTGTCTCCCACTCTGGTCACGCTCCTTGAGAAAGCGAGAGCGAAACACGTGTCGGAGTGAGGAGTCACGGACAGGAATCACCAACTTGCTACTAGGTAATACTGATGTTTTGCACTATATGCTGGTAAGTTTCTTTCTAAGTATGTGGTCTGCATTGTAGTTCATATATGCACTTTATCAGATATGAATGTGGGCAAGGTATCATTTGGATCTATTTATCTGTTTGCACAAGTCACCTTATATTAACTATATTCTGATAGTCACTGCCACTTATTGATTGGTATTATATTAATAGACATGGATGTTTTATAATTATTTATTCATCAGTCAAACTACCTCATTTTGTATCAGTGATATTTATGAATGCTAAGTTATTATGGTGGATGGAGTCATATTATGATGTCCATCTAATGTAGTATAATAGGTTATTTAGTCAGCCCATTTTTTTATCTGTTTCTGTGTAATTTTGTTTGGTGGTGATATTATTATCCCATATAAGAATTTTTTGTTTGGAATTTTCAAAAAATTCCCCTGTCTGTGACTCTGTATGTAATATTCAACACATAGCACCTTATGCTGTTTAAATTCTATTTTTTAATATATTTCAATAAATATAATTGTTTCAGTGGGTGACGTTGTCACTTCATGTTTGGCTGTTCACACACAGCTGATGTTTGATAATATAATACTGCTGTCAATTTGGTAGTGAAGAAGGTAAAAAGGTCTTGTCAGTTTTCATAGACTGCTCAAAATTACTCAGTCAATCACATTTGTATGTATTGTTAGTTACTGATAAAAAGAGAAAGTTTTAGCAGCATTCCCATAAAAAGCCATACGTTTTTCCAAATCTATATCAATGAGAAAAACTTTAAAGCAGCAGTGTATACAGAAGTCTACACGTTTCGAGCAGAAAACCACTCTTAATCCTGACATCTCTACATGCTAGAAGGCATTAAATATTAAATTCTTAAATAGACAAATACACCAAGGGTGAGATAACTCTCACAACCAACATTAACCGTGACATCGTTAGGGAACATAGTTGACATGAACAAACAGCAGTTGCATTCATTGCCTAATGGAAAATGATTTGAATATAAAACAAAGCTTCTTTCTAAAAAGGTATATGTAGACATAAATGCATTTACCTGTGTATAATATCCACAACATATGTCTGCATTATATATCCATAACAATAATAAAGACACACAAAAAATTATAAATGCAGTACAAACACCTAAATATAAAAAGTGCGTCCAGTTCAATAAATCCAAAAATCCACAAAGCTCAAATATAGTAATCAAAAAGTCCATGAACGGTTTCTAATAGTGATAAATTGACCCAGCATCCATTCGAAGTCATGGACAAAACATTGGGCAACAATCTTCAATAACATGAGATAAAATTTGCTGTCAAATTTAGTCCAGGAAAGCTCACAGGCATTCAAACAAAGTGTCTTCAGTGTAATTAGGTAGGTAAGTCAGCAGGCAAAATTTGTACATGAAAACGCATAGAAATTCAAGTAATGATATCATCAAAACTCCATCAGCAGTCAGAGTTAAGGGGGCTTTACACGCTACGACATCGCTAATGTGTCGTCGTTGGGGTCACGGATTTGGTGACGCACATCCAGCCGCATTAGCGATGCCGTTGCGTGTGACACCTATGAGCGATTTTGCATCGTTGCAAAAACGTGCAAAATCGCTCATCGGTGACATGGGGGTCCATTCTCGATTATCGTTACTGCAGCAGTGACGAAGTTGTTCCTCGTTCCTGCGGCAGCACACATCGGTACGTGTGACACCGCAGGAACGAGGAAGCTCTCCATACCTGCCTCCCGGCCGCTATGCGGAAGGAAGGAGGTGGGCGGGATGTTACGTCCCGCTCATCTCCGCCCCTCCGCTTCTATTGGGCGCAGTGATGCAGCTGTGACGTCGCTGTGACGCTGAACGAACCGCACCCTTAGAAAGGAGGTGGTTCGCCGGTCACAGCGACGTCGCCGGGCAGGTAAGTATGTGTGACAGGTCTGTCCGATGTTGTGCGCCACGGGCAGCGATTTGCCCGTGCCGTATAACAGATGAGGGCGGGTACCCACGCTAGCGATATCGGTACCAATATCGCAGCATGTAAAGCCCGCTTTAGTCCAGGAAAGCTCATGGACATTTAAATAAGGTGTCATCATCAATACCATCATATAGGATGGATCAGCAAGAAAAGTTCATCCAGGAGTGTCAAAACTAGAGATGAGCGAACCAGTCCCGGTTCGGCTCGAGTTGGTTTGCCGAACGGAGGCCGCATTCGAGTTCGGTTCGGCGAACCGTTCGATGAACCACTCAAACCCCATAGGAAACAATGGGAGGCAATCACAAACACATAAAAACACATTATAAATGTACACATACAGTTAATAAACATTGCCATAACACTTACCGGTCCCCGCAATCCGTCCTGCACTCTGTCTCCTATCGCTATTCCATCCGATGATCGCTGCGTCCTCCTGGTAAACAGCAGTGATGACAGGACCTATCGTGATGTCAAAATAGCCATGTGACCAGTCACGTGTCTGTTATCTCATTGGCTACAGACTGGTCACATGACTATGACGCATCATGTAGGACCTGTCAGTGCATATCTCCAGTACGCAGTGATCGTTTGTGTATCTCCGTGTACCAGCGACATGCTCTGGCACACGGACAACTCCCCGTTCCTGCATGGGGCGCTCTTTACAGAGTCAGCCCACATGCAAGGACTGGCTGTCACAGCCGGTGAATAGCGGCACCGGGAATCATGTGATCGGAGCATCGTTGCTATGGTAACCCTGCTGTGAACGGTGAAGTCACCGCTAACAGCCGACAGCCTTTTGGTCACTCTCACTGAGTGATTTCTGCACAGAGCACAGCGTCTTCCCCCCATGCAGTGCTGCTGATGGAGCAGAGCTGCATGGGCTGAAGGAGAAAGAAGACAGAAGACCATGGATCGTGGAGGGATGTGAGGGAGTAATACACATGGAGTCTCTAAGTGTGTCTGTGTATTTATTTGTATTAAAGTATTTTTTCTCTGTGTGGTGTCTTTTTTTTTTTTTTAACCCTTTATTGGAGATTCTTAATGGCCGGGTCAAACTTGCCTGACATTAAGAATCTCTGGCTTAATACTAGCTAGTAAAACAAGGCTAGTATTAACTCTTTATTACCCAGCAAGCCACCCGGCTCCAGGGCTGTTGGAAGAGTTGGATACAGCGCCAGATGATGGCGCTTCTATGAAAGCGCCATTTTCTGGGGCAGTTCGGAGTGCAATTTGCAGCAGAGGTGCCCAGAAACCTCGGGCTAACCTGTGCTGCGGATTCCAATCCCCAGCTCCCTAGTTGTACATGGCTGGACATAAAAATTGGGCGAAGCCCACGTCATTTGTTTTTTAATTATTTCATGAAATAAGTGAAATAATTAAAAAAAATGGGCTTCCCTATATTTTTAGTTCCCAGCCGGGTACAAATAGGCAGCTGGGGGTTGGGGGCAGCCCGTAGCTGCCTGCTGTACCTGGCTAGCATGCAAAAACATGGCGAAGCCCACGTCATTTTTTTGGTGGGCAAAAAACTCCTGCATATAGTCCTGGATGGAAAAAGGAATGAAGGTTTTACCCAGCTCACCTGCTTGATAGGAGACCGAAACCTGTGGACCGTGCAAGGAAAAGGTCGACAATTCTTTGGTAATGATGAAGGAAGATATTCCAGCAACTTGAGTCCAAATAGGAAATTCTTTAAAACGTTGATTCTTTATTATTTACATATTAAAAAGTCCATGTTGGGGTGAAACAAACCCAAGACAGAGAGGACGCGTTTCAAACACTTGGTTCTTAGTCAATCTCTAAAGCATGTGTTCACAGGACTTGTTTAAAAAGGAGGGAGTAAAGACCCAAACATGTGTTTAATCAAATGGAAAGAGCTTTTCACTAAAGCATTAACCCTGTGAGGGGAACATTTTTTATGCAGGTATTCACACACGGTAACATAGGAGTGAATGTCAAAAATGGTACAGGACCCCACAAGAGGGGGAGCACTACTAGACCTTGTACTAACCAATAGGCCAGACCGCATATCAAATATACAAGTTGGGGGTTACTTGGGGAATAGTGATCACAAAATATTAAGTTTTCATGTATTCTTTAGTAAGATGTCTAGTAGAGGGGCTACAAGGACACTAAACTTCAGGAAAGCAAATTTTAAACGGTTGAGAGATGATCTTAGTGCAATAAACTGGGATGATGTACTAAGTAATAAAAGTACACAAAGCAAATGGGAGACTTTTATGAGCATCCTGAATAGGGCTTGTGCAGAAAATATACCCTATGGGAACAAACATGCTAGAAATAGGAGGAAACCCCTATGGCTAAATAGAGCTGCAAGGGAAGCAATAAAAGAAAAACAGAAAGCCTTAAAAGAATTAAAGAGGGTAGGTAGTGATGAGGCATTATATAATTATATAAAATTAAATAAAATATGTAAAAAGCAAATTAAGTTAGCTAAGTTTGAGACAGAGAGACTCATTGCGAGAGAAAGTAAAAATAATCCTAAAATATTCTTTAACTACATAAACAGTAAAAAACTGAAAAGCGATAGTGTTGGCCCCCTTAAAAATAGTCTTGGTGAAATGGTGGAAGGGGATGAGGGTAAAGCCAACCTGCTGAATGACTTTTTTTCTACGGTTTTTATACAAGAAAATGCCATGGCAGATGACATGACCAGTGATACCATAAATTCACCCTTGAATATTACCTGCTTAACCCAGCAGGAAGTACGCCGCCGCCTCGAAATCACTAAGGTTGACAAATCTCCGGGCCCGGATGGCATACACCCCAGAGTACTACAGGAATTGAGTTTTGTGATGGACCATTATTTTTAATCTTCTCAGATTCCTTAATAACAGGGTCGGTACCGCAGGACTGGCGCATAGCAAATGTGGTGCCAATATTCAAAAAGGGGACAAAAACTGAGCCGGGAAATTATAGGCCGGTAAGTTTAACCTCTACGGTTGGTAAAATCCTTGAGGGTTTCTTGAGAGATGCTATACTGGAGTATCTCAAGAAAAATAACCTTATGACAGAGTATCAACATGGGTTTATGAGGGATCGATCCTGTCAAACTAATTTGATCAGCTTCTATGAAGAGGTAAGTTCAAGCCTGGACCAGGGAAATGCAGTGGATGTTGTGTATATGGACTTTTCAAAAGCTTTTGATACGGTGCCACACAAAAGGTTGGTACATAAAATGAGAATAATGGGGATAGGGGAAAATATGTGTAACTGGGTTAAAAACTGGCTCAGTGATAGGAAACAAAGGGTGGTTATTAATGGTACGTACTCGGACTGGGTCTCAGTTCATAGTGGGGTACCACAGGGGTCAGTATTGGGCCCGCTTCTTTTCAACATATTTATAAATGACCTTGTTGGGGGCATGCGGAGTAGAATTTCAATATTTGCAGATGATACTAAACTCTGCAGGGTAATCAATACAGCGGAGGATAATTTTATATTACAGGGAGATTTATGTAAATTGGAGGATTGTGCTGAGAAGTGGCAATTGAAGTTTAATGTAGATAATGTCATGAACTTGGGTAGAGGAAATAACATTTATGATTATGTACTTAATTGTAGAACACTGGGTAAAACAGACACAGAAAAAGACTTGGGTGTATGGGTGGATGGTAAACTTCACTTTAGTGGACAGTGTCAGGCAACTGCTGCCAGGGCTAATAAAATAATGGGATGTATTAAAAGAGGTATAAGTGTTCATGAAAAAAATATAGTTCTACCTCTGTACAAGTCACTAGTGCGACCGCACTTAGAATACTGTGTACAATTCTGGTCACCGATATATAAGAAGGACATAGCTGAACTGGAGAGGGTGCAGAGAAGAGCGACCAAGATTATTAGAGGAATGGGTGGGCTGCAATACCAAGACAGGTTATTAAACTTGGGGTTATTTAGTTTGGAAAAACGAAGGCTTAGGGGGGATCTAATCACAATGTATAAATATATGAGGGGACAGTACAGAGACCTTTCCAAAGATCTTTTTACACCTAGGCCTGCGACTGGAACACGGGGGCATCCGCTACGTCTTGAGGAAAGAAGGTTTAATCATAATCACAGACGAGGATTCTTTACTGTACGAGCAGTGAGACTATGGAACTCTCTGCCGCATGATGTTGTAATGAGTGATTCACTACTAACATTTAAGCAGAACCTGGACGCCTTTCTTGAAAAATTTAATATTACCAGTTATGTATATTAGATTTTATGACAGGGTATTGATCCAGGGAACTAGTCTGATTGCCGGATGTGGAGTCAGGAAGGAATTTTTTTCCCCATTGGAACTTGTTTGCCACATTGGGGTTTTTTTTGCCTTCCTCTGGATCAACATGTTAGGCTACGGGTTGAACTAGATGGACTTAGAGTCTCCCTTCAACCTTAAAAACTATGATACTATGATACTATGAAAACAAACAAACAAACAAAAACAAAACAGCATTAGTAAGCAAACAGTATTTCATTTCTTTTGTTCAAACTTGTGGGAGTTCTGGTACCCATTAGAAAAATCCACTTAATTTCCCTCTGAAAAAGAATATCCTTTAAATTTCCTCCTCTCTTAGGAAGTTTTACTTTCTCAATAGCACAAACTTTCATGCCATCAAAACTACCGTTTTACCGTGTATATCACGAAAGTGCTGGGAGGCACTAGACAACTTCCTAGATGTAACATTATTCACATCATAGATGTGTTCGGATATTCTTTTTCTTAGGGAGCATGAAGTGCTGCCAATATACTGCAGTTGACACATCGTGCAAGAAATCAAATAAACCACATGGTCTGAACCACAGTTAATCACAGAAGTAATTTGGTACGTTTTATTATCAGCATATGAAGAAAAATTTTTTACATTCAACATATAATGACAAAGTCCACATTTCTTGTGTCCACACTTGTATGATCCTGTGGTAGGTAACCAATTACGGGCAGTTTTTACATCCTCAATAGAATCGCATCTGCTAGTGTGATCACTTGGTGATAGGATGGAACTTAAAGTCGTGTTTCTCTTGTTGTTTTTTTTTTTTTTCTGACATTAGCTCCTATGTTACCGTGTGTGAATACCTGCATAAAAAATGTTCCCCTCACACGGTTAATGCTTTAGTGAAAAGCTATTTCCATTTGATTAAACACATGTTTTGGTCTTTACTCCCTCCTTTTTAAACAAGTCCTGTGAACACATGCTTTAGAGATTGACTAAGAACCAAGTGTTTGAAACGTGTCTGCTCTGTCTTGGGTTTGTTTAACCCCAACATGGACTTTTTAATATGTAAATAATAAAGAATCAACGTTTTAAAGAATTTCCTGTTTGGACTCAAGTTGCTGGAATATCTTCCTTCATCATTACCAAAGAATTGCCGACTTTTTCCTTGCACGGACCACAGGTTTCGGTCTCCTATCAAGCAGGTGAGCTGGGTAAAACCTTCATTCCTTTTACTATTGCTGGGCAACCTACCTGCGCTCCCTATTTGAACTTTATGAATTGCATATAATTCCAAGGAATAAGTCATACTACGGTCTTATCTGGACTCTATAAAGTGTGCGAACATTTGTTTTTTAAAACTATTGCATGACTTTCAAGAGGAATAATTGTCTATAATGAAAACCGATATAAATGATGATCAGAATTTGAATATTTTTCATGCCACTGACCAAAAACGAATGGAAAGAGCAGCAAGGATTTTTTCTTTGAATAATCAGGATATTCCCACGGATATACATGTGGAACTGAATAAATTGTTGTGGGATATAGAGAAAACTAAGTCAGCAAGAATACGCAGCTGGTGGGACAGCAAAACGCTGCAGGCATATCTAGACAGTGATATGATCCCCAGGGGCCTTCGCTTAAACAAGAGACCCACGGTCGAATTCAATCAGGATTTTGTGACTAAATGGAACGCGACTTTGATTGCTCAAAAAGACTCATACAACTTATTATTGAACAAGAACAAAATAAAATACTGGATCTGGAAAATAAAGTCGGTACAATTGAGTCCTCTCTTGTACAATATGCCAATCTGGACTCTTACAAAAACATGAGAGAACAAATTAATATTAAAATCAGCAATTTGGAGGACACTATTACTGCATTTAAAGAGAAAAAATTTATCAGAGACTCTAGAGATTATGAAGAGAATAAAATTTATAATTGGCATAATTTCAGGAGATTTCCACAGAATGTAACTAGATCTATTCTCAAAAATAAAAATCACAATCCTTCTAGCCGATTGTCCTTTTCATCTATAGACGTTGAAACAACTGATTTGGACTCTACTGACTATAAGGCTGTGTGCACACGTTGCGTTTTTTACCGCGGAAACGCTGCGTTTAGAACCGCAGCGTTTCAGTGGCAAATTGCATGCTTTCAGCTTTCCCAGCAAAGTGTATGAGAAAGCCGAAAAATCAGTGCACATGCTGCGTTTCTAAACGCAGCGTTTTGGATGCCAAAAATCGGTGCGGAAAGAAAAGCAGCATGTCACTTCTTTTGTGCGGTGTGGCTGCGTTCTCTCCCCCATTGAATCAATGATGTGGGGTCAGAACGCAGCTACACCGCAGTGAGCTGCTTTTTTGTTGCGGTCCGCGGCCTTTGTCGGCACGCCAGAACGCAGGCGTTTACCTGGAAGTGAGGTCAAGAGGTTTCCTGTTGACCTCACTTCCTGGCAAAGTCCAGGAAAGCCCCCGGTGTCTCCAAAGTGCCCGCCCCGACCCCCGACCCCCCCCTCCCGAAAATCCAACATGGCCGCGCGCACAGTAGCGCACCGGCCGCCCTGCTCCTATGATTTCTGTCGCATGTGCAATAACACATGCGACAGAAAAATGCCCCCCCAGGCCCTGCCCGGTCACCCCCTATTCCCCCGGTATTCCCCCTTACGTGTCCGGTCGCAGCGCTGATCCCCCGCGGCCTCCTCCTCCTTCACAGCAGACGCCGGCCGGTCACATGAGCAGAGCAGCTGACAGCCAGCACTGTGTTCAGTGTGAGCTGTGCTGGCTGCTCGGCACTCTGCAGCTGTGACCCGGGGAGAGTGGGTGCAGATTTTTGGCACCCACTCTCCTCAAATGGAGGGTCTGCCCTCCTAGAAAATGGGGGATACGTTCCCTGAACGTGCCCCCATATTCTAGAAGGTCCAGAGGCAACGTGGGACATCCATATGGATTTCTGCGGACCCATTTTTTTCAATTTTTTTGATTAAATTGGAGAACAAGGGAATGATTTGGGGAGTGTTTTTTCTAATAAAAAATTTTTTGTCATTTTTTTTGCTTTTGTTTACTGTCAATTAGTTATGTCGGGTATCTAATAGACGCCGTGACATCACTAATTGCTGGGCTTGATGCCAGGTGACATTACACATCTGGTATCAACCCCACTTATTACCCCGTTTGCCAACGCACCAGGGCGCGGGATGAGTTGGGGCGAAGCGCCAGGATTGGCGCATCTAATGGATGCGCCACTTCTGGGGCGGCTGCGGCCTGCTATTTTTAGGCTGGGAAAAGTCCAATAACCATGGCTCTTCCCACCCTGAGAATACCAGACCCCAGATGTCAGCTTCACCTTGGCTGGTGATCTAATTTGGGGGGGACCCCACGTTATTTTTTTTTTAATTCTTTATTTATAAATAAAAAAAAAAAGCCTGGGGAGCCCTCCAAATTGATCACCAGCCAAGATGAAGCTGCCAGCTGTGGTTTGCAGGCTACAGCTGTCTGCTTTACCCTGACTGGCTATCAAAAATAGGGGGGACCCCACGCCATTTTTTTCATTGTTTTTTTTTTTTTTTATTGGATAAATACTAAGCTAGGCACCCTTTAGTGCCACATGAAAGGTACTAAAGGTGCCAGCTTAGAATATGCAGGGGGGGGGTGGGTTATATATATTTGACATCCATTCATCCATTGACGCTTTTTAGGTTGTGTGCCCACAATCAGGGTTTGCAGCGTTATGGGCGCTGAGTGTTTTCCCTGCGTCCATAACGCTGCGTTGTGCAGTAGAAGCACAGTGGAAGGATTTTTAGAAATCTCATGCCCACTGTGCTTCTTTTCTCCGCAGCATAAACTGACCGGTGGCGCAGCTTCCCGAGCCTCAGCATGTCAATTTATGCTGCGGAGATGAGTGTGCTCTGCAGGTAGCATAGAGCTCCACAGCAGCCTGAACCCAAATCGTGGGCGTGGGCAGCTGCAGGAAGGCTGACACTGTGTACTAGACGCCGTGTCGCTGGATCATGGCCACATAGCCTTAGGCCTCTTTCACACGTCAGTGATTCTGGTACGTTTGTGCTTTTTTTTTTAAACGTACCAGAATCACTGACATACGCAGACCAATTATAATGAATGGGTCTGCTCACATGTCAGTGATTTTTCACTGCATGTGTCTCCGTGCGGCGTACCTGCGTGTGCGTGATTGCCGTACGGAGACATGTCCATTTTTTTCTGGCATCACTGATGTTCCACGGACCACGCAGTGGTGTGGTCTGTGTAACACGTGCCAGAAAAAAACGTGCTTTTAAAATAAAAATCATTTTAACTCACCCGGCGTCCAGCGATGTCCTCTGCAGCCCGTTCTCCCTGCTGCTTCTGAGCCGGCTCATTATTGTCGCGCATATTCATGATGTGCGACACAGCTGACCCGGAAGCAGCTGCTGCGGGGGTCAAGGCCGGCTGGATGCTGCACCGCGGGAGCGATCAGCACCATGGAGAGCGGGAGCGGACACAGGTGAGTTAATCTCTAAGTGCAATCACGGGCAACGGAGAACGGAGCCCGGATTGCACTTAGACAACCCATGTGTGCCGTGATTCACTTCACACGGAGGGACATGTGCGTGTTTTACACGCCAGTGAAAAACGTCAGTGTTTTTCACTGACGTGTGAAACGGGCCTAAAAGTGAGAATATTGTTGCTACAGCAACATTTTGGGTGAAGTAGCTGTGGATTCAAAATGCTTAATATACTCCTGAATAAAATCCTTGAGGGATGCAGATTCCAAAATGGGGTCACTTGTGGGGGTTTTCTGACGTATAGGTACCCAAGGGGCTCTGCTAATGTGACATGGTGCGCGAAGTTTATTTCAACTTTTCCAAAATTCAAATGGTGCTCCTTCCATTCCAAGCCCTCCCATTTATCCAAACAGAATGTGGAGAAGGAAATGACATCACAGGTTTTTTTTTTCCAAAGGTCTGTGTTCAACCAACTTTATTAACACTGACAAGTGTTAAAAAACGCACCTAAAAAACCGCATGAAAACCGCATGAAAACCGCATGAAAACCGCATGCGTTTTCGATGCCTTTTTCTCAAAAAGCATTGTTTACAAAAGAGGGTGCGTTTTTTTCCGCGCTGAAAAAAAAGCAACGTGTGCACATAGCCTTATACAGATACGTCTGATGTTAATGTGAATGCTCCCTCTACTTCTGTAAGTGTTTCAAAAAACCAATCCACTCCCTTTCAAAAAAAACGAAAAAAACAAGGAGGGGTGGTCGTAAGCACAGAAAATAGCATATATCAACACTGACACTATACCAGAGGGAAAAAGAAGTAGATGTTAATGAGAATTTTTCTGTTATAAATTTGTCGCCTTGCATCTTGGATGATGATGAGATCAGTGTTTTAAAAAAAGGTCTCAATTTTGTTCCAACTAAAAAATTTGATCTTTTTGGAACAATATTGGACGTTAATAAATTTTTTCGTAAAAAAACACTGTTTTCATGTTGAAAATGTATCTAAAAAATCTAACATGCAACCTGAAAGTTTATTTTCTCCTGTTTCCTTCAAAGAACAAATGACATTACAGAATTTACGCGAGCTTTCAGCTGATAGTGGCAATTGTACTAATATTGATTTTGTAATTCCTGACATGGTTGTTCCCAATCCACGTTTTTACCCTATTCCATCAAGGTGTGAGCAAATGGGAGATTTCCAAAACATAGTTGAAAAGGAACTTACTAACCTTTCTCATCAACAGAGATCCACTGTCCAGAATTTATCTAAAAAGCTGTTCTCTCCTTGCGCAATAATCCTAATATCATCATAAAGAATGCTGATAAGGGGGGAGCAGTGGTTGTTTTGGACGTGGGCCTCTATGAAAGAGAGGTTTTAAACATGCTCAATGACAGTGACACCTACATGAGGATCGATTTTGATCCTTCTGCAGATATAAAAAATCATTAGAGAGATTGGTGGAAGAGGGA
The DNA here is from genome assembly GCF_048569485.1 of Anomaloglossus baeobatrachus. Classification (NCBI taxonomy): domain Eukaryota; kingdom Metazoa; phylum Chordata; class Amphibia; order Anura; family Aromobatidae; genus Anomaloglossus; species Anomaloglossus baeobatrachus. The sequence continues at coordinate 223,558,249 of NC_134357.1, forward strand.
TTGCATTTAAGTGTTATAGATAAAAAACAGGGGGAGTTCCTTAATCCACCATTCTCTCTTACTCCATTGTTGCATGCCCTCCCCAAGTCTCACAAAAATCTGTTTCCACCAACGTTTAGGCCAATCGTGTCAGGCATTGATTCTGTCACAGAACACCTGTCAGAGTGGCTAGATAATCATTTGCAGTTTCTCCCCAAAATCTCTCCAGGTTATGTTCTAGACAGCAAACATGTACTGAACATTGTTTCTAATATTCAGTGGCAAAGTCATTACAGCTGGCTCATGTGCGACGTACAGACTTTGTATACGTCCATCCCTCATTCCCTTGCGATTCTGGCCTTAAAAGACCAACTTAAAAAATACTCGAATTATTCTGACGATCTGCAGAATTTTTTATTAGAAGTCACTTTTTTCTTATTGAAAAATAATTTTTTCACCTTCCTAGACAGAAAATATGTTCAGCTGCGGGGTTGCTCTATGGGTGCTCGCTTCTCCCCCTCATTAGCTGGGGTCTTTATGTTCTGGTGGGAGGAGCAATTCATCTTCAGTCAAAATAACCCTTTTTCATCTAATATCATCATCATATACCTTTGGTACATAATGATATACTAATTGTGTGGCAAAAACCAGAACAGAAGGTAGAGGAATTTATTTCCTATATTAATAACAATGCCCACAACTTAGTATTCACTTTTTTTCATGATCAAACGAAAATACATTTTTTGGATATGTCACTCCATTGAAATATTGATAGTGGCAAAAGTGACTGTAGTTTAGATCGCAAACCCATATCAGGCAATTCTCTACTACATGCTAAAAGTTGTCACCCCAAGCATGTGGTGGAGAATATCCCCACAGGTGAATATATACGTGCAAAGAGGTGCTGCAGCAGTCAGGAATGTTTTGAGGCAGAGTGTAGTAGTATTGATAGGAGGTTCTTGGCCAGAGGGTATAATTTTCAAAATCTTCAGAGGGCAAAAATCAAAGTGAATATTAAAAACAGATCCCGATATCTTGAAATGAACAATAAGGATAAAAATCAAGGTAACTTTCAGAACAAATTACCGGTGGTTTTTTCCACAAAATACAGCAGCAACTACTATGATGTGATCAGAATTGTTAAGAAATATCTTCCAATTTTGTCTACAGATGACACTTTACATCATATATTAAGGGATGGAGTAAAGTTTGTTTCCAAGAGAAACACGACTTTAAGTTCCATCCTATCACCAAGTGATCACACTAGCAGCATGTATATCACGAAAGTGCTGGGAGGCACTAGACAACTTCCTAGATGTAACATTATTCACATCATAGATGTGTTCGGATATTCTTTTTCTTAGGGAGCATGAAGTGCTGCCAATATACTGCAGTTGACACATCGTGCAAGAAATCAAATAAACCACATGGTCTGAACCACAGTTAATCATAGAAGTAATTTGGTACGTTTTTTTATCGGCATATGAAGAAATTTTTTTTACATTCAACATATAATGACAAAGTCCACATTTCTTGTGTCCACACTTGTATGATCCTGTGGTAGGTAACCAATTACGGGCAGTTTTTACATCCTCAATAGAATCGCATCTGCTAGTGTGATCACTTGGTGATAGGATGGAACTTAAAGTCGTGTTTCTCTTGTTGTTTTTTTTTTTTTTTTGACATTCACTCCTATGTTACCGTGTGTAAATAATAAAGAATCCACGTTTTAAAGAATTTCCTGTTTGGACTCAAGTTGCTGGAATATCTTCCTTCATCAGTCCTGGATGGAGTATGCTGAGCCTTGTAGTTCTGCAGCTGCTGTCTGTTCTCCTGCATGCACTAGTGAATGGAGCATGCTGAGCCTTGCCGTTCTGCAGCTGCTGTCTGCTCTCCTCCATACAGACAGCAGCTGCAGAACTACAATGCTCAGCATACTCCATCCAGGACTGTATGCAGGACTTTTTGCCCCCCCAAAAAATTATTTGGGCCTCGCCATATTTTTGTATGCTAGCCAGGTACAGCAGGCAGCTACGGGCTGTCCCCAGCCCCCAGCTGCCTATTTGTACCCGGCTGGAAACAAAAATATAGGGAAGCCCTTTTTTTATTAAATATTTCATGAAATGATTTTCCGGCTGCATCCATAGGAGCGCATCCTAGGACTCGGCCATAGCTGCGGCCTGGCAGGGCATTGGAGGTGACAGGGCCAGAGAAGCGCGGCCCAAGAAGGCACTCACAGGAGGAGGGACAGAGCCCACCAGGGAGCTCAGAAGGTACAGGCCGATATCAGAAGGATTAAAGTCCCCCACCTACTCTCTTTCTGGCCCGGGCTGGTCCGACGCTCCGGGGTGCTGCCGCCGCCATTTTGGATCCCCATCCGCCCGGCTCTGAGGAGGGTGGACGGAGCTGAGACCGCGCGGGCTGCCAGAGCAAGCCGGAAGACCTGTGGAGGTGAAGAGGCCCGGTACTCACCAGCTGGCCGGTCGGAGGGTCTGAGGCGCGAGATCGGCGAGCCGCGCGGTTACTGGAAAGGCCGCGTGGAGCTCCTGGGACGCGGCGTGAGATCTCGCGGCAGGGAGCGGCACTTCGGGAGAGGCCTGCGGCACCTGAGCGAGGACCCGGCGGTGAGTGGGACATCCTCCGGCGCCCGGCTGTGCGTCTGCTCCTCCCCCGCTCCGAGGCTCCAGATCCGGCCTGTTGCGACGGTCGGGCCCAGCTGCGGACACCCGGCACCCAGGCGCCCCCTTCATTGCCCCCCCCCCGTGTGGCTCAGCGGCCGTCATCGTTGCTGAGCGTGGAGTCGCAGGGGGAATAGGGACCAGTGCTGAGGGGAAGACGCCAGGAAAAGCCCCCCCTACACCGGGACTTTGCCAGGTGGAAGGTGAACGGACTCGGTCCGGGGGGATCCCCTCTCAAGGTACCCAGAGACAGAGGGAGCCGTGGGGAGCTGCTCTGTGCACCTTCATACTATAGGGTGCCCTGTTGGCTCGGGTTTGGGGCCCACACTACACTGCACAGCAACCTGGCCAGCGGCAGGAAATCCTTCTCTAGACACAGCTCCATACATTATCGCAAGCACCAAGGCAGCAAGAGCGGCCCAGAGACGGAGATGATTTAGAGAGGGGCCTTACTGAAATACCTCAAACAGAGACATTTTCTTCTTGCCTCCCTACCCCTCTTAGAGGGAGTGTAATGTACTAAGGTCTGTGCTACCTGGAGGGAGCGGAGTGGCCTAACCCCTACCATCCACTCATTTAAGCATAAAACCACGTATGTCTGACATCAACATGGTCAAAATCGGCAACGCACGTGCCAGTTCTCTGCCCAGGCCAGTTAAGTCCACCACCCAGGCTGATGTGGATAAGTTTCTCAAAAAGCACCTGCATGCAGCCGATGCTAAAACAGACAGCCCCCAAAGCATGTCCACTAATGATATGCAAGATATGGATGACGATGACAGTGACACTGAAGGTGTTGAAAATAGCAAAAGTCTCCCCATTTCAAGATCCTTTATAAAACGGATCCTCAAAAATGCGCTGGAACCGGTGGCAAGGGAGTTGTCAGATATCAAGCAAGAAATTGGCCAAATTGGACACATAGTGGAAACACTGGAAGCAGCCCAAGCAACAATAACCTCCACTTCCAACACTGTCATCTCTTGCCTTCGCCAACAGGTGGACAATATCAATCAAATCCATGCCATTCTGGAAGACCATGAAAACAGAGAAAGGCGAAACAATCTCAGAATAAAGGGACTTCCAGAATCGGTAGCAAATGAAGCTTTGATACCGACCCTACAGGGCATTTTCTCTGACCTGGTGGACTCTGACCCTGCTCCGACAATGGAGCTGATACGAGCCCACAGATCCCTGAGACCCCGACCCAGACTAGGGGAACCACCAAGGGATGTCATATGCCGCTTCATGGATTACAGAATTAAGGAACTTATTCTCAAAAGAGCCAGAGAAGCGGAGTCTATCAGCCATGAAGGCTCAAAAATTTTGATTTTCCAGGACCTTGCTTCCACCACTCTGACCAAACGAAGATTGCTACAATCCTTCACAACAGTGCTACGCCAACGCCAGTTTCCGTACCGCTGGTTATATCCATTTGGCATTGCTATATCTGCTAATGGAAAACACTACCAAGCCAAAACTTCTGCGGAGATAAGGCGGATTTGTGAACATTTGGGGATCACGTTAGAGAAATACCCGGAGCTGGAAATCCATAGATCGGCTTCTACACTTCAGATGCTTCCGGCCCCGGCACCATGGCATAGTCTCACCCCAAAGACTCACAGATCCAGATGCAAAGCGGCGAAGAAACTCCAAATGAACTTTGAGGGCGAGCCCCCCTGAAGGGGCCTTTGAATGGGCCTGTTGTTGCTCACAACTGATAATGCTGGTTACAACATGAAGTTATTACAGGGGTTTTGCACCTATTGCTCCCTCTTGATGCACACTTTTACTTGTTTGAATTGCAAATAGTTGAAAATGTTGATACTAACACCCTGTCCTCTTTTGAACTTCTCTCTACCCCTTGCTCTTTCTATCTCTTTCTCTCCTCTTTTGGTCATAGGTCCGGTCCACTCATCCCGGTGGAAAAAGAACAGATTGTCCTCCTGCCTATACTACCATGGCATTACATCATAAGGTATTTACGGCGATAAGCCTCAATGCACATGGGTTAAATTCCCCCATACAGAGGTCACAGACTCTACATAGCCTAAAAAAAAAACACGCAGACGTGCTATTTTTCCAAGAAACGCATTTCTGCGAAGGCAAAATCCCAAGTTTTAACAAAGCATACTATAACACCTGGTTTCATGCCCCATCCCCACGTAAAGGTTCTAGAGTGGTCTCCATAGCTCTGGCTAAAGATATACCCTTCCTAGCTCAAGATGTCGCTATCGACCCTGAGGGCCGGTTCATTTTCGTCAAGGGTATTCTAGCCGGTTCTATGGTAACCCTAGGGAATGTGTATGCCCCAAACGTCAAACAGATTCGTTGGTTGATATCCACACTCAAAAAATTTCGCATTTTTTCAGAAGGTACTCCAATATTGTGCGGTGATTTTAATGTGGCTTTGGAACCTAAACTGGACTCCACTGCAAAAAAGAGTCACCTCTCTTTAAGGGACCTATCTCGGATTAAATGCTCTCTCATTGCCCTTTCTTTGATTGATGTATGGCGTTACCAACACCCCACAACTAAAGATTTTACATTCTTCTCTAATCCTCATAAATCATACCACAGACTAGACTACATTTTTCTACCACGGCATCTACTACCAAATGTCAAGGACTCAGAGATACAATCATCCCCTTACTCCGATCATGCTTATGTCTCAGTCAGCTTCTCACTCCTGAGGCCGTACTGGCTTCATCGTACGTGGAGAATGAATGAATCAATTCTCTCCTCGGAAGAAAATAAGAAACGCATATCCGATTGTCTCCGTAATTATTTTGCAGAGAACAAGACTCAGGATATGGCGGCCCCAATGTTGTGGGAAGCGCATAAGACGGTCATCAGGGGAGAGTTGATCTCCATTTCCTCATATCTCAACAAGAAGAGGAAATCGTTCTTGCAGAATCTGTACACGGAGATTGCCTCACTAGAGGCCCAGCATAAAAAGTCCCTCTCCCAACAGACGCTAGAACAACTGACTGCGAAACGGGTGGAACTTAGGGATATGCTCAATAAACAGTCGGCTAAATTTTATCTCGGTTGGAGGAATCGTATGTTCCTTCATGGGGATAAAGCCTCTAAAATGATGATGTCCTTGATAAAAAAAAGACAGGCCCGCACTTTTATACATGCCATTAAAACTCCACAGGGTCAACGTACACAAGACTATTCCCAAATCTCGGACGAATTCCTGCGTTTTTATAAAAATTTATATCAAATTAGACCAGAAGAGTCGGCTACGGAAAGGGACAGGAGGAAATGTCGTATACAAAACTACCTGGCCAAGTTAAACCTCCCGAAACTTTCTAAAATGCAGCAGGCGTCCTTGGGAAAACCGTTTTCTCGAGCGGAGATTCAGTCCATCCTATCCAGGAGCCCCGTGGGGAAGGCTCCAGGCCCAGATGGCCTTCCCATTATCTATTATAAATTTTTTTTTGACATTCTGGGGGAACATCTCTTAGCATCATGCAATGCTTTACTACATGGCGACCCCATTCCCAAGCAAGCACTGGAGGCACATATCACATTAATTCACAAAGATGGGAAAGATCCGGAGTGTTGTGGAAATTATAGGCCCATCTCACTCCTGAACGTGGACCTAAAGATTTATGCTAGCTTAATTGCTAACCGGGTGGCGGATGTCCTTCCAGAACTCACTTCCCCTGAGCAAACGGGGTTTATCAGGGGTAGAGAGGGGAAGGATAACGCGTTAAGAGTAATAAACTTAATGCAACATGCCAGGACCCATAAGCTGCCTCTGGTGCTACTGGGAACGGACGCTGAGAAAGCGTTTGATAGGGTGGACTGGACCTTTTTGCAGGGGACACTAGAGGCCTTCAATTTCCCCCCAGATATCCTGCGAGCAATCCTGCAGATGTACACATTTCCCACGGCCAGGATTAAGATAAATAATACTCTCACCGACCCCCTAGACATTAAAAATGGCACAAGGCAGGGATGCCCCTTATCCCCCCTACTCTTTGTTATGGCCATGGAGCCATTGCTGGCTTCCATCCAGCAGGATCGAGAGATTGAGGGGTTCAGCCTGCAGGGTGTTCACCACAAGTCTGCCGCCTTTGCCGACGACTTGTTGGTGGTAATGTCCAGGCCGGAAAGGGGCTTCCCTGCCTTCATGAAAGTACTGGAGGAATACGGCCACTGGTCTAACTTCAAAATTAACCTATCTAAATCAGAAGCATTAAGCATCAATATCGCCAGTAAAGTTATAAAGTCTCTTCAAAACGCGTTTCCTTTTCGGTGGCCAACTAGCCACATAACATACCTAGGCGTTAAATTAGGGAAAACCTTCAAGTCCTTGTTTGAGCTCAACTACAAACCCCTTCTTCCTAATCTTACCGCACACTTAGCCTCGTGGAAGGCCCCTTTCCTTTCGTGGATGGGCCGGAAAAACTTAATTAAGAGCGTTATACTCCCAAAGTTTATCTACCTCTTTCAAATGTTACAAAACCAATCCCCACAGCTTTTCTCTCTCAATGCAACTCTTTAATCTCCAACTACGTCTGGAATAAACATAAACCAAGAATCAATTTCCAGACATTGAACCTGCCAAAGGACAAGGGGGGCATGGGCTTACCTAATGTGTCGTTATATTACCAAGCCGCAGTCCTCTCCAGAACAGTAGACTGGATCAGACGCCCACCGAGTAAATTATGGATATCATTGGAAGAATACTTAGCCCCCGCCCCGCTACGAGCTATGTTACTCTCCCCTACTAATCAGAAAGATAAAAGAACCATTACGAATGAACTAACGAGAACCCTTATGCATAAATGGAGGGAAAATAGAGAGCTATTGGCCCCACCTCTTTCCCCTCTAACCCAAGTTGCAGACATATTAGACGCTGATGTCAATCAACCTGCGTCCACGAAGGCCACATTCCTGACCAAGGTGAAGGTTCCGTTGGCTGATCTTTTGGTGGATGGCTCTTTGATATCTAAACAGGAGATGGGTATGAACCCTCTCCTCGCTAGGCTCACATTTCTACATCACACGAAATTAAAACATGTGATACACCCTCTATTACCCCACACCCATCTCGATAGACCTTTAACCACGTTTGAATCTTTCTGCATGCAAACCCGGGCTCCCAGGAAAGTTTTTTCTAATTTGTACCATACCCTGCTTACCAAAAAACTGGTGGTGAAGAGAGCGTACATACTAAGATGGGAAAGGGACCTGAAAACCACATTCACCGATCTTCAGACGAACCAAATTTATAATGCTTCACACGGCCCGTCGTGTTGTGTGAGAGTTCAAGAGAATTCTTTTAAAGTGATTACGAGATGGTACATTGTCCCTACCTCGTCTAGTACGTGGAGCTCTTCCACCTCGGACCAATGCTGGCGATGCGAGAGGGACAAGGGAACATATTTACATGTGTGGTGGGAATGTCCGATTATCCAGACCTTCTGGCGGACGGCATCACAGTTAATATATGACCTCACAGGCAAAAAAGGGGTCTTGGACCCTAGACAAATGCTTCTGAACTTCCCAATGTGGCCTAAAGACAAAGCCTCCTCGAATCTAGTGCAATTTGTAGGCTCAGCTTGTAAGCTTCTCATTGCCCAAATGTGGCGCACAACGAAAATTCCCACCCTTACGCAGCTCTTGCTGAAGTTAGATCAATTATATCATGTAGAAGAACTTTCAGCCCTTTCACGTCAGAATGCGCTCTCTTTCCACCAGATCTGGAAGGCTTGGCAGGCCTATAAGGCAAAGCCCCAATTTTCAGTAGTTACATCACAGACGACAACATAGAGACATGTGAGTCACCCTACCCACCCTCCCCCCCCATTGAGATGAAGGACAGAAGTCAGACTATACCAACTGCGAGATGAGTGGACCTAGGACCAACTTTTTCTCCTCTCTCCTTTCTTTCCTATCTCTTTCCCTTCCTTTTCGTCTCTTGAACCTATTACCTCTAATCCCTTAATGAAATCCCAAGGGATATAACTTTGTTCTTCTAGATTCTTGCTTCCCCCCCTTATACCGAATTCTTATGATATTTACTGTTAAAAATTATTTCAGGTTAATCCAGAATCCAGGCTGACAATCTGGAGCGGTCTTTCCCAAAAGCCGGAAGGCTAATTTTATTATCTGGATGAGCTCAGATAATACACAAGGAATCTGAGTTTTAAAAATGTGATGGGAAGATTAGAATACAGTTGCATTAATATTGATTAAGACTGTGATTTCTGTTGAATATGTACTTTTATTTTTTGCTTCAATAAACAAAACATTAAAACAAACAAATATTTCATGAAATAATTAAAAAACAAATGATGAGGGCTTTGCCATATTTTTGTATGCTAGCCAGGTACAACAGGCATCTATGAGCTGCCCCCAACCCCCAGCTACCTATTTGTACCCGGCTGGGAACCAAAAATATAGGGAAGCCCTTTTTTTATTATTTCATGAATTTCATGAAATAATTAAAAAACGAATGACGTGGGCTTCGCCAAATTTTTGTGTCCCGCCAGGTACAACTAGGCAGCTGGGGATTGGAATCCACAGCACAGGTTGGCCTGAGCTTTCTGGGCCCCTCTGCTGCGAATTGCAGTCCGCAGCCGCCCAAGAAAATGGCACTTTCATGGAAGCGCTATCTTCTGGCGCTGTATCCAACTCTTCCAGCTGCCCCGGTGACGGGTGGCTCGCTGGGTAATAATGGGGTTGGGGCTAGCTGTATATTATCAACTGGCCCTAAGCCCGAAATTCATGGTGTCATGCCAATATTAGACATGGCCACCATGAATTTCTAGTACAGATAAAAAGAACCACAACACACAGAAAAATATTTTTATTATAAATAAAACACAACACAATTAGTGACTCCATCTTTACTGAAATAAAGAACCCCCCTCCGCAGTAATCCTGGGTCAAGGGTCCCGCGCTGTCCAATCCGGATCCAATATCATCTGATCAGTTTGCTGGAAGGCAAAGCGATCAGATGATGTGTCAGGTTCAAGGGCCTGAATCACATGACACAGCAGCTGATTGTATAAACGGCTTTTATACAATCAGCTGATGCATCAGTGCAAAAAAACCCCAACAAACTACACACTTCAGTGCAGACTCCTGTTCGGACAGCATCAGCTGATAGTTTAGCCGGCCGGGCGGTAAAAAGCCGGCCTCACCGCTCGACTTATAGTGTCAGCTGATTCCGTTAGGTGACCAGGTCTGAGAAAGAGAGAAAGAAGAGAGAGAGAGAAAGAGAGAAAGAAGAGAGAGAGAGAAAGAGAGAAAGAAGAGAGAGAGAGAAAAAGAAAGAAAGAAGAGAGAGAGAGAAAAAGAAAGAAAGAAGAGAGAGAGAGAAAAAGAAAGAAGAGAGAGAGAGAAAAAGAAAGAAGAGAGCGAGAGAAAGAAGAGAGAGAAAGAGAGAAAAAGGAGAGAGAGAAAGCAAAAGAGGAGAAAGAAGAGAAAGAGAGAAGAAAGAGAGAGAGAAAGAAAAGAGAGAAGAGAAAGAGGAGAAAGAAGAGAAAGAAAGGAGAGAAAGAAATGAGAGAGAGAAAGGAGAGAGATAAAGGAGAGAAAGAAAGGAGAGAGAGAGAAAGAAGAGAAAGAAAGGAGAGAGAGAAAAGAGAAAGAGAGAAGGAAGAGAGAGAGAGAAAGGAGTGAAAGAGGAGAAAGAAGAGAAAGAAAGGAGAGAGAGAAAGGAGAGAGAGAAAGAGAGAGAGAGAAAGAGAGAGAGAGAGAAAGGAGAGAGAGAAGAGAAAGAAAGGAGAGAGAGAAAGGAGAGAAAGAAAGGAAAGAGACAGATAGGAGAGAGAGAGAGAGAAAGGAGAGAGAGAAAGGAGAGAGAGAGAGAGCTCACAGCTGATGTCCACTCCTCCCCTCAGTGCATAATTAAATTATATTTATAAATATATTATAAATATAATTTCAAATTAAAAATAAAAAAAAAATAAAAAAATTACCGGCTCTAGATCTCGCGACCTTATGCTCCCTAGGTGAGCACTCTATCCACTCAGCTATTGCGTCTAATGTGAATGATAGGCAGATTTGATATTCTTGAAGTCTGCATTGCTGAAGTCTCAGCTGACCACGTGATTCACTTCATTGCTATGTGAAGCTCATGCAGAGCGCCCGTTTTTTTGTAGCAGATATGACGGTGTCGTGTGGATTACGTCGGACCTGGAGGGGTATTGGAGGATTTTAATAAAATGGTGAAACTGTGTTTTTTTGTCTTTTATTCCAAATAAAGGATTTTTCGCGGTGTGTGTCTTTTTACCGGGACTAGAACTCCCAACGTTATGCTTCTTAGGTGGGCGCTTTATCCACTAGTCTATTGCCTCTTACGATATAGATAGGCAGATTTTCTAATCTTGAAGCCTGCTGTACTGACTGAAGTCTATGCTAACCGCATGAGTCACTTCATTGCCATGGAGCCACTACATCTTGAGAGCAGAGCTGACAGTGTCATGTGGATTACTTCGGACCTGGAGGGGTATTTTTGGGATTAATAAAGGGGTGAACCAGGGTTGTTTTTTTGTCTTTTATTCCAAATAAAGGATTTTTTACGGTGTGTGTTTTTTTACTTTCACTTTAATCATGGAAAGTATCTCGGGGAGACGCCTGCCATGATTAAACTCATTATTACCCCAATTGCCACCGCACCAGGGCAGTTGGGGATAAGCCGGGTAGAGTCCCCCAGGACTGTCGCACCTAATGGATGCGGCAATTCTGGGCAGCTGCAGGGTGATATTGTTAGGCTGGAGGGCTCCCCATACTGTGGCGCTCTCCATCCTGACAATTCCAGCCTCTAGCCGTGCGGCTTTATCCTGGCTGGTATCAAATAGGGGGGGGGGACCGCATTTTTTTTTAAATTTATTTATTTATTTTAATGCACGATATAGACCCGCCCACCGGCGGCTGTGATTGGTTGCAGTGAGATAGCTGTCACTCAGCTTGGGGACGTGTCTGACTGCAACCAATCATAAGTGCCGGTGGGCGGGGAAAGCACGGAATAACTAATTGACTAATGAAGCGGCAGCCATTTTCTAAAGAGCAAAAGACACCGCAGATTTGTGACAGCCGGGGAGCGAGACGCCCGTGATCGGTGAGTAGGAAAGGGAGAGGGATTGTGCTGTGGACGCAGGACGCATGCAGACAGCAACATGTGCACATAGCCTTACTGTGAAAAGCCACGTTTATGGTGATCGAACTGTTCTTGAATGTAACTCGAGCTGCCGAACCTTTAGCAAAAAGCTCGAGTTCTAGTTCGATCTAGAACACCCCCCAAAATCACTCAAACATGAAATTGGCGAACCTCGAACCGCGCTCAACTCTAGTCAAAACTCATAGACCATCCAAACAAGGTAAAGAAATGTAAAAACAAAAATTAAATAAACATAAGCCCAAGAGTTATTATAAATAGTCCACTGAATATGTAGTTTTCAATTAATATTGCAATAAATAAACAAAATTAAACAAACATCCAAACCATCCAAAAAATGAATGCAAATAATGATGATATATTGCAGTGTAAATTGAAACATCATACTGAGTGTTTAACGGAATCTAAACTACATACCAACAGACGAACGTTCCTTGAATGAAGGAACACCATTGTAATAGAAAATGAACAATTAGATGCAGAAAACCTGACAGACTAAAGGCCCCATTACACGCAACGACATAGCTAACGAGATATTGCTGGGGTCACGGAATTCGTGACGCACATCCGGCGTCGTTAGCGATGTTGTTGCGTGTGATACCTACGAGCGACCGCTAACGATCCGAAAAAAGTGAAAAATCGTTGATTGTTGACACGTCATTCCTTTCCAAAAAATCATTGATCTTTTAGGACGCAGGTTGTTCGTCGTTCCTGAGGCAGCACACATCGCTACGCGTGACACCCCGGGAACGACTAACAACAGCGTTCCTGCATCCTCCGGCAACAAGGTGGGAGTGAAGTTAATGCGGCTGCTTTCTTCCCCTCCGCTTCTATTGGTGGCCCGCTGTGTAATGTCGCTGTGACGCCGCATGAACCTCCCCTTTAAAAAAGAGTTTGTTCTGCGGCCACAGCGACGTCGTTAGGAAGGTATGTGCGTGTGACGCGTACTAGCGATATTCTTCGCCACAGGCAGCCATTTGCCCGTGACAGACGCACGACGGGGGCGGGTGCGATCACAGCATGTAAAGCGGCCTTTATTCACAGATTGTGGATCGAAAAAAAAAACCAGATCCATTATCACTGTTAAGGAGTACATAGTAAATACGGTCGTGCTGAAAGTTACTAAATAATGATGCAGAAAATATCATAAACCCCCCCACATCACCCAAAAAAACCCTGCAAAGCAAAAACCTAAACTTTAGTAGACATGGAAAATCTTCATATAGAAAGAACAAATGTGTTTTCAAATTGAAATCATGTGGATGTCGATTTTCCAACTTCAGGATCTATGATGCCTCCCTCTTAAGTAAAAGGAGTTCTAGGTATTGTTATTTAGTAGTGCCTGCTGTTAATTTGCTAGTGAACTAGGTAAAAATGTGGTGGCACTTTTCATTCCCTGCTTAAAATTATGCAGTCAGTCACATTTGGACATATAGTTAGTTAGAACTGCCTGCTGTTAATTTGCTAGTGAAATGGCTAAAAAGGTCTGGGCACTTTTCAGTGCCTGCTGAAAATTATGCAGTGAACAACATTTGTTATTGGTACTTTTCAGTGCTTTCACAATATTGCCTACTCAGGCATGAATTAAATAATTTATCTTTTGTGTCAAGTGTCTGACGTGTTCATAGATTTGCAAAACACCGGTTTGAAAGGGGAAGGGTACATCAACCATGAATGGTTGGTGGAAGAGTAAGTAGACGGCGTGGTCGAGGTGTATGTGTGGGAAGTTCTGTTAGTCAAAGCTCTAATGAGTAAACACCGGCTCATCCTATCCGAAGAGAAATGAGAACAACTTCCGTTACTGGACACCCTACTTCACTAGATTTCTTTGGCAGCCACACATTGTTTCTACGTTCAAATGAGGTTGATAAACAATGTGCTAGAATGGACAGCAAGCACTGCATCAAATGGCCTCTCCTCCTCTTCCTACACCTCAACATCACAAACAGGTAATTTCTCAGAGGTGCCACAACAATTACAATTGTTTCCCCCCGTGTCACAAATCTCCAACTGATAAACTGACTGTGGTGAACCACACATGGGTGAGTCTGCAGAGCTGTTCACACATTGCAGCAGAACTCTGATGCCCAATGGGATAGAAAGACTCCCAGACTCAAAAGGAGGCAAGCATATGCACCGATGCCCCAAATCTTTGTCAGTTGGATCCTGGCCCGGATAAAGTAGCATGGGAGCAGGATCCCCACCCTAGACAACTGATGTTAACCCCCAGGGGTGGAGATGATGATTATGGGACTCAGATACCTGAGGTGCATGTATACTACCATGTGATGTCAGGTCAGGAAGAGAAGGAGTGAGACAACATAAAGCATGATGATGAGGTTGTAGATCCCACTTAGTGTGAACCCAGAGGCACGCAGCTGTGTAGCTCAGCAGACGAGGAGGTGGAAGCCGAAGAGGTTACATTGGCAATATCCAAATGGAGTCTTCATTCATCTGTGTATGCAAGGGCTGCAACACTGCCAAACTAGGGTGAAAATGAGTCACTCCAAGTCTGATGATGTTGTTACAGTCTACATGAAAAAGATACCTTTTCTTTCCACCTCACACGCAAAGAGATTTTCAACCGTGAAGTGTTACCAAAAGCCAGGTTGTCGTCACGGAGATCTTTCCTGCAGGTGCCCCCGATGCCACCAGCCTCTCCCCCTCGCTAAATCAGAATTGCTGATTCAGGATGATACAACTCTATCTGATAGAATTTCAAAAGCAGACACCCTTTCATCTTTGTGATGCTGAAGTCCATACACACAATCAAATCCATCATATGTTCTAAGATAAAGAGAAGGGGTGACTGGTACTTTATCCAAAACCGTTCCTCTCCATTGAGTTATTGGACCACTGCCCTCTTTCTTAACTATGTTGTATTCTGCAGTCCATAGTTCTTCTATAGTCATCATATTTGCAGGAATGCCTGCATGTGCTGCATCTGCTCTTAATCACTGAGCATCCTTTCCAGGTGGAGTCTTCATTCATCTGTGTATGCAAAGGCAGCAATGCTGCCAAACTAGGGTGAAAATGAGTCACTCCAAGTCTGATCATGTCATAACTGTCTACATGAAAAAGATACCCTTTCTTTTCCCTTCACCACGACAGCGCCACCAGAAAGATAGGTCTGCCCACCCTAGGACAGGAAACCCTACAGAAATAAAAGGGGCGGCCTCTCTCCCCTACCTCAGTTTCGGCTTCCTGTCCCAGGATGGAGGCCCTGCAGTGCTGTGGCGCTGCCACGGTGAAGAGGACGGCACAGACCTGGGGCTGAATGGAGATGGAGGCAGTGTGCTCCATGGCATAGATGCGTCGGCGTCGGTTTCCCCTGGGAACGACAGTACGGGGGAAGGCTTACCTCCAGCGGTCCTGCTGCGGCGCCTGGCGGCAGTCCCTTCCAGGTAACCGAGGCCTTTTCCTGTGTCCCTGCTCAGCGCCCAGCGGCTGGCTCAGCAGGTGGACGCGCGGCAGCTCCCTCCCCGCTTTCAGGAAGTGAACCGGAAGTGACGCCGGGAAACCGGATGTCGCTTCTGCGCATGCGCGGTGGGTGGCAAGATGGTGCTGCCCATCGCTGATTGCTGCTGGTATATCTGGATGTCCACGCCAGTGGACTCATTGCTTTTTTTAACATGTCCTCCAGCTTCAGCATGGAGGATTCGCAGGAGGCTTCCTCTGCTTCCGACAAAGGCAACCTGCAATCACCAAAGAGGTCTCTGCACCATGGGAGCGGCGGCAGTCGTTCCAGTGAGGGTCACCCGGCTCCGTGTGCAGCGCCTTCCCGCAGACCCCGTTCGCCCGAACTGGTACCATTTGCACATGATTGGGGTAAGCGGTCTGTGATCAGTAATCCCAGTTTAATAGGGTTTTCCTTGTCCCCTTTGTTCTAATTCTTAGGATCAGCCATGTAAACGTTCGGCTAAGACCAAACATAGAGAATGTCCATTATGCAAGGCCCCTTTACCATCAGATTGCCAGAAGAAATTGTGTCCGGCTTGTATACAGCGCATGTTGGCAGAGGAAGCCCCGGTTCTCACCAGTAGCCTTAGAGACGTCATTTGGGAGGAGGTTCGGGAATCCCTTAGGAGCTTCCCCTTACTGGCCGCAGCTACATCCTCTAATGTTTCTGCCCCACGAGAATGGGAGTTAGGAGAGGCGTCGGATTCTGCATCGGGGGCCTCCTTATCTTCCTCGGGGTCTTCCTCAGACGAGGATCTCAGGGGTAAACAATGTTTCCCCATCATTAAAGACAGTCATCTCCTGAAGGCTGTTAGAGTAACAATGGGCCTTGTAGATACTAAGGGCCCAGAATCCACTGAGGATATTATGTTCAGTGGCCTGGAACACAAGAAACGTCGCACCTTTCCAGTCCATGATAAGGTTAAAAAGTTAATTAAAGATCAGTGGGGCAACCCAGAAAAGCGAGCTTACCCTCCGTCCTTGTTAAGTATCCCTTCCAGGAGGAGGATGCCTCTCTGTGGGATCAGTGCCTTAAAAATGATGTGGCTGTGGCCAAGACGGTGAAACAGTCGGCCTTGCCATTTGAAGATCTCGGATCTTTGAATGATCCTTTGGACCGCAAGGCGGACTTCTACCTGCGTTCTCCCTGGAAGACATCGGCGGGAGCACTTCGGCCTGCGGTCACAGGTACCTGTGTGGCACGATCCCTTATGGTCTGGCTTCAACATCTAGAGGATCAGTTTACCCAAGACGTTCCCCGTGAGAGGCTGCTGGCGGATATCTCAAAGGCTGCCTTCCTAGCAGACTCTTCAGCAGATACTCTGCGGTTGTCAGCAAAATCAGCGGCACTCGCTAACTCGGCGAGACGTTCTCTTTGGCTGAGAGGCTGGCCCGGTGATTCCCAATCCAAGTCTAAGCTGTGTGCCATGCCATGTGAGGGAGAATACCTGTTTGATAAGACCCTTGATGACCTCCTTGAGAAAGCAGGGGACAAGAAGAAGGGATTTCCTACAGTTTCCTTTGTCCCCTTTAGGCAACGCAGCTTCAGGAGGAAGCAAGCTCCCAGGAGGAGGCAGCCGTCATCCCAGGAAGGGTGGAAGGACCCCAAGAAAAAGCAGTTTGGTTTCTCTTTTGGCACCTCTACCTCCAGTAAGAAGCGGGCCAGATGATTCTTCTATCCCAGTGGGAGGTTGTCTTTCCTCCTTTTTTTCTGCCTGGCATAATATCTCGTCCAGTGTATGGATTCAGTGCATCATTAGAGACGGATTGAAATTGCAGTTTAGTTCGACCCCTGTGGGGTCATTAATAATTACATCGCTTGGCAGGTCGGGGGGATGACAGCTCGCATTGCAGCAAGAAGTCAAAGGTTTTCTCCGCAAGTCTGTCATCATGGAGGTACCCAAATGAGAAGAAAGCTGTGGTTTCTACTTCCCGCTGTTCCTGGTCCAGAAGCTGGACGGTTCTTTCAGGTCTATTCTGAATCTCAAGAAGCTCAACCGCCATCTTGTGTACCAACATTTCAAGATGGAGTCTGTGAAGTCAGCTATCAACATGTTGTTTCCTGGGTGTTTTATGGCAGTATTAGATCTCAAAGATGCCTATTATCATATTCCAATTCATCAGAAGTATCTCCATATGGCACTCCCTCTTTGGGGCAAAGTCGCAGAACAAATATTCTCCCTGGCACAGGTCCACCTCTCTTCCCTGACGGCACTACACATATGTGGGGTAGACAATGTTCAGGCCGACTTCCTAAGCAGACATTCAATACGCCAAGGGGAATGGAGCCTACATGGGGAGGTCTTCTGTCAAATAGTGCGGCTTTGGGGGTTACCTACGGTGGACCTGTTTGCCACTCGAGCCAACAGGAAGGTCTCCCGTTTTGTTCCCTAAGCCCTCAAGACAATCCCTGGGTGGTGGACGCCTTTCAGGTCTCCTGGAGTAAAGGTCCTTTGTATGCTTTCCCCCCTCTGATTCTGCTTCCTGCGGTGCTGAGGAAGCTTCGGGAGGACGGAGCTCGGATGATCCTGGTGGCTCCTTTTTGGCCTTGGAGGCCGTGGTTTTTTTGGGCTCCAGAAGTTGTCAATAACAGACCCTTGGATTCTCCTGGAGAGGCGGGGTCTCCTCTACCAGGGACCTCTGCTCCACCCTCATCTTCCAGGCCTTCATTTGAAGGAATTTACGAGGCATCTGTTAGAGGGTCTGGGGTTCTCCTCGGACCTGGTTTCAACTCTCTTGCGGAGTAGGAAACCAGCTACCACCAAAATTTATGCCAGAATTTGGCGCAAGTTTCTGTCCTTTTCCGGGAGAAGTCCCTTTGAGGTTCCTCCGGTGGGGGAGGTGTTGGAGTTTCTTCAGGTAGGGTTGGAGCTGGGTCTCTCTGTTAGTACTTTGAAAGTACAGGTGTTGGCCCTGGGGGCTTTATATAACTCGGACCTTGCCGGCCACCGGTGGGTTAGGAGGTTCATCTCCTCTTGTCAGAGGGCTCGCCCTGTTCCATGTTTGGTGTTCTCACCATGGGATCTTAATCTGGTTTTAGACTCCCTGACAGGGCCCCCATTTGAGCCCCTGGTTGAGGCTCCTCTGAAGTATCTGTCATTGAAGGTAGCCTTGCTGGTGACACTCACATCTGCTAGACGAGTTAGCGACCTTCACGCCCTTTCCGCTAACCCCCTTATACACAGTTTTTTGAGGATCGTGCGGTTCTTCGTACTGACCCTGCTTATTTGCCCAAGGTAGCTAGGTCTTTTCACTGGTCCCAGGAGGTTGTCCTTCCCTCCTTTTGTCCCTCCCCTAAAAATCCAAAGGAAGAGAGGTTTCACACATTAGATGTTTCTAGGGCCTTGTGCCATTATCTTGCTGTGATGAGACCCTGGCGGAGGAGTCAGGGTCTGTTTGCGTGTTTCCAGGGACCTAGGCAGGAATTGCCCGCTGCCAAGGGTTCAATAGCCAGGTGGGTCTGGGAGGCGATTAAGGAGGCATATGTTGCCCGGAAAGGACCCATTCCACAGAATGTCTCGGCCCATTCAACCAGGGCTGTGTCGACCTCCTGGGCAGAGCGGGCTGATGTTCACTTGGATCTTATATGTAAGACGGCCACTTGGTCTTCTCCTATGACCTTTTTTCAACACTATCATTTGGACTTGTCAGCCACGGTGGATATGACCTTTGGTAGACGGGTGCTAGAGGCTGTGGTCCCTCCCTAATGTAATGGTCTTCGGAATCTCTCTTGTGGCGCTGTCGTGGTGAAGTGAAAAATAGTAAATTACTTACCGGAAATGATTTTTTCCAGAAGCCACAACAGCGCCACTGCTTCCCACCCCTTTTCTATTTCACTTTGGTTCTTGGGATCCACATTCCAACTATGGTTTGTTGTACTGGTGATTGTGATGGTTCATATTTATGCAGTTTTGTTATTATTGTTCATCCTCTGTGCTTTGTAAACTAACTGAGGCAGGGGAGAGAGGCCGACCCTTTTATGTCTGTAGGGTTTCCTGTCCTAGAATGGGCGGACCTATCTCTCTGGTGGCGCTGTCGTGGCTTCTGGAAAAAAATCATTATTTGTAAGTAATTTACGATTTTTCACCTCGCACACAAGGAGATTTTCAACTATGAACTGCCACCAAAAGGCAGGTTGTCTTTCGGAGGTCTTCCCTGCAGGTGCCTCCGGTGCTGCCCCCCCCCCATACAAACACCTAGTGATGCAGCTATGAGAAGCACTGCATCCTGAGCCACAACTCTGGCTGTGGGATCTAGCGGTCACAGGTATGCAGTTCACAGGAAGCGTTGCCTAGCCTGGCCATATTTTCAGAGGGCGAAGAATGACCCAACTTTTGTTATCTGCCAACGTTGTAAACGAGTCAGCAGAGGCAAAAATTAAAATAAATTGAGAACTGCAAGCATGAACCAGCACATGTGCAAGCAACATGCCTTAAGCCCGCTTTACACGCTACAATATATCTTACGATGTGTCGGCGGGGTCACGTCGTAAGTGACGCACATCCGGCATCGTAAGGTACAATGTAGTGTGTGACAGGTACGTGCGATTGCGATTGAATGTTAAACCGTTCATCGCATACACGTCGTTGAATCCTGACGAATTGCACGTCAGGTTGTTCAATGTTCCCGAGGCAGCACACATCGCAGTGTGTGACACCCCGGGAACATTGAACAGATCTTACCTGCCTCCCGCAGCTCCAGCCAGCAATGCGGAAGGAAAGAGGTGGGCGGGATGTTTACGTCCCGCTCATCTCCGCCCCTCCGCTTCTATTGGCCGGCTGCCGCGTGACGTCGATGTGACGCCAAACGTCCCTCCCACTCCAGGAAGTGGACGTTCGCCACCCACATCGAGGTTGTATGGACGGGTAAGTACGTGTGACGGGGGTTAATCGTTTGTGCGGCACGTTCAACAACAGAACTTTTCCCTTTGGTCTTTGATCGTGTTTATATTGACTGCATCTGTGTTTTTCACAGCCAGTGATCTTAGAGACATGGATTACAGAGCTCGAGATCAATCATGGCTCTGCCAAATTAACGAGGTATTCAAGGAGGATTCCAATGGGTGTTTTAATTTGAATCAGAAAGACCATTTGACCCAGATTAATCTTCTGAAGTCACTACTCCACAGACGTACCAGAACATGGTGGAATAAAGGTTTTCTTGAAAAATATGTAACTAAAGGTCTCATCCCTCGTGGCCTATGGATTCAAGTATTCCCATCCTTTTCTGTGGAGGAGGAGTGGTTCAGAAAAGGATGGGAAGAAAGTGCAAGTTTATGTTCAAGAAAATGTATGGAATTATTAATTAAACTTAATGATCAAACTATTAAGGACTTAGAGAAAGAAATGGAATCAGTCCAGGATGTCCTTAAGAAAGAATTGAGTTCCATTGAACTGGCGAAACTAAACTCTGACATTGAGACCGATCTTACCAAGTGGGAGGGAGAACTAAGAATAGCCAAAACCAAAAAATTCCAAAGGGACTTGACTGACCAACAGAATAACCAGATTTACAGATGGAGGAGTAAGAAATTGCCCCCTTTTCACCGAAATAGATCAAGATCTCAATCTTTCTCTTCAGCTACCTCTGGTGAGGGATCTGACATTGAGGGCATCAAAAGTGGACAAAACCTCTTCAACCTCTATAGAGGGGGACCTAAGGAAACCTTTAAGGTCAATAAGGGAAAGGGTCCGGCCAAAAGGAAAAATATATCTCCTGGGGTGGCACAAGAGACCAAAAGAAAACCAGGCCTACTTGAGGTAATTAACCTTTCACCACATATCCTTTCTGAGGCCCAATTACAGGTCCTGAGGTTGGGCTTAACATTTGTGCCAAATAACTCTTTTGACTATTTTATGGCAGTCAAGGATCTTTTCCTCTTTTCGAGGAAATTGATTTTGAGGAAGTTACATTGTAAGAGGGAGGTCCCTGGGATGTGTTTGACTGAGGCGGAACAAGAGGCCATCCGCACACTAGAGTATCTATTAAGGAAACAGACAACAGACCCTGTGCAGAGATTCCCAGTTGCCCTGTTGCCCCGATCAACTGCCTTTCCCCCCTTGTCGGTATGCTCACAAATAGAAATCTTTACAAAATTGGTCCTGGAGGATTTTGGTAAGATCTCGAGATTCAATTATAGAGATAATCTCTCTAATGAACAATGTAGAGCCTTGAGAGAGCTAAGAGAGATCAAAGATATTGTGATTAAAAGTGCCGACAAGGGGGGAAATGTGGTCATTTGGCCCACAACCTTATATGAACGTGAGACGTTTCGTCAATTGGGCAGCAGGGCGACATATCAATAACTGAGTCATAATCCTATCCCCGAATTCAATTTAGAGTTGCAGGAGATTTTGGATAGGGCCTTTGTACAGGGAATCATCCCTAAAAAAGTGATGGATGGCCTAACCTTTAGACACCCCAAGGTACCCACATTTTACTTGCTGCCGAAGGTCCATAAGGATGCCACCAATCCCCCTGGATGTCCTATCGTCTCGGGGATTGGTGGCATCTGTGACCCCATCTGCAAGTTTTTGGAATTTCATCTAAACCCCTTGGTACAAGATCTGCCCTCATACATACGTGACACTACCGATGTGCTCACAAAAATGGAGGGACTCCACATCGAGCCTGATATGTGGTTGGTGGCGGCTGATGTGGAGTCCCTCTATACGTGTAAAGCACATCGGGATGGTCTGGAGGCAGCGCCTTTTTCTTGATGGCAGCTGTCTGGATGGACCTACTCGTGGACTTGTTTTGGAACTCCTGGATTTTATTTTGACTCACAATGCATTTTTGTTTAAGGACCGTTTTTATCTGCAGAGGCGTGGCACCGCCATGGGGGCAGCATGTGCGCCGTCATATGCAAATTTGTTTTTGGGCATGTGGGAGAGGGGTTTGTTCCATGAGGATGACCTCTTCTCCCAACATGTGATATGCTGGCACAGATACATCAACGACGTGCTGTTCCTGTGGCAGGGTGCTGCATCTCTGCTTGATGAGTTTATGATTTATTTGAACAAAAATGACTTAAACATTAAGTTAACCCATATTGCAAGTCAAAAACAGATAGATTTTTTAGATATTCATTTTGAAGTGGGGGCTGATGGCGCTTTGCACACTGATATTCACCGGAAGGATACTTCCGTGAATTCTTTGTTGCATGCGACATCGGCTCACACCAAGTTCACGATTAGGGCCGTCCCGACGGGGCAATTTTTGAGGGTCAGGCGTGTCTGCTCGACAGACCAAAGTTTTGAGAGACAGTCACAGGACCTGAGGGCAAGATTTCAACAGAGGGGATATAGCAACCGTGACATAAAGAAGGGATACCTCAGAGCCAAGCACACTCCAAGAGAACAGTTACTATTCAAGGCAGCCGATTCGAAAAAATTGAAAAATCAGTGTAATGAGATTAGGTTCATATCCACTTTTAATTGTCAATGGAACAGAATGAGAGATTGCTTGAAAAAACATTGGGCAATTCTAAAGACTGATAAAATCTTAGCCAAGAATGTCTCAGAGATCCCCTTGATGACACCTCGTCGTGGGAAAAGTCTTAAAGGACATTCTTGTTGACAGTCATTATGTGGCGGAGGTGACCAATCCATTCCTTATACAACAACCTATGAGGAGAAAAGGCTGCTTTACTTGCGGAGAGTGCTTGGCTTGTAAAGGTAACAACATAATCCAGGGTACTGATTTCCGGTCAGCAGACGGTAAAACATTTTAAGATCCAAAAATATATAACCTGCAAGTGTTCTTTTGTCATATATCTCGCTACGTGTCCCTGCTCAAATTTATATGTTGGGCTCATGTCTAGACAACTCCGGGTGAGGACAAGGGAACACGTTCGAGATATTGTCAACTCAAGGCAGGTTATTGATGATACAACCCTTAGGACAATCCCTAGACATTTTAAGACCTTTCATGGTTGTGATGCATCAGGTTTGAAATTGAAGGGCATTGACATCTTGCACTGTGGTATTAGAGGGGGTGACCTAAAAAAGCAATTGGCACAACTGGAATGCCGGTGGATAGTCACCCTAGGCACCATGACACCGAGTGGGCTTAACGAGAAACTTAGTTTTGCATCCTTTTTGTAGAAAGCCAGGAGTAGCATGATATGTATGGTGTTTTATGATTCAATTTTAATTATGTTTTGTTCTCTGTTTTTAAAGTGATTATTCATCATTCAGATCTGTGCCTGCATAGTCCTATGAAGTTCAGATTTACTGAAATACCATCTGTCCATGTGGATCCCCATCTACTCTCGGGAGGATGCTTCGGCAAAATTATGATCATTGAAGGAATATATTTTGTTATTGATGACCCATTTACTCTATTTACTGTATGATAACTAAAATTTATTTTCCTTTTTATGATGATCTGTATGTCAGGGACAATGAGTGATATGATTCCCATTTGTGTTAAAATATTGGTCACACATAAAATAATAATAATAATAAATATTAAAAAATATAAAAAATTAAAAAATGGAATTAATTATGTGATCCCATTGGCATCATTTTATAATGATGTTAGTTCTTTATGTGTGATCTTTTCCATGCGTTTTGGTCCCCATATATATGGTAGTTCGCATGTGATCCATTTGTATGGAGTTGAGTTTCTATCACTCATGGCCCGTATGATAGTACAGCTTCTTATATACACAGAGAACCCCTGCTGGGCATCAATGTCTGCATATGTGCACGTGTATTTATTAGAGATGAGCGAACCGGTCCCGGTTCGGCTCGAGGCCGGTTCGCCGAACAGAGGTCCCGTTCGAGTTTGGCTCGTCGAACGTTCGACGAACCGAACTCGAACTGCATAGGAAACAATGGCAGGCAATCACAAACACAGAAAAACACCTAGAAAACACCCTCAAAGGTGTCCAAAAGGTGACAAACAATTCACAATACATGGGAAAGTGACAAGGACATATACTTATGCAAAAACAAAAGAGCTGGACAAAGAAAAAGAGGAGGAGACACAGATATAGGCATGGCACGCCTTTCTAAAGTCATGTAAAACACCGCAAGGTGACTCCAAGCGGAGCCTCCCTTTTTTCCAAAAATTGGGCCCCACACACACCCACCCCTTCAGTGGCAGCAGTTGTGCCCCAGTTGTACACTTCACAGCTAGATTTGCATCAAGCACATTCAAAAATACGACATAATTAACCGTCCCCAGGATGACACCGGGGTAGGTAGCAAAGTCTTTCCTGATCCCAGCTCTGTTCATCTTGGCTCCTTTTAAAAAACACAGCAAGCAAGGGTTACTCCAAGCGGAGTCTCCCTTTTTTCCAAAAATTGGGCCCCACACACACCCACCCCTTCAGTGGCAGCAGTTGTGCCCCAGTTGTACACTTCACAGCTAGATTTGCATCAAGCACATTCAAAAATACGCCATACTTAACCGTCCCCAGGATGACACCGGGGTAGGTAGCAAAGTCTTTGCTGAACCATGACTTGTTCATCTTGGCTCCTTTTAAAAAACACAGCAAGCAAGGGTTACTCCAAGCGGAGTCTCCCTTTTTTCCAAAAATTGGGCCCCACACACACCCACCCCTTCAGTGGCAGCAGTTGTGCCCCAGTTGTACACTTCACAGCTAGATTTGCATCAAGCACATTCAAAAATACGACATAATTAACCGTCCCCAGGATGACACCGGGGTAGGTAGCAAAGTCTTTCCTGATCCCAGCTCTGTTCATCTTGGCTTCTTTTAAAAACACAGCAAGCAAGGGTTACTCCAAGCGGAGTCTCCCTTTTTTTCCAAAAATTGTGCCCCACACACACCCACCCCTTCAGTGGCAGCAGTTGTGCCCCAGTTGTACAATTCACAGCTAGATTTGCATCAAGCACATTCAAAAATACGCCATAATTAACCGTCCCCAGGATGACACCGGGGTAGGTAGCAAAGTCTTTCCTGATCCCAGCTCTGTTCATCTTGGCTTCTTTTAAAAACACAGCAAGCAAGGGTTACTCCAAGCGGAATCTCCCTTTTTTCCAAAAATTGGGCCCCACACACACCCACCCCTTCAGTGGCAGCAGTTGTGCCCCAGTTGTACACTTCACAGCTAGATTTGCATCAAGCACATTCAAAAATACGACATAATTAACCGTCCCCAGGATGACACCGGGGTAGGTAGCAAAGTCTTTCCTGATCCCAGCTCTGTTCATCTTGGCTTCTTTTAAAAACACAGCAAGCAAGGGTTACTCCAAGCGGAGTCTCCCTTTTTTCCAAAAATTGGGCCCCACACACACCCACCCCTTCAGTGGCAGCAGTTGTGCCCCAGTTGTACACTTCACAGCTAGATTTGCATCAAGCACATTCAAAAATACGACATACTTAACCGTCCCCAGGATGACACCGGGGTAGGTAGCAAAGTCTTTGCTGAACCATGACTTGTTCATCTTGGCTCCTTTTAAAAAACACAGCAAGCAAGGGTTACTCCAAGCGGAGTCTCCCTTTTTTCCAAAAATTGGGCCCCACACACACCCACCCCCTTCAGTGGCAGCAGTTGTGCCCCAGTTGTACACTTCACAGCTAGATTTGCATCAAGCACATTCAAAAATACGACATAATTAACCGTCCCCAGGATGACACCGGGGTAGGTAGCAAAGTCTTTCCTGATCCCAGCTCTGTTCATCTTGGCTTCTTTTAAAAACACAGCAAGCAAGGGTTACTCCAAGCGGAGTCTCCATTTTTTCCAAAAATTGGGCCCCACACACACCCACCCCTTCAGTGGCAGCAGTTGTGCCCCAGTTGTACACTTCACAGCTAGATTTGCATCAAGCACATTCAAAAATACGCCATACTTAACCGTCCCCAGGATGACACCGGGGTAGGTAGCAAAGTCTTTGCTGAACCATGACTTGTTCATCTTGGCTCCTTTTAAAAAACACAGCAAGCAAGGGTTACTCCAAGCGGAGTCTCCCTTTTTTCCAAAAATTGGGCCCCACACACACCCACCCCTTCAGTGGCAGCAGTTGTGCCCCAGTTGTACACTTCACAGCTAGATTTGCATCAAGCACATTCAAAAATACGACATAATTAACCGTCCCCAGGATGACACCGGGGTAGGTAGCAAAGTCTTTCCTGATCCCAGCTCTGTTCATCTTGGCTTCTTTTAAAAACACAGCAAGGGTTACTCCAAGCGGAGTCTCCCTTTTTTCCAAAAATTGGGCCCCACACACACCCACCCCTTCAGTGGCAGCAGTTGTGCCCCAGTTGTACACTTCACAGCTAGATTTGCATCAAGCACATTCAAAAATACGACATAATTAACCGTCCCCAGGATGACACCGGGGTAGGTAGCAAAGTCTTTCCTGATCCCAGCTCTGTTCATCTTGGCTTCTTTTAAAAACACAGCAAGCAAGGGTTACTCCAAGCGGAGTCTCCCTTTTTTTCCAAAAATTGTGCCCCACACACACCCACCCATTCAGTGGCAGCACTTGTGCCCTAGTTGTACACTTCACAGCTAGATTTGCATCAAGCACATTCCTAATCCACAAGCATTTACTCTCCCCAGGATGACACAGGGGTTGTAAATTCCTTCTGGATCCATGACTTGTTCATTTTGATGAACGTCAGTCTGTCCACATTGTCACTAGACAGACGCGTGCGCTTATCTGTCAGCACACACCCAGCAGCACTGAAGACACGTTCAGAGACAACGCTGGCAGCTGGACACGACAAAATCTCCAAGGCGTAAGTTGCGAGCTCTGGCCATTTTTCTAGGTTTGAAGCCCAAAAGGAGCAAGGCTCCAGTTGCACAGTCATGGCATCGATGTTCATTTGGAGATACTCCTGTATCATCCTCTCCAGCCGTTGACTATGTGTCAGACTTGTTGTCTCTGGTGGCCTTGCAAAGGAGGGTCTAAAAAATTATGAAAAGATTCCATAAAATTGCTGTTACCAGCACCAGATACGGTCCTACTGGTACGTGTAGACTGTTGAAGATGACGAGACCGTCCCATGTTTGTCAAGTTACAACTGGGAGATTCACTCACTGCACCTGCACGGTTGTTTGGTGGAAAAGCGGATCTAAGATCGAGTAACAGCTTCTGCTGATACTCCTGCATACGTGCGTCCCTTTCTATGGCTGGAATTATGTCACAAAATTTGGACTTGTACCGGGGATCTAATAGTGTGGCAAGCCAGTAGTCATCATCACTTCTAATTTTGACAATACGAGGGTCATGTTGGAGGTAGTGCAACAAGAAGGCACTCATGTGTCTTGCGCAGCCATGCGGACCAAGTCCACGCTGTGTTTGTGGCATAGAGGTGCTAACTGTTCTTTCTTCCTCTGACATCTCCCCCCAACCTCTTTCAACTGAAATTTGACCAAGGTCTCCCTCATCTGCTGAGTCTTCCATGTCCATGGACAGTTCGTCCTCCATTTCTTCATGTCCTCCTGCACCTTCCTCAACATCTCGCCTGCTACCATGCGCCCTTGTTGATCCCTGTCCCCCCATGCTCCCATGCCTGGCGCCTTGGTGATGATGAACGTCTGGACCTTGATGATGTTGTTGTGTCTTGCGCATATGAATCCTCCTGTAGTTCATCCACTTCCTGTTGTCCCACCCCCTGACTCCGAATGGTGTTTAGCGTGTGTTCCATCATGTAAATGACTGGAATCATCATGCTGATAATGGCATTGTCAGCGCTAAACATATTTGTCGCCATGTCGAAACTGTGCAGAAGGGTGCATAGGTCCTTGATCTGAGACCACTCCATCAGGGTGATCTGCCCCACCTCTGCATCTCGTTGGCCCAGGCTATACGTCATGACGTATTGCACCAGGGCACGGCGGTGCTGCCACAGTCGCTGTAACATGTGGAGAGTTGAATTCCAGCGTGTCGCCACATCGCATTTCAGGCGATGAACCGGCAGGCCGAAAGACTTCTGGAGTGATGCAAGTCGCTCTGCTGCGGCGCTTGAACGGCGGAAGTGAGCAGACAGTTTTCGTGCCCTGTTCAGAAGGCCATCTAGGCCGGGATACTGTGTTAAAAATTGCTGCACGACAAGGTTCAACACGTGAGCCATACAAGGTTCGTGTGTCACCTTGCCCAGGCGAAGGGCCGCACCCAGGTTTGCAGCATTGTCGCACACGGCCTTACCAGGCTGCAGGTTGAGTGGAGACAACCATTTATTAAACTCGGACCGCAGAGCTGACCACAACTCCTCAGCTGTGTGACTCTTATTCCCAAGACATGTCAAGCTAAAGACCGCCTGATGCCGTTGCGCTCTGCTGCCAGCATAGTAATGAGGGGTGCGTGATTCCTTCTGCGCAGTGAGAACGCTGGTGGCCTGACCAGGCAGGCTTGGGGCGGAGGTGGAGGACCCAGATGAGGTGGATGATGCAGAAGCAGTGGCGGAACTTGGACAGACAGAGGATTGACACACAAGTCGTGGGGACGGCAAGACTTGTGCAGCAGACCCTTCACCATCTATCACCATAGTTACCCAGTGCCCAGTCAGCGACATGTAACGTCCCTGTCCATGCTTACTGGTCCAAGTATCGGTGGTGAAATGCACCCGTTCACACACAGAGTTTCTCAAGGAAGCGGTGATGTTGTGTGCGACATGCTGGTGTAGCGCGGGCACACCTTTCTTAGAGAAGTAGTGGCGACTAGGAATCTGGTACTGGGGCACAGCGACAGACATAAGGTCTCTAAAATCCTGTGTGTCCACTAGGCGGAAAGGCAGCATTTCGGTAGCCAACAGCTTACAGAGGGATAGAGTCAACCTCTTAGCTTTGTCATGGGTCGCAGGAAATGGCCTTTTATTTGTCCACATCTGAGGGACAGAGATCTGGCTGCTGTGTGTAGACGGTGTTGAGTAGGGTGTCCCTGGAAAAATGCAGGTTTGTGAGGAAAGTGCAGGCGGAGACATGATGTTGCCTTCATCCAACGTTGGTGCTATCGATGTCTGAGAGAGCTGTACACACTCACTTGTTTCCCCTTCCAAAACAACTGACGACCTACCAAGCAAACTGCCTGTTGCGGTTACAGTGGTGGAAGTTGTGGGTGGAAAAACAGGTGTGACAGCTGTCCCCACAGTCCTAGAAGATGACGAGCGCGCGGATGCACTGGAAGGGGCAGGCGGTGGATGGTTCGCTCCGCTAGGCCGCATTGCAGCACGGTGAGCTTCCCACCGGGCCATATGATATTTATTCATGTGACGATTCATGGAAGAAGTTGTCAAACTGCTGAGGTTTTGACCTCTACTAAGAGAACCATGACAAATTTTACAGATCACATAATTTGGGCGATCTTTTTGTATGTCAAAAAAGGACCAGGCTAGGCAAGGCTTAGAGGCCATGCGACCTGATGATCCACCCCGAATAATGCTCAGAGGCAGAGTGGTGGCTGAGGATGCAGTTGTAGACGTGCTACCAGTACTCCGACTCTGTCCAGGAAGGCGCAAGGTAACTTCGTCATCAGTTGCATCCTCCTCCACCACCTCTGTTGACCTCCTCGAGTGCCTGACTGTGGGTTGACAGTAGGTGGGATCTAGAACTTCATCATCAATTGTTGTGTTTGCACTCCCCTCCCCCTCTGACCGAGCCTCTTCTTGCCCTGACCGAATATTTAAGTTGTCATCCCAATCGGGTATCTGAGTCTCATCTTCATCAGTATGTTCCTCATTGTCTATAACCACAGGTGTTACAGTTTGTGACAAAGGGTCAACATTATGCTCAGAAACTTGGTCCTCACGGCCTGAATCAGAGTCACAAAGGTTCTGGGCATCACTGCAGACCATTTCCTGTTCTGTACTCACTGTAGCTTGAGAGCAGACCTCTGATTCCCAGGCTATAGTGTGACTGAACAGCTCTGCAGACTCAGCCATCTCAGTTCCACCATACTGTGCAGGGCTGATGGAGACTTCAGAGCTGGGAGATATCAAGTTTGATTGGGATGACAACTCAGAGGACTGGTGTTTTTTGGATGCGGTACTTGAAGTGGCTGAGAGGGCACTTGTTGGACCACTTGAGATCCATTCAAGTATTTTCCTTTTTTGCCCATCATCTACCTTTCTTCCTGTTGTTCGTGTCCGTAAAAAAGGGAGCACATCGGATTGTCCACGGTAAGTAGTAGACATCTTACTTTTGCTGGTAGATGGTCTATCTTCAGCAGATGATAATGGAGCTTTGCCACCTTCCCCACGGACAAACCCTTTTTTTCCTTTTCCACCACGCCTCTTCCCCTTTCCACCAGCATCTGTCATTTTGCCACTCATGTTGATTGCGACAAGATTGTGGACTGAAAATGTGGTAGTAAAAATTGAGAGGTGGTGTAGATTGCAGTGGTGGTCTAGCTTTATTAACAGCAGAATAATAAAGAATAAATATCCCTGACAATGCAACTACGGCCCTTAAACTGGCAGCAAAAATTGCTAGTATAATGGCTTAGTTATAATGAGTTGGAGTGTGCAATGCAGGCAGACGCGCTCTGCAAATGTCTTTGCACTAGTGGGACTAAAGCAAAGTCCAATAGCCACGTATAGGATGCCACTAGGTACACTGAGTGTTTGCTAGTATAATGGCTTAGTTATAATGAGTTGGAGTGTGCAATGCAGGCAGACGCGCTCTGCAAATGTCTTTGCACTAGTGGGACTATAGCAAAGTCCAATAGCCACGTATAGGATGCCACTAGGTACACTGGGTGTTTGCTAGTATAATGGCTTAGTTATAATGAGTTGGAGTGTGCAATGCAGGCAGACGCGCTCTGCAAATGTCTTTGCACTAGTGGGACTATAGCAAAGTCCAATAGCCACGTATAGGATGCCACTAGGTACACTGGGTGTTTGCTAGTATAATGGCTTAGTTATAATGAGTTGGAGTGTGCAATGCAGGCAGACGCGCTCTGCAAATGTCTTTGCACTAGTGGGACTATAGCAAAGTCCAATAGCCACGTATAGGATGCCACTAGGTACACTGGGTGTTTGCTAGTATAATGGCTTAGTTATAATGAGTTGGAGTGTGCAATGCAGGCAGACGCGCTCTGCAAATGTCTTTGCACTAGTGGGACTATAGCAAAGTCCAATAGCCACGTATAGGATGCCACTAGGTACACTGAGTGTTTGCTAGTATAATGGCTTAGTTATAATGAGTTGGCGTGTGCAATGCAGGCAGACGCGCTCTGCAAATGTCTTTGCACTAGTGGGACTATAGCAAAGTCCAATAGCCACGTATAGGATGCCACTAGGTACACTGAGTGTTTGCTAGTATAATGGCTTAGTTATAATGAGTTGGAGTGTGCAATGCAGGCAGACGCGCTCTGCAAATGTCTTTGCACTAGTGGGACTATAGCAAAGTCCAATAGCCACGTATAGGATGCCACTAGGTACACTGAGTGTTTGCTAGTATAATGGCTTAGTTATAATGAGTTGGAGTGTGCAATGCAGGCAGACGCGCTCTGCAAATGTCTTTGCACTAGTGGGACTATAGCAAAGTCCAATAGCCACGTATAGGATGCCACTAGGTACACTGAGTGTTTGCTAGTATAATGGCTTAGTTATAATGAGTTGGCGTGTGCAATGCAGGCAGACGCGCTCTGCAAATGTCTTTGCACTAGTGGGACTATAGCAAAGTCCAATAGCCACGTATAGGATGCCACTAGGTACACTGAGTGTTTGCTAGTATAATGGCTTAGTTATAATGAGTTGGCGTGTGCAATGCAGGCAGACGCGCTCTGCAAATGTCTTTGCACTAGTGGGACTATAGCAAAGTCCAATAGCCACGTATAGGATGCCACTAGGTACACTGAGTGTTTGCTAGTATAATGGCTTAGTTATAATGAGTTGGAGTGTGCAATGCAGGCAGACGCGCTCTGCAAATGTCTTTGCACTAGTGGGACTATAGCAAAGTCCAATAGCCACGTATAGGATGCCACTAGGTACACTGAGTGTTTGCTAGTATAATGGCTTAGTTATAATGAGTTGGAGTGTGCAGAGGACAGGAGGGTACAGTGGCAGGATTGTGGGGTCTGGGTAGAGGAATGGAAGCCTGCCTTTCTATTCCCTCCTAATAGGGAAATGCAGGGAGGAAATCCCTGACCTTGGCTACACAGACGCTGTCGCTGTTTTCAGGACCTGTCACCTTAACTCTGACCCTGCCGGTTTGAGCCCTTAAAAGGACTGCTAGAAAGTGCTCTCCCTAAGCTGTCTAACGCTGTGTATGCAGCGCATACAGCTGTATCGGCGATAGGACTCAGGAGGACGGAGCTGCGACAGTGATGTCTGACACCAAAGACGCAGAAGGCAGATAATGGCGTCCTGGAGGAAAATGTCCGGTTTTATAATGCAGGGACATGTGACATGGACATCCTATCACACATGCCGTTGCTTCTCTGGCTAAAAGTCCACTTAGCTGTGTGTGTGTCTGGGATTGGCTGACATGCTGGCCCGCCCCACTACACGCGCGCGCTTAGGGAAGGAAGACAAGGAAAAAAAAAAAAAAAATGGCGATCGCCATTATAGAAACAGCAGTGATCTGAAGGCGCTGTTCACGCACACTATACACTGAAATGTCATAATAGTGTGATTCACAGAGTGACTTACACTATTACAGCAGAAACCAAGCTAGGATTTAGCTGGTTTTTTGCTGCTAGAACCGTTCTCGAACGTTTCTAGAACTATCGAGCTTTTGCAAAAAGCTCGAGTTCTAGTTCGATCTAGAACAGGCCCCAAAATCACTCGAGCCTAGAACTGGAGAACCTCGAACCACGAACCGCGCTCAACTCTAGTATTTATGCACATGCACATTATGTGATGTTATGATTAATTTTTGCATATATTAAAATTGTTTGGAGTCTTACTAAGCGGGGTGAACTTTGTGTTTAATGGGAATAAAGTTATAGTCACTTAATTTGTTCATAGACAATGTGCTTTTCCTTCTATGAATCAATTCTTTATGTGGACATGCATCCTTTCTGGGGTATATTAGGCTACTGAGGACTTAATACAATTAAATATACAGTTAGGTCCAGAAATATTTGGACAGTGACACAAGTTTTGTTATTTTAGCTGTTTACAAAAACATGTTCAGAAATACAATTATATATATAATATGGGCTGAAAGTGCACACTCCCAGCTGCAATATGAGAGTTTTCACATCCAAATTGGAGAAAGGGTTTAGGAATCATAGCTCTGTAATGCATAGCCTCCTCTTTTTAAAGGGACCAAAACTAATTGGACAAGGGACTCTAAAGGCTGCAATTAACTCTGAAGGCGTCTCCCTCGTTAACCTGTAATCAATGAAGTAGTTAAAAGGTCTGGGGTTGATTACAGGTGTGTGGTTTTGCATTTGGAAGCTGTTGCTGTGACCAGACAACATGCGGTCTAAGGAACTCTCAATTGAGGTGAAGCAGAACATCCTGAGGCTGAAAAAAAAGAAAAAATCCATCAGAGAGATAGCAGACATGCTTGGAGTAGCAAAATCAACAGTCGGGTACATTCTGAGAAAAAAGGAATTGACTGGTGAGCTTGGGAACTCAAAAAGGCCTGGGCGTCCACGGATGACAACAGTGGTGGATGATCGCCGCATACTTTCTTTGGTGAAGAAGAACCCGTTCACAACATCAACTGAAGTCCAGAACACTCTCAGTGAAGTAGGTGTATCTGTCTCTAAGTCAACAGTAAAGAGAAGACTCCATGAAAGTAAATACAAAGGGTTCACATCTAGATGCAAACCATTCATCAATTCCAAAAATAGACAGGCCAGAGTTAAATTTTCTGAAAAAACACCTCATGAAGCCAGCTCAGTTCTGGAAAAGTATTCTATGGACAGATGAGACAAAGATCAACCTGTACCAGAATGATGGGAAGAAAAAAGTTTGGAGAAGAAAGGGAACGGCACATGATCCAAGGCACACCACATCCTCTGTAAAACATGGTGGAGGCAACGTGATGGCATGGGCATTAATGGCTTTCAATGGCACTGGGTCACTTGTGTTTATTGATGACATAACAGCAGACAAGAGTAGCCGGATGAATTCTGAAGTGTACCGGGATATACTTTCAGCCCAGATTCAGCCAAATGCCGCAAAGTTGATCGGACGGCGCTTCATAGTACAGATGGACAATGACCCCAAGCATACAGCCAAAGCTACCCAGGAGTTCATGAGTGCAAAAAAGTGGATCATTCTGCAATGGCCAAGTCAATCACCAGATCTTAACCCAATTGAGCATGCATTTCACTTGCTCAAATCCAGACTTAAGACGGAAAGACCCACAAACAAGCAAGACCTGAAGGCTGCGGCTGTAAAGGCCTGGCAAAGCATTAAGAAGCAGGAAACCCAGCGTTTGGTGATGTCCATGGGTTCCAGACTTAAGGCAGTGATTGCCTCCAAAGGATTCGCAACAAAATATTGAAAATAAAAATATTTTGTTTGGGTTTGGTTTATTTGTCCAATTACTTTTGACCTCCTAAAATGTGGAGTGATTGTAAAGAAATGTGTACAATTCCTACAATTTCTATCAGATATTTTTGTTCAAACCTTCAAATTAAACGTTACAATCTGCACTTGAATTCTGTTGTAGAGGTTTCATTTCAAATCCAATGTGGTGGCATGCAGAGCCCAACTCGCGAAAATTGTGTCACTGTCCAAATATTTCTGGACCTAACTGTATCTATACGAATTTTTTGTGTTCTGCAGTGATGCGCGCTCGTACGTGCGCGTGCTCTGTGACAGCCTTTTCTGGGTGTATACATTCCACGGCCTCCTTATGCCCGATGCGCATGCGCATCGACGTCATCGGGAGATTTCTCCCTGGGCGTGCGCACTGAGGCTGGAGAGCTGCGTTGTGTTGCCATAACGACCGGGGGCTGTTCCCTGCTCGTGCGCCGCTATGACGTGCGCGCATCACCGGCAGGCTAATTAACAGACTATGGGTATTTAATCTTACGATCAGGGAATGAACGCACTTCCACCCTTGCCTCCAGCCTGCTGAGGAAGCGAGAGCGATACGCGTTTGGGATTGGGTGCTGCTCTTCTTCCCCCCACTGTTTGTGCCTGTTGATCCTTTCTGTCCATAGTATGGGTAAGCCTTGATTTCCTTAAAATTTTCTTGTTATTTATTATACAGCTTAGTAACTACCCTTGGACAGTTTTGGAGCCTTATCCTTCTATATATATGCAACAGATTTGTTAATCTGGTTTATCTCTGAATTGAGGAATATACTTTATTACTGCTGCTATTATAGATTATGCAGATTTGGACTGCATTTACTGATCTGGGCCCATACATATACTGATGTGGGGGGTGATTGCTGGTAGAAGTCCTCCTTATACCTTTACATACCTTGTATATTGATGAACAATTGTATTTTAATCTATATATGTATGTTTTTTTGAATTTTCAATAAAGATTGTTATATTTTATGGAAAAAGTACTCCTATGTGTGTGGTTGATACACATTTCTTATCAAATTATATAGATGGAGTTTTTTCCGGTTGATTAATCCTATATTTAGGGAATTATATTAAACCTTGGGTTATATAATGTATCCACAGAACTTTTCCCTTTGGTCTTTGATCGTGTTTATACATACGATGGGGGCGTTGCAAATCGCATACGATATCGTATGCGAAATTGCAACGTGTAAAGCAGGCTTTAATGTGGGAATTTTACTACGCTAAAATGCATGTTACCAGACCTACCCAACCACCAGCCGCTAAATGAACCGTGTCTGCCGCTTCCTCCTCCTGCGTCACCGTAGAAACTATTCTCACTCTGGTCTCTGACCACATAACCATCACTTGTTTACCCACTACAGCAGGTGTGAGTGAGAGCCCATCAGCTGTTACAGAAGTGGCCAGGCTTGGTGTTTTTGACCCATGTGAGCAAAAAACTGAATTTATAATGGGTATGTGGGGCACAGCTTCACTAAATGTACCAATCTACAAAATCCACAGAGTCCAAGCAGTCATATGCAAAACGTGAAAAGGTTTTATTTGTACACACTTTAAAACATAATTAAAAAGGAGGAGACTCAAAAAAAGAAAAGTCCCTCCATAATACAGCATGTATACACCATGAGACCTCAGATGTTGGTATATAAAGCATAAACAGGCTGACAAAAACCATTAGTTTGCACTATACATAGTCAAAAATACAATCCTGCAGTCATATCTGGTGCAAAATAAAGAAAGCCTGCTGATAATTACCAGAGTAGCATGAATCAGAGGTGGTGTAACCGCCCACACACCCCACGCGTTATGCCACCATGAGTGGCTTCCTCAGGGGTATACATTTTGCTTCTGTGCTTATGGGTGGTGGCACGTTTCCTATTAACCTTATGGTGGTACCGTCCTTACTATCGTTGTTTCTCTTTGACCCATGTGACACACCGATGCCACATCTTCCTTGCTGTGCAAACATACCATAGGGAAAGGGGGGATTGAAGCCACTGTCTTGCTATCCCGCTGTCTGCCTGAAAGGTTTTTAAATATGAAGACTCTCTAATCTGGGTCTTCAAGTCATGGCTTTTCTGTAGTGGCAGGGTTCTGTGAGCAAGAGTCCTTCGCCTATCACTCATTAATCTCTTGATTTTTTTTAAATGAAAATGCCAGCCCACATCCTGTGTGTTGCATGGACCATAGTTCCCTGCTGTGGAAACAGACTATGGGGAAGAAGGGGGGAATTGATGCTGATGTCTTGCTGTCCCATTGTCTGCCTGAAAGGTTTTTTAATATGAAGACTCCAATCTGGGTCTCCAAGTCGTGTCTTGTGTGTAGTGGCAGGGTTCTGTGAGCAAGAGTCCTTCGCCTGTCAATCATTCATCTCTTGATTTTTTTAAATGAAAATGCTACCTCACATCCTGTGTGTAAGTCAACGCAATCAGTCAGTGCTTAAATTTATTTAGACATTGGAGAACGCAGTGACACAGCTGCAAAGTTGTGGACCACTATTAAGGCCCCGTTTGATCAATGGCTGTCTCCACTGAACATGGAGCCAGGGAAGGCGATGTAAGATAACAAAGCAACTCGGTGGAACGTGTCTTCAGTGCTGCTGGCAGTGTATTGACAGATAGTTGTATCTGGCTGTCTCCTAAAAGTGTAGCCCACCTAACTTTCATAAAGATGAACAAGTCGTGAATCTCCAGTGCATACCTCCCAACATTTAAAGATGAGAAAGAGGGAAAAAGTCTGCGGCGCGCGTAGCGCGCCATGGCAATTCTAGGACGCGCCCCTAACCACACCCATTTTGCAATCTGTCACACCGACATCCAATGCTTTTCAGCACTGCTGATCACATTGTTTAAGGCTGCATGCCCACGATCAGTGTTTGCAGCATTTTGGATGTAGCGTGCTTTTGCTGTGTCCAAAACGCTGCGTTGTACAGTACAAGCACAGTGGAGGGATTTATAGAAATCCCGTGCCCACTATGCTTGTTTTTTCTGCAGCAAACACTGACCTGCGGAGCGTCTTTCCAGACTGCAGCATATCAATTGTTTGCTGCAGTTGCATACGTCCTCCGCAGGGAGAACACAACAGGAGACCGCAGCGCACTGAACCCTGATCGTGGGCACAGGCAGCTGCGTTTTTCTGTGTTCTCCTGCAGAGGAGACGTGCAGCCCCGCAGGTCAGGACCCGCTGCCTCCAGGACACAGCGAGTTCTGATCATGGGCACAGGCAGCTGCGGTTTCCTGCGGAGGAGACGTCAGCCCCGCAGGTCAGGACCCGCTGCCTCCAGGACACAGTGAGTCCTGATCGTGGGTACAGGCATATGCACATATACGATACATATTTGAAGACAAATTCCCTAAAATACATATAAACAGACAAATCTATACATAGTCATCTACACTGACATACATAAATATATACATCATACATATACACACATTGGAGGTAATAATATGGGGAAGTCAGCAGCAGCCGCACTCACCTACCCCGCTTGTCTCTGTCCAGCTCCTCCTCGGCATGTGATCACTTGGCATCACTTTAACAGACCTAGCCATGCACAGTGCACACTGACACCGCTGTGTATGTATCACAAGGGAGGATGGGGGTTTATATACTATATATATATATATATATATATATACATACATATATATATATATATATATATATATATATATACACACTGTATATATACAGTATACATCACAGAAGGGGCTGGGGCTACAGTATATACATCAGAGGAGGGGCTGGGGGCTGCAGTATATACAGCACAGGGGGGGCTGAGGGCTACAGTATATACATCACAGAATGGGGCTGGGGTTACAGTACATACATCATAGGAGGGGCTGGGGCTAAAGTATATACAACACAGGAGGGGCTGGGGGCTACAGTATATACAACACAGGAGGGGCTGGGGGCTACAGTATATACATCACAGGAGGGGCTGGGGTTATAGTATATACATCACAGGAGGGTCTTGGTGAATAGACAGTACTTGAGGGGGAATACATATTAGGCCTGTTTCAGATGTCAGTGATTCTGGTATGTATGTGCTAGTTTTTATACGTACTAGAATCACTGTCCTATGCAGACCCATTATAA
This sequence comes from Anomaloglossus baeobatrachus, assembly GCF_048569485.1. Classification (NCBI taxonomy): domain Eukaryota; kingdom Metazoa; phylum Chordata; class Amphibia; order Anura; family Aromobatidae; genus Anomaloglossus; species Anomaloglossus baeobatrachus. Next base: position 223,597,028 of record NC_134357.1, read on the forward strand.
TCAATGGGTCTGCACACACACCAGTGATTTTTCACTGACCGTGTCTCCGTGCGGCGTACATGCGTGTCTGTGATTGCCGCACAGAAACATGTCAGTTTTTTTTCTGGCATCACTGATGTCCCACGGACCACACCATGGTGTGATCCGTGAAACACGTACAAGAAAAACACGGACATTGAAAATAAAAAGCTTTTTCAACTCACCTTCTCCAGCGATGCTGAGTTCGGCAGCTGCTCTCTGCTTCTTCCTGCCCGGCTCATTATGGCATGCATATTCATTTATGCAGCCAGAGTCGACCCAGAAGCAGCTGCAGAAGTGAGAGAGAGTGGTGGCTTGATGCTTAATATCGGGACTCTTCAGCACCATGGAAAGCAGGAGCGGGGGCAGGTGAGTATATGTCCATGTGCAATCACGGAGTATGGATCACGTATCATGGATTGCACATGGACAACCACTGTGTGCCGTGAATCACGGAGTATGAAGGCACATATGCATGTTTAACACGTCAGTGAAGAACGTCTGTGTTTTTCACTGAGGGGCATACACGTTACTAAGGGGTATACACATTACTGGGGGAAATACACTTTACTTTGGGGCATACACATTACTGGTAGCATAGATATTACTAAGGGGCATATAGCTCTGGTGTTGGGGCTTATACAGCTCTGGGGGCACATACAGCTCCAATGGGGGGGCTGGGGGCATACAGATCTGGTGGGAGGGTTGGGGGCATACAGATCTGGTAGGAGGGGGCTGGGGGCATACAGATCTGGTGGGGGGACTGGGGGCATACAGATCTGATGAGGGGGCTAGGGGGCATAAAGATCTGGTGAGGGGGCATAAAAATCTGATGAGGGGGCTGGGGGGCATACAGATCTGGTGGGGGGGCTGGGAGGCATACAGATCTGGTGGGGGGGTTGGGGGCATACAGATCTGGTGAGGGGGCTGGGGGCATACAGATCTGGTGGCTGGGGCATGAAGGTTTGGTGAGGGGGCTGGGGGACATACAGATCTGGTGCGGGGGCTGGGGGCTATACAGATCTGGTGAGGGGGGGTGGCTCGAGGCATATTGCTCTGGTGAGGAGAGGGCTGGGGCATACAGCTCTGGGTAGGTGGGGGGGTCACATACATCGTTCCTTGGTGTTGCAGCTCCTCTTCCTCCAGTCTCTTGATCTGTGGACAGAGCTCAGCATGTTGCGCGGTAGCTCCGCCCACAGATTCACTTCCGTACACAAGCAGCCCAGCAGTGAGCAGTGCACTGGGCTCCAGGTGCCGTATTTAAAGCGCCGGCAGCCAGGAAAGTGCTGCTGCCGCTGACCCATAACAGCGGCAGCACACAGAGCCAGAGCAGTGAAGTAGCGCTCGGCTCTGCTCCTGTGGGTAGGAGGGGGAGAAAGTCAGATGGGGAGAGATTGGGTGGGCGGAGCCACGGGACACATGGCTCACGGCTGTGATACCGGGACACCCGCTCAAATCTGGTACAGTTCCGCTGTATCCGGGACGGTTGGGAGGTATGTCCAATGACTTTGCCACCCCAGCGCTTGACTCTGTAGACTAGGTGATGGTGTAGTGCCAGGCTTCTGGGGGCAAGAGGCCTACGACTGTCTGTGATCGTGCTCTCTCTGGTGAAGGTAGAAATGCTGGCTTGTTACAGGGCCAATCCCATGCAACAATGTCGCTTTGTTGGACTATTTGTAGTCTGTGCCAATTGTTGCCACTTTTCCAGTTGCCTGACTTAATTTTGGAAATGTGGAGACTCCAATTTGGGTCTCCAAATTGTTTTTTGTCTGTAGTGCCAAGTTTCTGAGAGCAAAAGGCATATGCCCATCACTCAGCCATCTCTTGATTTTTTTTTTAAAATAAAAATGTCAGGCCACATCCTGTGTGTAAGTCAATGCAATCAAGCAGTGCTTAAATCAATATGCATTGGAGAATGCAGTGACACAGCTGCAGAGTTGTGGACCACTACCCAGGCCCAGTTTGATCAATGGCTGTCTCCAGTGATCCTGGAGCCATGGAAGGTCATATGTGATAATGGTACAAACCTGGTGGTGACAGCACACCTGGGAAACATTACATGTTTACTGCATGGTTCAGTACAAACATTTCTAGAACACTATTTTGGCAGGTATGTGTTGCTGCAGAAGGCACTGTTGCTGTGTGCTCACATTTTAAAATGCAAATGACAGGCCACATCCTGTGTGTGGCATGGACCATACCTCCCTGCTGTGCAAAGACATTATGGTGAAAAGGGGGGAATTGTTGCTGCTGTCTCTCATTCACCTCTGTATTTCTTATGTCAATAGTCTTTTAAGCTAATGGTTATGCCAAAACAGTGCTGCACTGTAAAACATATTTTTGCTGTTTTGGAAGCTTTTCGACACCCCTAAAGATGTTTTCTCTGCCTTCCATTTGGCCTACCATTGAATTTAATGGGTTTCGGAAAGGTTCAAAAAGGTTCGGTTTGGTGAACGTAGGCATTTGTTCGGTGAAGCTAGGCGAACCAAACTTTGAAAGGTTTGTTCATCTCAAGTCTCAACCAAATCACAGTCAAGAAAAATTAGCCATTGCTGCTAATAAAGAAGTTGTTCGGCCAGCTTCGGGATTCCAAGCTTGTCCTGCGTGTGTGTACAACTGTGTCTGGATACGATCAGATGACAAATGGAAGATGGGCTTCAATACCCGTGACAGCCACTACGAGTATCGGGTAATGCCATTCGGGCTTAGCAAAGCTGCATCAGTATTTCAGGATTTCTTCAATTATATATTTCTGCTATAAGATCTGCTATATTTATGCGTACTAGTGTGCTTGGACGAAATTTTAGTGTTTTCTCCTGATATGCCCACAAACAGGACACATGTTTGCCAAGTGCTGCAGAGAATAAAGGCCCATTTACATGCAAGGACATCGCTAACGAGATGTCGTTGGGGTCACGGAATTTGTGACGCACATCCGGCCTCGTTAGCGACGTTGCTGCATGTAACACCTACGAGCGAGTGTTAACGATCAAAAATACTCACCTAATCATTGATCGTGGACACGTCGTTCATTTTCATAATATCGTTGCTCATTGTGGATGCAGGTTGTTCGTCGTTCCTGAGGGAGCACACATCGCTATGTGTGACACCCCAGGAACGATGAACAACACCGTACCTGTGTCCTCCAGCAATGAGGTGGGCGTGTCTTTCCTTCGGCTGCTCTCCGCCCCTCCGCTTCTATTGGCCGCCTGCCGTGTGACGTCGCTGTGACGCCGCACGAACCGCCCCCTGAGAAAATAGGCAGTTCGCCTGCCACAGCGACGTCACTAGGCAGGTCAGTATGTGTGATGGGGACTAACGATATTGTGCAGCGGGCAGCGATTTGCGCGTGACGCACAAAGGACAGGGGCGGGTGCGGTCGGCAGCGACATCGCTAGCGATGTCGCTGTGTGTAAAGCAGCCTTAAAGGACAATTGTCTCTATGCTAAATACAAGAAGTGCCTGTTTTAACAGAGTTTCTGCAGAGAAGTGCGGGGATTGCAGAATCTTCTGGAAACTACTGGTAGTCCTTGTGGAACTACATATTCAAGCCAAAGCAAGTGAGGGTTGCTGAGCGTGCGAGGTTCGGCAGAGAAGTGTGGGGATTGCGGGTAAGTGTATAGTTTAAGCACAATCTCATAGTTTGACACAAGAACATACCATGTTTTTCCAAAAATAAGACACTGTATTTTTTTTTTGCCCCCCAAAAAAGCAGTAGGACGCATTTTTTGAGGAAGTTCTTATTCTTGGAGAAACACGGTTGGGGGGTAAGTTTACTCCCCCAAAAAGCAGATCTCCCACTTCCCAGGAGACTCACACTTACCAGACCCGGACATCTGCGTGGCTCCAAGGTCCTCCTGTGATTTCCGGTGGGTGTTGCATGCTGTCTTCCCCTGCTGCTGGCTGACACACACACACACACATGCTGACACACACACACAGCAGATCGCAAATCACACACGCACACACACACAGCAGATCGCACACACACACATCACATCCAGCGCTTCCGGCCTCAGGGAATGATTGGAGGAAGTCACGTGTGTCCGCAGGTCCTGTTGTGGCAGGTCCTTGCGCTCCACCGCACAGACTCTCTCAGGATTCTGCTGCCGAGAAAAGATCAGTGTTGCTGGATGTGGTGAGTATGTGTGCGATCTGATGTGTGTGATGCGATGTTTGTGTGTGATTTGATGTTTCTGTGTGATCCGATGTTTGTGTGTGTGATCTAATTATGTGTGTAATCTGGTGTTTGTGTGTGAGATCGGATGTATGTGTGTGAGATCTGATTGTGTGTGTGTTTGTGTGTGAGAGCTGAATGTGTGTGGGGGTGTGATCAGTGCAGGTCCTGCCGCTCAGCGTCGGGTGAGTGTGATTACGGGGTGCCCGCTGTGTATAATGAAGTGTCCTGCAGTATCTGTAACTTTTTTTGCTACATGGACACTTCATTATTGATCAGTGGCTAGGGCTTATTTTCGGGGGAGGGCTTATATTAAAGCCTTGCTCCGAAAATGCTGAAAATCCCTTATTTTTGGGGGAGGGCTTATTTTTGAAAAACACAGTAGTTTGAAGTTATCCTTAGTTTTATCTGTGCTGTTTATCCCTATTTATTAGGTGCTCCATGGACAATGCTACCAGGTGTTTATCTTGTAAGATGTATGCATGTCTTGAACAGCTGTTCGAGGGTGAATATGTCTGCACTCGATGCCAGCATGTTGCATATTTCGAAACCCAGGTAACTGATCTAAATATGCATCTTGCAACACTCAAGAGCATTGCAAATCTGGAGAGGAGTTTAGAGCTCACTGAGCTTTCTCTGGCTGGGTGTAACGCCTGCCTGGATCCACAGACTCAGATGGGCAGTAATGGAGAGGCTAGAGGGAAGCCACTCACCAAGCAGGACCCCCAGAACCCTGAAACCCTTTAACCCCTATACAGGGATTTGGAATTACACAGGGCCCTGGTGATCACTACCTGTGGAAGGCTGCAGTCCGATGAGAGTAGTAGTCAGGCAGGGTCAAACCAGGAATTGTGGAACAGGGACAGAATCGGCAGGCAATGACATAGTCAGCAAACGTAGCAGGGGTCAAATCCGGATCGGGCAGCAAGGTACAAAAACAGTAGGCAGGAGGGTAGTCAGAAAACACGCAGAAGTCAGCACACAGGAATCGCCAAACAGGACAGGACGTAACAGGAGCCAGGAAAATCAGAACTATCTCTGGCAGTGGTCATGTGACAGGAGGGGGAATAAGAAGGGTGTGGTGTCTTCCCATTGGCTGTAGCTGAATGCTGGCAACTTCAGCTGGAAGACACATGCCACCCACAGTCAGCCAGCGGTACTGCAGATCCCAAGATAACCCAGCCCAGTGGATGATCGGAGCCTGCACCCACCACCGGTGCCGCTGCCATCGACTCCTCTCCCATCACCAGCACCATCCACAGCAGGAACACGGCGTCCACTAGCGATCGGAGCAGAAGTCGCTGGAGCAGACTCCGGCGGTGAAGTAACAGTACCCCCCCTCCACGAGGGGCCTCCGGACCCTCAAAACACGGTTTCCCAGGAAATTGGAGGTGAAACCGCTGGACCAGACCCTTAGCATGAATATTGCTTGCAGGGACCCATGACCTCTCCTCAGGGCCGTAACCCCTCCAATGCACCAAATACTGTACCTCCCCTCTGACAATATGGGAATCAAGTATTCTCTGTACCTCATACTCCAAGTTACCTTCAACCAAAACAGGAGGAGGGGGGGCACTGACTGGGTGAACGGGGACACGATATAACTTGAGGAGGGACTTATGGAACACATTCGATATCTTAAAAGATGGGGGAGTTGTAGGCGGAAAGCTGTGGGATTAATTACCTCGATTATCTCGTAAGGTCCAATGAATCTTGGACCCAGCTAAGCAGAAGGGACCTTGAGTCTAATATTCCATGTGGATAACCATACCTTGTCCTCAACTCCAAGGCTAGGGCCCTTGGAACGTCTCTTATTAGCAGAGGAGGCTTGACCAACCTTTGCCTTCTTCAGGTTCTCTTTCACCTCAGACCAGATAGCCTTCAATTTGTCCACAGTTGATTCAGCCTCAGGAGTATCCAACACAGCGGAAGAAAAAAACCCAAAACGTGGATGCAACCCTAAATTGCAGAAAAAGGGGGTGGTCTTGATGGATTCCTGATACTGATTATTGATAGCGAACTCAGCTAGCAGCAGATATTCCACCCAGTCAGACTGACGGTCAGACACATAACACTGGAGATATTGTTCAAGGGTTTGATTGGAACGTTCAGTCTGACCATTGATCTCTGGGTGGTAGGCAGATGAAAAAGATAATTCTATATTGATCTTTTTACAAAACGCCCTCAAGCATTTCGAGACAAACTGTGTTCCTCGGTCAGAAACAATATTTTCCGGAACCCCATGTAGCCGCACAATATGCCTAATAAAAAACTTGCTAAGAGTTTCAGAATTGGGTAATCCAGACAGAGGAACAAAATGACACTGTTTGCTGAATCTATCCACTGCTACCCAGATACAGGTCTTCCCTTCTGAGGGTGGAAGGTCAGTGATGAAGTCCATGGAGAGATGTGTCCAAGGGCCTACTGGAGTAGGTAGGGACTGGAGAAATCCGGCAGGGCGGGTACACAAGCACAAGTTTCACAAGCCAGTACATATTCCTTACAATCTTTCGCTACGGTAGGCCACCAAAAATTCCTGGTTAATAATCGGAGGGTATTGCCGATACCAGGGTGACCTGCCAGCATAGAATTGTGGGATTCCTGGAGTACCCGTAGGTGAAGTGAGGGGGCGACAAACAGTTTATAGACAGGAGTGGTTTCAGGAGCTTGGTCTTGGGTATTATGAACCTCTTCTATCAAATCTAAGGAAACAGATGACATAATAATGCCTTTAGCTAAAATATGCACTGGTTCAGAGTTTTCAAACTGAGAGGGACAGAAGCTACAGGAAAGTGCATCAGCTTTTGTGTTCTTGGTACCGGGCTGGAATGTTACCACAAAATCAAATCTGGAGAAGAACAATGCCCACCTAGCTTGCCTAGGATTGAGTCTCTTAGCAGATTCCAGATAAGTGAGGTTCTTATGGTCTGTGATGACTGTGACCTTATGTTTGGCACCTTCGAGGAAGTGGCGCCATTCCTCGAAGGCCCATTTAATTGCCAACAGCTCACAATTACCAATGTCATAATTTCTCTCTGTGGGAGAAAACTTGCGGGAAAAGAAGGCACAAGGACGAAGCTGAGTGAGAGACAGAGTACCTTGTGATAGCACCGCTCCCACTCCAACCTCGGATGCATCGACTTCTACAATAAACGGACGCATAAGGTCAGGCTGAACCAGAATCGGGTCTGAGGAAAAACATTCTTTTAATTTTGAGAAGGCATGGATCACCTCTGGCTTCCAATTAACCATATCAGCCCCCTTTTTAATAAAATCAGTGAGGGGTTTGGCAATTTTGGAAAAATCTCTGATAAATTTGCGGTAATAATTAGCAAACCCAAGGAAATGCTGCAAGGCTTTCAGAGACTTGGGTTGCACCCACTCCTTAATCGGTTGAAGCTTAGAGGGATTCATGCGGAAGCCTTCTGCAGACAATATATAACCCAGAAAATTAACCTCTGCCTCAAAAAAAACACATTTCTCATATTTAGCAAATAGGGAGTTCTCACTGAGTCTCTGGAGTACAGTGCGTACATGTTGGACATGTGACGTAGCATCAGGAGAATAAATCAGGATGTCATCCAGATAGACCACCACATATTGACCAAAAATATCTCTGAAAATGTCATTAACAAAGTTCTGAAATACAGCCGGCGCATTACTTAACCCAAAAGGCATTACCAAATACTCATAGTGTCCCTCTGGAGTGTTAAATGCCGTTTTCCACTCATCTCCTCTCTGATGCGGATTAGGTTATATGCTCCCCTGAGATCCAGCTTGGTGAACCACTGGGCTCCTATGAGCTGGTTAAACAGATCGGGGTTGAGTGGCAGAGGGAAATGATTCTTTACAGTAATAGCATTAAGTTCACGGTAGTCAATACAAGGTCTGAGGCCACCATCTTTTTTATCAACGAAAAAGAATCCAGCGCCGACTGGTAACCTCTATGGTCTGATAAACCCTCTCTGCTGACTGTCTGCTATATAATCTTTCATGGCCTGATGCTCCGGACCAGAAAGACTATACATTTTACCCTTGGGGAGTCGGGAATTGGGGACCAAATCTATGGGGCAGTAATAATTTCTGTGCGGAGGTAATTTTTCAGATTCAGATTCAGAAAACACATCAGCAAATTCCCTGAATGCATTAGGTATAAAGATAGGTTCAGCTCTAGTCAGGTTCACAGATAACGACATACACGTCTCCTGAAACTCAGGGCTCCAGCATACAATCTCACCCTGGTGCCAGTCTATGACCGGATTATGTTTGCGCAGCAATGGCATGCCCAATACCACTGCTGACATCAGATTCTCAAGAAAAAAAAAGGACACAGATTCTACATGCAGAGCACCAACAAGCATGGAGATCTCTGGAGTTTCAAAAGTAACCACACCCTGAGTGAGAGGGGTGCTATCAATAGCAGATATTCTAATAGGTGCATTTAACCTTAGCAAAGGCAAATCCAGCTCTTTTGCTGCAATAGTGTCTATGAAATTAGCAGCAGAGCCACAATCAACAAAGGCCTGCAGTCGTAAAGATTTTCCCTAGTGAGACAATGAGACAGGTAACATTAACCTCATAGGGTCTGCAGGAAGTACCTGGGCACCTGAGCGGGTATCCTGGGGCCCAGTCAGGTGCTGCTGCTGCCTTGGAAGCGATTGCCTCTCTGATCTAGGCACTCCATGTTTGGCTCCACAACGTGATCTGCTCCCTTGCAGTCGACAGGACTCTGGACACGATGAGGTAGGTGCTGCAGGGGCTTGAAATTGAGCAGACCTGAGATCCTGCACTTGCTGTGTAAGTCCATGTACAAGGTCAAAAGGATGTGCACCTGAGCTTTCTCTGGCTGGGGCCAGTGCTATGGAGGAGGGTGGCGATGGGGATGGTCAGGACCCAGAGGTAGGTAGCTGGGTAACCGTTAGAAGAAGAGGTAGGGGGAAAAGTGTCAGAAAGCCTAGGCCTGATCTGGCACAACCTAGTAAATATGCCTGTTTGGCTGATATTAGGAATGCAGGTCCAGGACCAGGATCACTACGGCAGGATGTTGCTACTAGAAACCAGGAAAACAACTGCTGTAGGAAGGAGGGAAATAGGAGCCAAGGCCAGACAGATGTTGGTGGTAGGGGACTCTATAATTAGGTGGACAGAGACCGTGAATACTGAATAGTGTGTTGTCTGCTGGGTGCTCGGGTTCGGCATATTGCGGACCGGATAGACAGATTGCTGGGTGGGGTTGGGACATTGGTGCACATTGGTACTAATGACAAAGTTAGAGGCAGGTCCTTAAAACTGATTACTAGGAGAGAAGCTGAAGTCCAGGACCTCCAAGGTGGTGTTTTCAGAAATACTATCAGTGCCACAAGCATCACTAGAAAGACAGCAGGAGCTTAGGAAGAGAAATACATGGCTTAGAAATTGGTGCATGAAGGAAGGGTTCGGGTCAATGGAGAACTGGGCAAACTTCTCAAGTCGGCTACAGGCTCTATGGTAGGGACGGGCTGCACCTCAGTGAAGAAGGTGCAGCTGTACTGGGGGAGAAAATGGTCAGACAGATAGAGGAGCTTTTAAGCTAGGATCTGGGGGGAGGGAGGGTAGTGGAGAAAATAAGGGGATAGAGCAGATAAGGACAGTGAGAAGGGGGTAGGGGTCACTGAAGGATTGGGGAGGCTGGGACATGCAAGGAACGTAGGGAGGCTAGGAGTAATAAATGTGTTATTAGTATAAAATTTCTACTGGCAAAAGCAGTCTTGCAAACAAAATTAATGAATTGGAAACTGTTATGTTAACCATGGATTATGATGTGGTGGGCATTACGGAAACTTGGCTGGATGAAAGCCATGACTGGTAGAGGGTTATACTACATTCAGGAAGGACAGTAAATACAAAAAAGGTGGTGGGGTGTGTATATTTATCAAATGTAAACTAAAACCTGTGTTGAATGATGACATTGGGGGGGAACTGCAACAATGTAGAGTCAGTATGGGTTAATGTACATGGGGGTGAGGAAAAATGGAAAAATGCTAATTGGAGTTTGCTATAAGCCTCCTAACATACCTGAACAGGTAGAGGGTGAAATGCTGCAACAAATTGTAAAGTTTTGCATCACTTGTCCTTAGACCATAACCCTCATACCAAGGAATTACACCAATGATATACCATAACCACAAAAAACCATAGGGGACGGTGTATAACCTTAAAAAACTAGACTTTATTGTATTCAATATAAAACATCTATTAGCAACCATATGTGTCAATCAAGGATCATCAAAATATCACACTGGACATGTCATCATACCAAAATTTACTACAGTGAAAGCCAACCGCCTATAACATCCACATATATATAGCACTTCCATATTGGCATAAAACTGTATTGCTGGTGTCTGCTTGCCATATCATGCAACTACCACTAATTGCAACCCAGTTATTTTTATTTTTATTTATGCTGGGGTAACCATATTAACATAATGCTGTGAATAACATAATCAAAAATCGACTCAGTGAATTATCAACCCCACTAGGTGCTCAGGAATAGAGCATCACCGAGTCCTGGTTAAATCAATTGTAAATAATAGTATCACAAGCTGGATTCAGCATCTCACGTAGCAGGACCGTGCCTCCGAATGAGAAGCTGAATGCAAGGTAAATGATTACAGCGATAAACTGACCTGGCTGTTATGTAGAATTGGCGTGACTGTCCTTAATCCCGACGCGCGTTTCCCACTTCTTCAGGAGACGTGTGTATATAGATTTGAAAAGTGCGCCCTTTTATAGCGGTATCGGAACCCGGATATTGCGTGTGCGGTGACGTATTCCTGGCCATTTGCTGTTAGTGACGCGAGATCACCCGCGCTTCCGGGTATGTCACAGCCTTCTCCAAGTTCCGGTGGTTGGAACGCATGCTGCGTGTCAGTGGCCTCGGTAATGTTACCGTGGCAACCCAGCACACACAAAGCCGGGCGATCCCGCGTACCAGGGAGTCATTTGGTATATTCTTATTGTAAACATGTTAAAACTCTAGTGACAATAACATTATTATAAGGCTACCTTGAAGCTCCAATATAAAGATACTAGGTAAAGTTTCTTGGACATGCACTGTAGTTGTTATAAAGGGGCTGCATCACCCAACTCTTAAGATGAAATTAATCCCATTATCAAAGCACTATAATGCAAAAAGCGGAAGGAAAATAACACAACTCCCAACCATCGTATCACTATATCCGGTTCATAATCAAAGCTTGAAACTAATACAACCACCCAATGATCAATTCCATATCACAGTTGATTCCAACCATTTTCTCATAATAATATCTATGAAGTTTCTTCATTTTATGTTGATTGTAGGTGGTGGTCTTTTTCTCTCTCCTTTATCCAATTCACTGGTAGCCAGGAGGTCCTCAGTAATTTGTCACTTCCCAGTTCGTACTTCCAATGCAATAATACAGTTTACTAGGACAAATGGACAGACAGTTAATTAACACTTAAAATGATTTTTTTTAAAAAAATACCAAAATAACACCCATGGCCCACGCAACGATATCAACCCAAGGTACATCCCCCTTAGGACCGGATCTCACACCTGCTATGCGCTACTTGTTGTCATCACATGAATGTTAATAGAACCCTATCCAACCTAAAAACACTTAAAAAGAGGCTAAATTATAGACCCTCAATTCCCGGTTTACTCTAAGAAAGAATTGAAGCAAAAATGCTCATTTAACCCTTGTGGGGCTACAGTTCCCAATCTGAAAATCCATTGGCTTTCCAAGCGGGCTAGGGCCCTGCTGATAAATAGGAATAACACCATTCTAAGTCCGAACTGGGTGCAAAAACCTAAAAAAACTATCACTATGGGGAGATAAGGTATGCACACCAGTGACTATGTAAGGGGAATACATGAAATAGCAGAAACTGCTGTGTGAATACTGACTTGAAAAATCCAATAGCTCAATTCAGTAGCTAAATTTCTCTTGATTCATATGTTCATGGCAGTAATGCAGATTCCATTTTTCACATTTTCACTCTTGCATATAGCTATTGGATTTTTCAAGTCAGTATTCACACAGCAGTTTCTGCTATTTCATGTATTCCCCTTACATAGTCACTGGTGTGCATACCTTATCTCCCCATAGTGATGTTTTTTTATGTTTTTGCACCCAGTTCGACCTTAGAATGGTGTTCCAAACGTTATTCCTATTTGTTAGTATTTTTTCGTTTGTGAACCCTCCCCAACCACACCTATTGCCAATCCATATCATACGCATAAATAGCCTGGGTCTCAGCTTCCCATACACGGTAAGTTTTTTAACTGCATGAGAGGACACACACAAGCTAGGGACCCCAACGTAGAGAAATACTTTGGCGTAGTCTTGGGGCTCTATTGCATTGATCAATTCAGTAGCTAAATTTCTCTTGATTCATATGTTCATGGCAGTAATGCAGATTCCATTTTTCACATTTTCACTCTTGCATATAGCTATTGGATTTTTCAAGTCAGTATAAATTCTTTTAGTCCTAATGAACTGAGAAACAGTTGAAAAATGAAGTGGTGTCTGGTCCAGAATTGGATCAGATACATCAACAATATCTGGTTCATCTGGGAAGGCGCGGAGGAGGATCTACACCAATTCATGATTAGACTAAACAATAACAACAAAAACATCAAACTCACATATAGGTATGGTCGGGAAGTTGAGTTTCTGGATATAAGAGTGACAGCTACGGAGGAAGGAGATTTAATTACAGATGTATTCAGGAAAGAAACCGCAACGAATACAGTTAGGTCCAGAAATATTTGGACAGTGACACAATTTTCGCGAGTTGGGCTCTGCATGCCACCACATTGGATTTTAAATGAAATCTCTACAACAGAATTCAAGTGCAGATTGTAACGTTTAATTTGAAGGTTTGAACAAAAATATCTGATAGAAATTGTAGGAATTGTACACATTTCTTTACAAACACTCCACATTTTAGGAGGTCAAAAGTAATTGGACAAATAAACCAAACCCAAACAAAATATTTTTATTTTCAATATTTTGTTGCGAATCCTTTGGAGGCAATCACTGCCTTAAGTCTGGAACCCATGGACATCACCAAACGCTGGGTTTCCTTCTTCTTAATGCTTTGCCAGGCCTTTACAGCCGCAACCTTCAGGTCTTGCTTGTTTGTGGGTCTTTCCGTCTTAAGTCTGGATTTGAGCAAGTGAAATGCATGCTCAATTGGGTTAAGATCTGGTGATTGACTTGGCCATTGCAGAAGGTTCCACTTTTTTGCACTCATTAACTCCTGGGTACCTTTGGCTGTATGCTTGGGGTCATTGTCCATCTGTACTATGAAGCGCCGTCCGATCAACTTTGCGGCATTTGGCTGAATCTGGGCTGAAAGTATATCCCGGTACACTTCAGAATTCATCCGGCTACTTTTGTCTGCTGTTATGTCATCAATAAACACAAGTGACCCAGTGCCATTGAAAGCCATGCATGCCCATGCCATCACGTTTCCTCCACCATGTTTTTCAGAGGATGTGGTGTGCCTTGGATCATGTGCCGTTCCCTTTCTTCTCCAAACTTTTTTCTTCCCATCATTCTGGTACAGGTTGATCTTTGTCTCATCTGTCCATAGAATACTTTTCCAGAACTGAGCTGGCTTCATGAGGTGTTTTTCAGCAAATTTAACTCTGGCCTGTCTATTTTTGGAATTGATGAATGGTTTGCATCTAGATGTGAACCCTTTGTATTTACTTTCATGGAGTCTTCTCTTTACTGTTGACTTAGAGACAGATACACCTACTTCACTGAGAGTGTTCTGGACTTCAGTTGATGTTGTGAATGGGTTCTTCTTCACTAAAGAAAGTATGCGGCGATCATCCACCACTGTTGTCATCCGTGGACGCCCAGGCCTTTTTGAGTTCCCAAGCTCACCAGTCAATTCCTTTTTTCTCAGAATGTACCCGACTGTTGATTTTGCTACTCCAAGCATGTCTGCTATCTCTCTGATGGATTTTTTCTTTTTTTTCAGCCTCAGGATGTTCTGCTTCACCTCAATTGAGAGTTCCTTAGACCGCATGTTGTCTGGTCACAGCAACAGCTTCCAAATGCAAAACCACACACCTGTAATCAACCCCAGACCTTTTAACTACTTCATTGATTACAGGTTAACGAGGGAGACGCCTTCAGAGTTAATTGCAGCCCTTAGAGTCCCTTGTCCAATTACTTTTGGTCCCTTGAAAAAGAGGAGGCTATGCATTACAGAGCTATGATTCCTAAACCCTTTCTCCAATTTGGATGTGAAAACTCTCATATTGCAGCTGGGAGTGCGCACTTTCAGCCCATATTATATATATAATTGTATTTCTGAACATGTTTTTGTAAACAGCTAAAATAACAAAACTTGTGTCACTGTCCAAATATTTCTGGACCTAACTGTACGTTGCTACATGCGACATCCTGCCACCCCCAGTCTACATTAAAGGGAATCCCTGTTTCTCAGTTCATTAGGACTAAAAGAATTTGTACTAAACAGGAGGATTTTGACATACAAGCTAAGGAGCTAAAAGATCGCTTCCTACACAGAGGATAAAATAGGAGATGGATCAAAAGGGGCTATAAAAGGGCAAAGGAAACATCAAGAGATGCCCTTTTATATCCAGGCCCCAAAGTGAAACAAGATCAACCCATACGTTTAATTACAACTTTTCATAACCAATGGGGAGGTTTTCTATCCATATTGAAAAGACACTGGAATATATTGAAGTCAGACTCTATCTTAAGAAATTATATTCCAGACAGCCCCAAAGTAACAGCCAGGAGGAGTAAAAATTTAAAAGACTTGTTAGTCCATAGTCACCATCAAAAAATCAGAGGTAACCCTATACAACTAACCCTGGGCTTCTTTCCTTGTGGCATTTGTAAGGGCTGTTTGAATATGGATAGATAAAGCAAATTGATAAAGCAGCGAGTCTCGGAGAGGTAATTATTATGGGGGACTTTAACTATCCTGATATAAATTGGGGAACAGAAACTTGCAGTTCCAGCAAAGGAAATAGATTTTTGATAACAATGAAAGATAATTACCTTTCACAAATGGTACAGGACCCCACAAGAGGGGGAGCACTACTAGACCTTGTACTAACCAATAGGCCAGACCGCATATCAAATATACAAGTTGGGGGTTACTTGGGGAATAGTGATCACAAAATAATAAGTTTTCATGTATTCTTTAGTAAGATGTATAGTAGAGGGGCTACAAGGACACTAAACTTCAGGAAAGCAAATTTTAAACGGTTGAGAGATGATCTTAGTGCAATAAACTGGGATGATGTACTAAGTAATAAAAGTACACAAAGCAAATGGGAGACTTTTATGAGCATCCTGAATAGGGCTTGTGCAGAAAATATACCCTATGGGAACAAACATGCTAGAAATAGGAGGAAACCCCTATGGCTAAATAGAGCTGTAAGGGAAGCAATAAAAGAAAAACAGAAAGCCTTAAAAGAATTAAAGAGGGTAGGTAGTGATGAGGCATTATATAATTATAGAAAATTAAATAAAATATGTAAAAAGCAAATTAAGTTAGCTAAGTTTGAGACAGAGAGACTCATTGACTCATTGCGAGAGAAAGTAAAAATCCTAAAATATTCTTTAACTACATAAACAGTAAAAAACTGAAAAGCGATAGTGTTGGCCCCCTTAAAAATAGTCTTGGTGAAATGGTGGAAGGGGATGAGGGTAAAGCCAACCTGCTGAATGACTTTTTTTCTACGGTTTTTATACAAGAAAATGCCATGGCAGATGACATGACCAGTGATGCCATAAATTCACCCTTGAATATTACCTGCTTAACCCAGCAGGAAGTACGCCGCCGCCTCGAAATCACTAAGGTTGACAAATCTTTGGGCCCGGATGGCATACACCCCAGAGTACTACAGGAATTGAGTTCTGTGATAGATAGACCATTATTTTTAATCTTCTCAGATTCCTTAATAACAGGGTCGGTACCGCAGGACTGGCGCATAGCAAATGTGGTGCCAATATTCAAAAAGGGGACAAAAACTGAGCCGGGAAATTATAGGCCGGTAAGTTTAACCTCCACGGTTGGTAAAATCCTTGAGGGTTTCTTGAGAGATGCTATACTGGAGTATCTCAAGAAAAATAACCTTATGACAGAGTATCAACATGGGTTTATGAGGGATCGATCCTGTCAAACTAATTTGATCAGCTTCTATGAAGAGGTAAGTTCAAGCCTGGACCAGGGAAATGCAGTGGATGTTGTGTATATGGACTTTTCAAAAGCTTTTGATACGGTGCCACACAAAAGGTTGGTACATAAAATGAGAATAATGGGGATAGGGGAAAATATGTGTAACTGGGTTAAAAACTGGCTCAGTGATAGGAAACAAAGGGTGGTTATTAATGGTACGTACTCAGACTGGGTCTCAGTTCATAGTGGGGTACCACAGGGGTCAGTATTGGGCCCGCTTCTTTTCAACATATTTATAAATGACCTTGTTGGGGGCATGCGGAGTAGAATTTCAATATTTGCAGATGATACTAAACTCTGCAGGGTAATCAATACAGAGGAGGATAATTTTATATTACAGGGAGATTTATGTAAATTGGAGGATTGGGCTGAGAAGTGGCAATTGAAGTTTAATGTAGATAAATGTAAGGTCATGCACTTGGGTAGAGGAAATAACATTTATGATTATGTACTTAATTGTAGAACACTGGGTAAAACAGACACAGAAAAAGACTTGGGTGTATGGGTGGATGGTAAACTTCACTTTAGTGGACAGTGTCAGGCAGCTGCTGCCAGGGCTAATAAAATAATGGGATGTATTAAAAGAGGTATAAGTGTTCATGAAAAAAATATAGTTCTACCTCTGTACAAGTCACTAGTGCGACCGCACGTAGAATACTGTGTACAATTCTGGTCACCGATATATAAGGACATAGCTGAACTGGAGAGGGTGCAAAGAAGAGCGACCAAGATTATTAGAGGAATGGGGGGGCTGCAATACGAAGACAGGTTATTAAACTTGGGGTTATTTAGTCTGGAAAAACGAAGGCTTAGGGGAGATCTAATCACAATGTATAAATATATGAGGGGACAGTACAGAGACCTTTCCAAAGATCTATTTACACCTAGGCCTGCGACTGGAACACGGGGGCATCCGCTACGTCTTGAGGAAAGAAGGTTTAATCATAATCACAGACGAGGATTCTTTACTGTACGAGCAGTGAGACTATGGAATTCTCTGCCGCATGATGTTGTAATGAGTGATTCACTACTAACATTTAAGCAGAGCCTGGATGCCTTTCTTGAAAAATTTAATATAACCAGTTATGTATATTAGATTTTATGACAGGGTATTGATCCAGGGAACTAGTCTGATTGCCGGATGTGGAGTCAGGAAGGAAATTTTTTCCCCATTGGAACTTGTTTGCCACATTGGGGTTTTTTGCCTTCCTCTGGATCAACATGTTAGGCTACGGGTTGAACTAGATGGACTTAGAGTCTCCCTTCAACCTTAAAACTATGATACTATGATAGATCCGCCTCTTTCAATGGAAACAAGGATACAAAAACGTATGAGATAAGAACACATCTCACATGTGCCTCAAAAAATGTAGTGTATCTGGCAGTGTCCCTGCAAACTCAAATACGTGGGCATAACTACACGGGAATTAAAAATACGTGTAAGGGAACACGTAAGAGATATAGAAAAAGCTAAGACAGCGAAAGAGGGGGAACATCTGAAATCAATTCCTAGACATTTCCAGAGATTCCACCATTGTAACCCTAGAGGCCTGAGAATTAAAGCAATCGATCAAGTTAATTTGGGCCTGAGGGGAGGTGACATCAGCAGGGCCCTAGCCCGCTTGGAAAGCCAATGGATTTTCAGATTGGGAACTGTAGCCCCACAAGGGTTAAATGAGAATTTTGGCTTCAATTCTTTCCTAGAGTAACCCGGGAATTGAGGGTCTATAATTTAGCCTCTTTTTAAGTGTTTTTAGGTTGGATAGGGTTCTATTAACATTCATGTGATGACAACAAGTAGCGCATAGCAGGTGTGAGATCCGGTCCTAAGGGGGATGTACCTTGGGTTGATATCGTTGCGTGGGCCATGGGTGTTATTTTGGTATTTTTTTAAAAAAAATCATTTTAAGTGTTAATTAACTGTCTGTCCATTTGTCCTAGTAAACTGTATTATTGCATTGGAAGTACGAACTGGGAAGTGACAAATTACCGAGGACCTCCTGGCTACCAGTGAATTGGATAAAGGAGAGAGAAAAAGACCACCACCTACAATCAACATAAAATGAAGAAACTTCATAGATATTATTATGAGAAAATGGTTGGAATCAACTGTATTATGGAATTGATCATTGGGTGGTTGTATTAGTTTCAAGCTTTGATTACGAACCGGATGTAGTGATATGATGGTTGGGAGTTGTGTTATTTTCCTTTCGCTTTTTGCATTATAGTGCTTTGATAATGGGATTAATTTCATCTTAAGAGTTGGGTGATGCAGCCCCTATATAACAACTACAGTGCATGTCCAAGAAACTTCACCTAGTATCTTTATATTGGAGCTTCAAGGTAGCCTTATAATAATGTGACTGTCACTAGAGTTTTAACACGTTTACAATAAGAATATACCAAATGACTCCCTGGTACGCGGGATCGCCCGGCTTGCCGGATGCCGACTCCAACATTACGGTAATTTTGCAGCGCATGCGTGCTGGGTTGCCACGGTAACATTACAGAGGCCGCTGACACGCAGCATGCGTTCCAACCACCGGAGCTTGGAGAAGGCCGTGACATACCCGGAAGCGCGGGTGATCTCGCGTCACTAACAGGGAATGGCCAGGAATACGTCACCGCACATGCAATATTCCGATACCGCTATAAAAGGGCGCACTTTTAAAATCTATATACACACGTCCCCTGAAGAAGTGGGAAACGCGCGTCGGGATTAAGGACAGTCACGCCAATTCTACATAACAGTCAGGTCAGTTTATCGCTGTAATCATTTACCTTGCATTCAGCTTCTCATGCGGAGGCACAGTCCTGCTACATGAGATGCTGAATCCAGCTTGCGATACTATTATTTACAATTGATTTAACCAGGACTCGGTGATGCTCTATTCCTGAGCACCTAGTGGGGTTGATAATTCACTGAGTCGCATTCTGATTTTTGATTATGTTATTCACAGCATTATGTTAATATGGTTACCCCAGCATAAATAAAAATAAAAATAACTGGGTTGCAATTAGTGGTAGTTGCATGATATGGCAAGCAGACACCAGCAATACAGTTTTATGCCAATATGGAGGTGCTATATATATGTGGATGTTATAGGCGGTTGGCTTTCACTGTAGTAAATTTTGGTATGATGACATGTCCAGTGTGATATTTTTGATGATCCTTGATTGACACATATGGTTGCTAATAGATGTTTTATATTGAATACAATAAAGTCTAGTTTTTTAAGGTTATACACCGTCCTCTATGGTTTTTTGTGGTTATAACAAATTGAAAAGGCAGCTAATAATAATAATAATAATAATGTTCTAATTATGGGGGATTCAACTATCGAGGCATACAGTGGGACATAGAATCTTTTGGTTGTGCTAAAAGCTGTAAGTTCTTATCTACAATTCAAGACAATTATCTCTCTCAGTTAGTAGATGAACTGACCAGGGGAGATAATTTGCTAGATCTCGTCCTGTCAAATAGACCAGATACAATTTCAGATCTACAGGTCCGGGAATACTTGGGCAATAGCGATCATAATATGGTAAGCTTCAAAGTAATATTCCATAGAACATTTATGGCTACTTTCACACTTGCGTTCAACGGCAGCTGTTGCTATCTGCAGCCTTGAGGAATTACAGTAACCGTTGCAGGAAACAGTTTTATTCCTCATAGACTTCTATTAGCTATGGATAGCAACGGATGGTCTTGCATTGCAACCGCCCTGCGGCGCATCAGTTTTGTTGCTGACCGTCGGGCAGAAGGAATGCTGAATGTAGCGTTTTTTTGTTGCTGTAAAAAAACGCACTCTGCAGGATTCCGTTGGGATCCGTTACGAGGCATAATGAATGTCTATGGTGCTGGGTTCCATCGCTATGTGTTTGGCGACGCATTCCAGTGCAGGATTCCATCACGTTCTACTGAGCATGCTCAGCATGTCCAGCAGAACATTCTAAATCTTTTAAAAGCACTACTGGTCCCTGTTTCTGTCTGTCTGTCGGTTTCTCTCTCTGTCGGTCGATCTGTCGGTCGGTCGGTCGCTATCTTTCTCTGTCAATGTCAGTTTATATTTCTCTCTCTGTCAATGTCAGTCTCTCTCTCTCTCTCTCTCTGTCGGTCTCTCCCTCTCTCATACTCCCTGATCACCGTCGCGGCGCTGCACAGCTGTCACACTTCTCTGGCGGGTTCTCCTCTTTTGAAAATGCCGGCCGCTCATTATTCCATCTAGTATTCACTGCTTCCCCGGCCCACCGGTGCCTATGATTGGTTGCAGTCAGACCCACCCCCACGCTGAGTGACAGCTGTCTCACTGCAACCAATCACAGCCGCCGGTGGGCGGGTCTATATCGTGCAGTACAATAAATAATTTAAAAAAACGGCACTCAGTCCCCCCCCAATTTTGATACCAGCCAATGTAAAGCCACACGGCTGAAGGCTGGTATTCTCAGGATGGGGAGCCCCACGTTATGGGAAGCCCCCCAGCCTAAAAATATCAGCCAGCAGCTGCCCGGAATTGCCGCAACCATTAGATGTGACAGTCCCAGGACTCTACCCGGCTCATCCCGAATTGCCCTGGTGCAGTGGTAATCGAGGTAATAAGGAGTTAATGGCAGCAGCCCATAGCTGCCAATAAGACTTAGGTTAATCATGGCAGGCGTCTATGAGACATAGTCCATGATTAACCTGTTAGTGAAAGTAAATAAACACATACACCCGAAAAAATCCTTTATTTGGAATAAAAGACAAAAAAACCCCCTCTTTCACCACTTTATTAAAATCTCCAAATACCCCTCCAGGTCTGGCGTAATCCACACGAGGTCCCGCGACGCATCCAGCTCTGCTTCATGAAGCTGACAGGAGCGGCAGTAAAACACCGCCACTCCTACGAGCTCTACGCAGCAACTGAAGTGAATCGGGCTGTCAGCGGGGACGTCATTGAGGTAATGCCGGCGTGTGTGCGGTGATGATGTGGGCGGTAGTGCCTGTGTGTGCTGTGGTGATGGGTGCGGTAGTGCTGGTGTGTGTGCGGTGATGATGTGAGCAATAGTGCGTGTGCGGTGATGATGGATGAGGTAGTGCCGGTGTGTGCTCGGTGATGATGAGTGCGGTAGTGCGTGTGCGTGTGCGGTGATGTAGGCGGTAGTGCCGGGATGTGTGCGGTGATGATGTGGGCGGTAGTGTCGGGATGTGTGCCGTGATGATGTGGGCGGTAGTGTCGGGGTGTGTGCGGTGATGATGTGGGTGGTAGTGTCGGGATGTGTGCGGTGATGATGTGGGCGGTAGTGTCGGGATGTGTGCCGTGATGATGTGGGCGGTAGTGTCGGGGTGTGTGCGGTGATGATGTGGGTGGTAGTGTCGGGATGTGTGCGGTGATGATGTGGGCGGTAGTGTCGGGATGTGTGCCGTGATGATGTGGGCGGTAGTGTCGGGGTGTGTGCGGTGATGATGTGGGTGGTAGTGTCGGGATGTGTGCGGTGATGATGTGGGCGGTAGTGTCGGGATGTGTGCCGTGATGATGTGGGCGGTAGTGTCGGGGTGTGTGCGGTGATGATGTGGGTGGTAGTGTCGGGATGTGTGTGGTGATGATGTGGGCGGTAGTGTCGGGATGTGTGCGGTGATGATGTGGCCGGTAGTGTAGGGATGTGTGCGGTGATGATGTGGGCGGTAGTGTCGGGATGTGTGCCATGATGATGTGGGCGGTAGTGTCGGGGGTGTGTGCGGTGGTGATGTGGGTTGTAGTGTCGGGATGTGTGCGGTGATAATGTGGGCGGTAGTGTCGGGATGTGTGCGGTGATGATGTGGGCGGTAGTGTCGGGATGTGTGCAGTGATGATGTGGGTGGTAGTGTCGGTGTGTGTGTGGTGATGATGTGGGCGGTAGTGTCGGGGTGTGTGCGGTGAAGATGAGGGCTCTCTCAGCTAAAGAAAACTTAACGCAACACGTTATTTCACTAGAATCCGTTGCCTTTACTATCACACTTTTTGCAAGGCATCCGTCACATGCTTTACACAACGCATTGTGACGGATGCCGTTCAACGCAAGTGTGAAAGTAGCCTAAAAGGGGAAATGCTAAAAGCTGGAATTTTAGGAAAGCTGATTTCAACAAATTAAGGGAAGACCTTAATTGTGTAGATTGGGACAATGTTATGGTAACTGGGGATACCGAACATAAATGGGGAAAGTTTAAGGATATACTTTTAGAGTCCTGTAAAAAACTTATACCCTCTGGTAAGAAAATGTCCAGCAATAAAAAGAAACCACTATGGATAAATAAAACTGTACAAAGTATAATAAAACAAAAACAAATGCATGAAAATAAACTGAAAACAACCACAGCAAATGACAACCTCTGATAAGAACAAAAAGAACCAAACAAAAATAAAGAGCCAAGCACTTATCTGGGGTAGATTTGGTCTGGAGCAGGATGAAGCAGGCTGGTGAACAAAGAACAACTGACATCCGGCATAGCCTGCTATCAGACCAGGGATTAAATAAGCAGAGAGTTAGCAATGGAAACGCCCATTGCTCAACACACCTGGTCTCTTTCCAAACCATTCCTGGCCACAAGAGGGAGCCTCACAGCAGCCAAAGCATAACTGACATTCACAACAGTGCGCAGCATGGGGGATGGAGCATGATGGGGGTGCACACCTCCCCCAAAACACACACACACTGCAACACACGCACCACACAACACACCACACACACACTGGGAACCACAAACACTGCCCTACACAGACACCCACACACACAGACAACGCCGCACACACACAACACCCAACACACAAACACCGCGGCACACACAAGTATACACACACACCGCAACACACACACACTGCACAAAACATACCTCCCCCAAAACACACACACACTGCACAAAACATACCTCCCCCCAAAACACACACATGCACCCGACACACACACACACACACATACACACACCAACACACACACAAACCGTGCAACACTCACAGCACCAAACACACACAATGCTGCAGACACACAGCGCTCCACAAACAACGCAACACACAACAAAACACACAAACAACACCACTCTCACACACTCCCACACCCAGGCAACACCCAGAACATTCACAGCGCCCTACACAAACACTTGGCAACTACACACAACAACATCTATATAAATAACAAAAATCATACATTAACTACACAATAAATTCTAGAATACCCGATGCGTTAGAATCGGGCCTCCATCTAGTCTTTTATAAATGCCAAAGGGATTACAAAGGATAGTATCGGCCCCTTAAAATACAATATTAAGTTAGTTATAGAGGACAAACAAAAGACTGAGATATTAAACAGGAACTTCACATCAGTGTTCACTAAGGAACTGACTGTACCAGGGATCATTCAACAAGTGAAAAATCAAAGTTCACCACCCGATATAATTAATTTAACACAAGAAGAATATGTCTGCATCTGAGTAAATTAAACATTGACAAATCCCCCGGGCCAGATGGCATTCATCCACGAATATTGAGGGAATTGAGCGCCGTAATCGACAGACCACTGTATCTCATCTATTTAGACTCACTTGTAACAGGGTTGGTGCCTCAGGATTGGAGGATTGCTGATGTGGTACCGACATTTAAGAAAGGTAAGAGGGTGGATCCAGTCAACTACTATCCAGTAAGCCTGACATTAGTAGTATGCAAAATTTTTGAGGGCATTTTAAGGGATGACATGCAAAAATATATTACAGAAAATAATATAATAACGGACAGACAGCATAGATTCATGAAAGATAAGTCGTGTCTAATCAACCTGTTGGGTTTCTCTGAGGGGGTAAGTGCAAATCTGGATATTGGTAATGCAGCTGATGTGATTTAGTTGGATTTTGCAAAGGTATTTGATACTGTACCACATAATAGCTTTTTACTAAAGCTCCAGAAGCAGAGACTACAGGTACCGTCACACTATGCGACGCTCCAGCGATCCCACCAGCAACCTGACCTGGCAGGGATCACTGGAGCGTCACTACATGGGTTGCTGGTAAGCTGTCAAACAGGCAGATCTCACCAGCAACCAGTGACCAGCCCCCAGCGACGCGTGGAAGCGATGCTGCGCTTCATAACTAAGGTAAATATCGGGTAACCAACCCGATATTTACCTTGGTTACCAGCGCACATCGCTTAGCGCTGGCTCCCTGCACTCCTAGCCAGATTACACATCGGGTTAATTACCTGATGTGTAGTCTCGCTATGTGTGCAGGGAGCCGGCACTGACAGCGTGAGAGCGGCGGACGCTGGTAATGAAGGTAAATATCGGGTAACCAAGGAAAGGGCTTCTTGGTTACCCAATATTTACATTGGTTACCAGCGTCCGCAGAAGCCGGCTCCCTCCTCACTGCACATTTAGTTGTTGCTCTCTCGCTGTCACACACAGCGATGTGTGCTTCACAGCAGGAGAGCAACAACTAAAAAATGGTCCAGGACATTCAGCAACAACCAGCGACCTCACAGCAGGGGCCAGATTGTTGCTGGATGTCACACACAGCAACATAGCTAGCAACATCGCTGTTGCGTCACAAAAATCGTGCCTCAGCAGCGATGTTGCTAGCGATGTTGCTTAGTGAGACGCAGCCTTTAGGGAAACTACCGTGTTTCCCCGAAAATAAGACATCCCCCGAAAATAAGACATCCCAGGAATTTTCAGGGAAGCTTTAATATAAGACATCCCCTGAAAATAAGACATAGCTGCGGTCAATAATGAAGTGTCATGCAGTGGTGAAAGAGTTAAAGACACTGCAGGACACTTCATTATAGGCAGCGGGCACCCCAGAAGAGAGAAGACAGACGAAAGAAGACCCCCAATCATACTTACTAGAAGCCGACCGGGAGCAGGTGAGCGCATCAAGGTCCTGCAGCGGTGGAACACACACACACACACACACACACACACATAAGAACAGACACACAGACACATCAGATCACACTCACTCTCACACACACCTCACACACACATCAGATTGCATCCACACACTCACAACATCCAGGGATATCGCTTGCTTCTCGGCGGCGATACTGTGCGTGCAGTGACCTTCCAGGACCTGCCGGAGGATCACATGGCCGGAAGCATGTGGTATCTCCGGATGTTGTGAGTGTGGGAGCGATATCGTCAGTGTATGTGTGTGAGTGTATGCGATCGGATGTGTGCGTGTATGCTGTCTGATGTGTGAGTGTGTTCTGATGTGTGAGTGTATGCGATCGGATGTGTGCGTGTATGCTGTCTGATGTGTGAGTGTGTTCTGATGTGTGAGTGTATGCGATCGGATGTGTGCGTGTATGCTGTCTGATGTGTGAGTGTGTTCTGATGTGTGAGTGTATGCGATCGGATGTGTGCGTGTATGCTGTCTGATGTGTGAGTGTGTTCTGATGTGTGAGTGTATGCGGTCTGATGTGTGAGTGTGTTCTGATGTGTGAGTGTATGCGATCGGATCTGTGAGTGTCGGCAGAAGGCAGAGGAGCACGGCGTGCAGCACAGCTGCTGGGACCACCCACCGGAGGGCACAGGGAGAAGTGGGGTGTGAGTGTATGCGATCAGATGTGTGACTGTGTGTGAACTTAAGCGATCGGATCTGTGAGTATCGGCAGGAGGCAGAGGAGCACAGCGTGCAGCACAGCTGCTGGGATCGTGGGGTGGGTGGGAAGAAGTGGGGTGGGTGTGTGTTTGTGTGTGAGTGAGTGTGATCTGATGTGTGTGTGTGTGTGTGTGTGAGATCTGATGTCAGCCAGACGCAGGGGAGCACAGCTGCAGGGAGATCACAGGGAGAAGTGTGTGTGTGTGTGTGTGTGTGTGTGTGTGTGAGAGAGATCTGATGTCAGCCAGACGCAGGGGAGGCGTGCAGCGTACCTGATGGGAGATCACAGAAGGATCTGGGAGCCATACAGATGCCTGGGGCTGGTAAGTATGACGATCCTGGGATGGGGGGGTCTGCTTTTTGTGGGGGGTAAACTTACCCTCAACCATGTCTCCTCGAGAATAAGACACCCCCTGAAAATAAGACATAGTGCTTTTTTCAGGGCAAAAAAAAATATAAGACAGTGTCTTATTTTCGGGGAAACAGGGTATATGCAACTGGGTAAGGAATGGCTAGAAGATAGGAAACAAAGAGTAGTCCTAAATGGTACATTCTCTAAATGGGCTATAGTAAGCAGTGGGGTGCAGCAGGGATCTGTGGTAGGACTGATTCTTTTTAATCTCTTTATTAATGACCTTGTGGATGGGATTGATAGTAAAGTGTCAGTCTTTGCTGATGACACCAAACTATGTAGGATATTAAAAACTGAGCTTGATAGTACAATATTACAAAAAGATCTAGATAAGATGCCAGAATGGGCAGATACTTGGCAAATGAAATTTAATGTTGATTAATGTAAAGTAATGCACCTGGGATGGAGTAATCCTATAGCTGCGTACACAATAAATGAAAGTAAACTCAGGACTACAGAATTGGAGAAGGACTTGGGTATTCTTATTACAAATAAGCTGAGTAGCAGTACTTAATGTAAAGCTGGGTTCACACTAAGCGACAGCGACAACGACGTCGCTGTTACGTCACCATTTTCGGTGACGTAACAGCGACCTTGTAAGTCGCTGTTATGATCGCTGCTTAGCTGTCAAACACAGCAGAAGCAGCGATCATAACGTCGCTGTGCTACATGTGCAGAGAGCAGGGAGCCGCGCTTAGCGCTGGCTCCTTGCTCTCCTAGGTACAGTACACATCGGGTTAATTAACCCGATGTGTGCTGCAGCTACATGTCACAGTGCAGAGAGCAGGGAGCCGCGCGCACTGCTTAGCGCTGGCTCCTTGCTCTCCTTGCTACAGTATACATCGGGTTAATTATCCGATGTGTACTGCAGCCACATGTGCACAGAGCAGGAGCCGGCACTGGCAGCAAGAGCGGAGGCTGGTAACGAAGGTAAATATCGGGTAACCAGGGAAAGGTCTTCCCTTGGTTACCCGATGTTTACGCTGGTTACAGCTTTCCGCTGCTGCCAGACGCCGGCTCCTGCTCTCTGCTCGCTTCATTTCGTCGCTCTCTCGCTGTCACACACAGCGATGTGTGTGTCACAGCGGGAGAGTGACGACCAAAAAATGAAGCTGGACATTCAGCAACGACCGGCGACCTCACAGCAGGGGCCAGGTCGTTGCTGGATGTCACACACAGCGACAGCGACGGGACGTCGCTGCAACGTCACATAAAATGGTGACGTAGCAGCGACGTCATTGTCGTTGTCGCTGTGTGTGACACCAGCTTTAAGCAGCAGCTGCTAAAGCAAACAAGATAAGATTTTAGGGTGTATAAAAAGAGATTAAATCCCGTGATCCCAACGTATTGTTAGCCCTCTATAAATCACTTTTAAGGCCACATCTGGAATATGAGATCCAGTTTTGAGCTTCACATTTTAAAAAGGACATTCAAAAGTTAAGGGGGCTTTACATGCAACGACATCGCTAACGAGATGTCGTCGAGGTCACGGAATTCGTGACGCACATCCGGCCTTGTTAGCGAGGTCGTTGCATGTGACACGTACGAGCGACCAAAAATACTAACCTAATCGTAGATCATTGACACATCGTTCAAATCCCAAATATCGTTGATGGTGCAGGACGCAAGTTGTTCGTCGTTCCTAAGGCAGCACACATTGCTACGTGTGACACCCGAGGAACAACAAACAACACCGTACCTGCGTCCTCCGGCAACGAGATGGGCGTGACTTTCATTCGGCTGCTCTCCACCCCTCCGCTTCTATTGGACACCTGCCATGTGACGTCGCTGTGATGTCCCCCTTAGAAAAGAGGCAGTTTGCGGGCCACAGCGACGTCGTTAGGCAGGTAAGTTCGTGTGACGGGTACTAGCGATATCGTGCGCCACGGGCAGCGATTTGCCCATGATGCACAAACGACAGGGGCGGATGCTTTCACGAGCGACATCGCTAGTGATGTCGCTGCATGTAAAGCTCCCTTTTGAGTCACTTCAAAGGCAGCTAACTAGATTACTACAAGGAATGTAAGGCCTCCCATATGATGAGAGGTTGAAAAAGTTAGATACAGTGCCTACAAGTAGTATTCAACCCCCTGCAGATTTAGCAGGTTTGATAAGATGCAAATAAGTTAGAGCCTGCAAACTTCAAACCAGAGCAGGATTTATTAACAGATGCATAAATCTTACAAACCAACAAGTTATGTTGCTCAGTTAAATTTTAATAAATTTTCAACATAAAAGTGTGGGTCAATTATTATTCAACCCCTAGGTTAAATATTTTGTGGAATAACCCTTGTTTGCAATTACAGCTAATAATCGTCTTTTATAAGACCTGATCAGGCCGGCACAGGTCTCTGGAGTTATTTTGGCCCACTCCTCCATGCAGATCTTCTCCAAGTTATCTAGGTTCTTTGGGTGTCTCATGTGGACTTTAATCTTGAGCTCCTTCCACAAGTTTTCAATTGGGTTAAGGTCAGGAGACTGACTAGGCCACTGCAACACCTTGATTTTTTCCCTCTTGAACCAGGCCTTGGTTTTCTTGGCTGTGTGCTTTGGGTCGTTGTCTTGTTGGAAGATGAAATGACGACCCATCTTAAGATCCTTGATGGAGGAGCGGAGGTTCTTGTTCAAAATCTCCAGGTAGGCCGTGCTATCCATCTTCCAATGGATGCGGACCAGATGGCCAGGCCCCTTGGCTGAGAAACAGCCCCACAGCATGATGCTGCCACCACCATGCTTGACTGTAGGGATGGTATTCTTGGGGTCGGTTGCAGTGCCATCCAGTCTCCAAACGTCACGTGTGTGGTTGGCACCAAAGATCTCGATCTTGGTCTCATCAGACCAGAGAACCTTGAACCAGTCTGTCTCAGAGTCGTCAAAGTGATCATGAGCAAACTGTAGACGAGCCTTGACATGACGCTTTGAAAGTAAAGGTACCTTACGGGCTCGTCTGGAATGGAGACCATTGCGGTGGAGTACGTTACTTATGGTATTGACTGAAACCAATGTCCCCACTGCCATGAGATCTTCCCGGAGCTCCTTCCTTGTTGTCCTTGGGTTAGCCTTGACTCTTCGGACAAGCCTGGCCTCGGCACGGGTGGAAACTTTCAAAGGCTGTCCAGGCCGTGGAAGGCTAACAGTAGTTCCATAAGCCTTCCACGTCCGGATGATGCTCCCAACAGTGGAAATAGGTAGGCCCAACTCCTTGGAAAGGGTTTTGTACCCCTTGCCAGCCTTGTGACCCTCCACGATCTTGTCTCTGATGGCCTTGGAATGCTCCTTTGTCTTTCCCATGTTGACCAAGTATGAGTGCTGTTTACAGGTTTGGGGAGGGTCTTAATTAGTCAGAAAAGGCTGGAAAAAGAGATAATTAATCCAAACATGTGAAGCTCATTGTTCTTTGTGCCTGAAATACTTCTTAATACTTTAGGGGAACCAAACAGAATTCTTGTGCTTTGAGGGGTTGAATAATAAATGACCCTCTGAATAAACTTTTCACAATTTAAAAAAAAAATAAAAAAAGAAATAACATTCTTTTTTGCTGCAGTGCATTTCACACTTCCAGGCTGATCTACAGTCCAAATGTCACAATGCCAAGTTAATTCCGAATGTGTAAACCTGCTAAATCTGCAGGGGGTTGAATACTACTTGTAGGCACTGTATGTTTAGCTTATTAATGAGATCTCCTCTGAGACATCTTTTTTCTATGTATAAATACATGGGGGTCAATATAAAGGACTGGCAAATGACCTATTTCTTCCAAAGACAATATTAAGGACTATCAGCATACACTGCGAGTGGAAGAAAAATTATTTCGGCAGCTAAATAGGAAATTGTTCTTTACAGTTAGAGCAGTCAGACTGTGGAATGCCCTACCACAAGAGGTAGTAATGGCATATACTTTAACAGCTTTTAAAAAAGGGCTGGATGATTTTCTCAGTACACACAACATTGTCGGTCTATAAGTGACTTAGGGACAAAATGTAGGATTGGTGGAGGAATGTTGAACTAGAAGGACCTAGGTCTTAACCTATGTAACTATGTAACAGTCTTTCCTGCCGTTCTTTAGGCCGCTTTACACGCAACGACATCGCTAACGAGATGTCGCTGAGGTCACGAAATTCGTGTCGCACATCCGGCCTCATTAGCAACGTCGTTGTGTGTCACACGTACGAGCGACCGCTAAGGATCCAAAATACCACATCGTTGATTGTTGACACGTCATTCATTTTCAAAATGTCGTTGATCTTCTGGGACGCAGGTTGTTCGTCATTCCTGAGGCAGCACACATCGCTACGTGTGACACCCCGGGAACAATGAACAACAGCGTACCTGCGTCCTTCGGCAACGAGGTGGGAGTAACCTTCATGCAACTGCTCTCCGCCCCTCCACTTCTATTGGTTGCCTGCT
Organism: Anomaloglossus baeobatrachus; assembly: GCF_048569485.1. Lineage (NCBI taxonomy): Eukaryota > Metazoa > Chordata > Amphibia > Anura > Aromobatidae > Anomaloglossus > Anomaloglossus baeobatrachus. The sequence continues at coordinate 223,627,904 of NC_134357.1, forward strand.
GTGTGACGTCGCTGTGACGTCGCTGTGACGCCACACTAACCGCTCCCTTAGAAAAGAGGTTGTTAGCCGGCCACAGTGACGTCGTTAGGAAGGTAAGTATGTGTGACGCGTACCTCCGATATTGTTCGCCGCGGGCAGCGATTTGCCCGTGACGCACAAACGACAGGGGCGTGTGCGATCGCTAGCAACATCACTAGCAATGTCGCTGCGTGTAAACCGCCCTTTTGTCTCGGACATCGGTCTGAGAATGCATCAAGACAAGGTATTGGTGGTGCTGAAGAGGCCTTAACCTGATGGTTTGAAAGCTATCCAATGGTTTCACCAATTAATATCAGCCGTTCAAACTGGAATTCTTGTCCCAGATTCCTACCATCTCGGCTCTGACCCGCAAGAGGGCGAATCCCAAGGTGTGGACTCCAGAAGTAGAGGACGCATTTATCGCCCTCGAGCAGGCCTTCTCTTCGGTTAGGGCGCTGCATAGACCGGAGATTAGTATGCAATTCATTTTAGAAGTAAATGCTTTATATTCTGGTGCCGGTGTGTCCTCACAGGGAAGTCTGCTGCTCGTTAACTTGTGGATTCTTTTCCAGGGTCTTCTCTCTTGCTGAGTGCAACTATTTGACTGGCAACCAAGAAATGTTGGTGATAAAGATGGCTCTGGAGGACTGGCAAAATCTGCTGGGAGGGGAAGTGCATCTAGTCATCATCAACATCTACATCGACCAACAAAAACTTGGCCTACCTTCAGTTGGCTCAGAGGTTGAATCCGTGGCAAGCCCGGTGGCCATTGTTCTTTGTCTGCTTCGACTTCGCTCTACATTTCCACTGGGCTAAGTAGAACGTCAAGTAGGGATGAGCGAGTATACTCGTTACTACTCGGTACTCGCCAAGTAGTACGGTGTTAGGGCTACTCGTAACTCCGCGAGTATCCTTATAATTACTCATTAGGAGTATCGAGTAGGGATGGGCGATCCCGAACTATAAAGATATATAAAGCACATTATTAAAAAACATTATGATCATACTTACAGGTCCTACGACACGACCTGCAGAGTCTGCCTCCCGACGCTTCTGCGTCCATCCGATCATTGCTGTGCCCTCCCGGTAACCAGCTCTGACTACTGAAAGACCTTCAATGACGTCATAGCCATGTGACCCAGTCTCGTGTGACTGCTGTATTACCACATTGGCTACATACTGGTCACATGACTATGACGTCTCGAAGGTCCTGGTATCTGAACTTTGTCACTGCGCTGTCGCGTCAGCATCCTCGGCTGCACACTCTCCTGACAGGGGTGGTCAGCGCTCGTGTCCGGAGAGTGTCAGTCCGTTCGGGGTGATGCCGATGCGAGACTGCACGAGTCACATGTAAGTGGAGCTCCAGCCTCAGTGTCAGCCTGCATCTCACTCTGTATAGCCACTGCTGTACAGAGTGATGTAGCAGAATTGACATTGCTTTTTGCTCCCTCTGCTTCTCACTGTGTATAGACTGTCTGTACAGTGGGATGTAGCAGAGTTAACATTGCTCATGGCTCTCTCTGCTTCTCACTTTGTATAGACACTGTCTGTGCACAGTGATGTAGCAGAGATGACATTACTCTCCCTGTGGATTATGTACTACGAATTTTTTTATAATAAAGATGGAGTCTCTAAATATTTTTTTGTTTTATTTCTAATATAAAATGTTTTCTCTGTGTTGTTTTTTTCTTTTACTGTTTACTAGAAATTCATGGTGGCCATGTCTAATTTGGCGTGACATCTTTAATTTCTGGCTTAGTACCATCTGAGAATACAAAGCTGGTATTAACCCCTTTATTACCCAGCGTGCCACCGCCACCAGGGCGAGCCGGGTGAAGTGCCTGGAAATGGCGCTAAGAAACAATGCGCCATTTCCAGGGGCGGCTGTGTGCTGCCTAGAATTCCAGCCCTCAGGTGCCTGGCTTTACCTGACTGGCGATCAAATTATGGTGGGAGCCCACACATTTGTTCTTATTATTTTTTTTAAATAAAAAAATGAATGGGCTTCTCTGTATTTTGATTGCCAGGTGGGTGGGGGTGACAGCCCATAGCCGTCCGCCTTATCTGCGCTGAGATTCAAAAGTACCGTGGAGCGCTATGTCATATTTTTAAATTATTTAGTTATTTTTATACAATTATATATTGTGTGTGTGTGTGTGTCTGTGTGTAATATATATGGAAAAAAAAGGAGGAGTCGCACACTGTGAAAAGCCACAAAAAAATTCTACGTAATAAATATTTTTGGAGTTATTTAGAATACTAAAATGGCCATTGTAATACTAGCCCACCGCCCCTTCACGGCACCCTCCTTTGCTGGGTCCTACTCTAAACTGCATCTTTTCTGGGTTTTTAAAAACCTACAAGATCAGCAGGTGAATCTTGTAGGTTTTTAAAACCTAGAAAAGATGCAGTTTAGAGTAGAACTCAGCAAAGGAGGGTGCCGTGAAGGGGCGCTGGACTAGTATTACAATGGGCATTTTAATATTCTAAATATCTCCAAAAATATTTATTAGGTAGAATTTATTGTGGTTTTTCACAGTGTGCGACTGTTCCTTTTTTTCTCATATATTTCACATCACGTACAGATATGCACCTGTTCATGTTCATGTTTTGACAGGAAAATTTAACCCTGCGATTTACAGTTGCTCTCCAAAAAACATGCCTCCATTAAAGTAAATGGAGCCTGGAGTGGTTGCTATAGGAACAAAGGACATTCATCATATAAGAAGCTTATGTGTGAGGTAATTTGATGTGGGTGGTGAGACTGATAGAGAGAGACAGAGAGAGACAGACAGACAGAAACAAACAGAGAAAGAGATAGAGATAGACAGACAGACAGACTGTGAAAGAGACAGACAGAGACAGACGGTGAAAGAGACAGACCTGGAAAGAGACAGACCTGGAAAGAGACAGACCTTGATAGACAGATGGCGAAAGAGACAGAGAAATAAAGACAGACAAGGAAAGACACAGACAGAGACAGGCAGACAGGGAAAGAGACAGACAGGAAAAGACACAAAGAGCTAGACAAAGACAGACAGGGAAAGAGGCAAGAAAAGAGATGGGGAGACAGATGCGGAAAGAGACAGGCCTGGGAAAGAGACAGGCCTGGGAAAGAGACAGGCCTGGGAGACAGACCTGGAAAGAGACAGACCTGGAAAGAGACAGACCTGGAAAGAGACAGACGGGGAAAGAGACAGACGGGGAAAGAGAGAGATGGCAAAAGAGACAGACAGAGAGACGGCAAAGGAGACAGACCAGGAAAGAGACAGAACTGAAAGAGAAATAGACAGGGCATGAGACAAACGAGGAAAGAGACAGACAGAGAAACAGACAAAAACAGACGGGGCAAGAGACAGACAGACACAGAGATAGACAGAAAGACAGACACAGAGACACTGTGATAGAGACAGATAGATTGATACAAAGACAGACAGAGAGATAGACACAGACAGACAAGGGAAGAGACAGACAGACAACGACACCCAGACAGAAACTGGGAGAGAGACAGTTACTATCCCGGGCAACGCCTGGGGATTACAGCTAGTATGTATATAATATATATAATAGATAGATATATACTGTATATATCTATATATATATGCTCCATATACACACACATAATATATAAAAAGCACCAAAAAAACTGAGCTGTAACAAAAAAAACAGTAAACATTTAACATTACAAGCATGTAAATGGCAGCCTCTAGACAAGAAAAAAACAAAGAGAAAAATTGTATGAAAAATACCCTGAATAATAATGAACAAAATGCAAGTGCTTAATAACAGGGTACTTAGTGTATACATTTTTGCAAAAATGTAAGAAGCCATCCCACCTCATCACGGTGTACCCATCTGGGATGGTCCCTAACCAACTAAAGTTAAAACCATTATATATACCTGACTTGTGTCTATCAAAAACTCCAACGAGGTGGGATGGCTTCTTACGTTTTTGCAAAAATTTATATAGTAAGTACCCTGTAATTAAGCATTTGTATTTTATTCAGGGTATTTATTATTTATTATTCAGGGTATTTTTCATATAATTTTTCTCTTTGTTTTTTTCTTGTCTAGAGGCTGCCATTTACATGCTTGGAATGTTGCATGTTTACTGGATTTTTGTTACAGCTCAGTTTTTTGGTGTTTTTTGTCTGCTGTCTTGCTTTATTGCAAGTTGGGGGCGCAGCCCTCCTTATGCTGAGGCTGAACAACCAATTGCTTCCCACTTTGCTGTGTATTTAATCTGGGACCCAGCTGACCACTTGTTACCATTCACATTGGAGTTTTTGATAGACACAAGTCAGGTATATATAATGGTTTTAACTTTAGTTGGTTAGGGACTGTCCCAGATGGGTACACCGTCACGAGGTGGGATGGATTCTTACGTTTTAGCAAAAATGTATATACTAAGTACCTTGTTATTAAGCACTTGCATTTTATTCATTATTGTTCAGGGTATTTTTCATACAATTTTTCTCTTTGTTTTTTTCTACCCATAATATATAGTTGTATTGTCAAGCTTAAAATGACGACGATGAGACTCAAGCGGTCCCTTGGGATCTGACTCCTGTTCCAATTCATAATGTCATGTGTGCACACGAGGCTAATAACGGACAACGAGTCAGTTACATCTATCTCCATGACTGGCACTGACCAAGTGGTCTTTATTCTTAGACAAAGCCCCTAGACCCAGAAGTAAAGGGGTGTGAACAAAAGTTTTAGTCCAATCAAGTATCGTAGGGTGGGGCTTTAAGTCACATGGAAATTAGCATATCCTCTTCCTGATTGGTCCAGATCTGGCTCTTAGGATTTCCTTTGTTTATCATCTCCTTTGGGTGTAGACAGGATATAGCAGCCATCTTTAAGTTACATATACTGATATAGATATATATATATATATATATATATATATATATATATATATATATATATATATATATATATATATACACTGTGTCTAAAGGAAAATACACTGAATATGCAATATACATATATACATGTTAGTAAGGAACAAAAGCATGCATAAACATGTGTGTTAGTTTACATTTACTAAACTATATACCTGAGTCTATGAAATGGCTGAATTAAGTATTTTTTATACTCAATTCTTATCCTCAACAGTCCCCCCTAAAGACTTATTTCTGCCATTTCTGAATTCTAAGGGTACTGTGTTCCCTTAGGAAGAGAGGTAGAAAGATCTGTTGAAAAACCTGCCTAACTGAACGTTGAAACATGGGCGGAAAGGAGAAAGGGGTTTTCATCACCGGTTTGAGACCAAGGACTCCTAGGCGAGTCCTCACCCTTTGTAGTTGGGCTTTCCCATGTCTCAAGGTTCTTTAAGCCCTCTCTTCTAACTGTTTTGGCAATAATGGTCTGAAACTGTACAGGGTTTTCTGAAAAGGATAAGTATGAGCAGAACGCTCAGTGCCGCTCTGGTTGGCCGACCCTTTTGCAATGCGAGGCGTGGATTCATTGAAGTTTCTGTGGTTGGATTGGCTCATCTAATGTTGACTCATGGCTATTTCTCCCTTGTCCTTTAGGATCAATCAGTCTCCTGACCGGAGACCATATGCTACTAGGTCTGATTTAAGATCTGGAATTGAAGAATACACCTGTTTATCACACTATTCAGTCAATTATATAAAAAATATACATGCCTGTGCTAAACCAAAAAAAATCTTACATAAAAACCTGTTTATTACGAAAAAAAACAAAAAACAAAACATGCATTTTGTACACGATTTGCCAGTTTCCACTTTTCTATAAAATATACACTTTTTGTAAACACATTTTTTTTTGCATACCACCATCATGTGCTTCAGCAATAACGTCGTTTTCTGCACTGGAATGCCTCCGACCAAACCTGGAGAGAAATCTACACAACACGCACAGACTTGCATACAACCTGCTCATGATATACATCTATAATCAGTTTGCAGTCTCTGAAATGGGTAGAGCAGGTGCAGGGTGTTTCTGCGGACTCTTTACAGTTCTCCTCCTCACTTTGTTTTAGGCACATGTCTTACAAGACTCGGGAATCTGCCCACCTGAGTACTGAACCCTGGTGTCACCAAAGCACACACTGATAATTGTCTTACACAGATTTTAGTCCATAGGTTACCTGGGCCATCATTAAGAAGAACTCTTATGGCAGAGAAAGCTTACCACCCTTTGTCCACAGACCTTCCTCAGTCAACTGGCTCCCTGCATGTCACACTCCATTCCTTGTTGTATCGCTTGTTCCTGTAGGGATTTAAGAACACAAGGAGTAACAGAAGTCACTAACTATGTGACAGGTGTCACCGAGGCATGGTCGGCATTGGTGAAAGACTCTCAACTCTAGGCCCGTTCACTGCTTCTTGGTCAGCTGCACCTGTGCGGGGATCTCCATCCAATTCCATCAGCTCAGATCTAGACTTTCTCTTAAGCATACCTAATCCATTTGACAACAGGAAAAAATCTACAACCTACAAACACCTCTAAAGACTCTTACCCACTCCTGTTCTACCCATCTAGAGAGGCATTTATGCATCACTTTCACCTGTACCAATAGTAAGGGAAGAAGTGGTTCGAATTTAGACTACCTCATGTTGTGCAAACCGCAGCATATCCAGTGTAGAATCGACCAACATCTTGTTTCATCTATAAAAACAAAAACTAAAAAATATACATTAGATCATTCTTATAACTTTAACTCTGACCATAATACAGTTAGTGGTCATCTATACTTCACATGACTGAGAATACTAAATAAATAAACAAATAAACATATAAGACAAGACTTTCCTATTTCAGTGAATAGATATACCTCATAGTAATCTAATAAACATAACCTGCGGGGGAAAGGTCAGCTTCAAAACCTATCTAATATGCCTGCTGTGCCCTCTACTGTTGGAGAATATAATTATTACCTTGTCCCCCCTTGTTTGTTTATTTACCAATATAACAAAATTCAGAGTTTTTATGCTGGTATTCCCTAAAAGAAAAAATAAGACAGCAGGTAATAAATTAGCTACATACTAGAAACTAAAATTGGACAAACACTGAAAATAACGTATATCTTACAACAATATACATTGCTGGGGAATTTTAAAACCTTAAAACACGGTTCAAATATATTTTGTATCTATAAAAGAAAGAAAACTAATTAATAATGGCAGTTTGTATGCAGAAATACAAAACAAAAACATAATTATAAAAGCAAAAATCCTGATTTGTATATTTTAAGAAATATAATTTTCCTTGCAAAATGTATTTAATTATTCAGGTATTAGCTGGAAACTAAAAAAGTGAAATCCTGAACTTAAAGGGTTAAACAGAACTTACGTCACTATTGGGAAAAAAAAAACATTTTCCATTCTTATCTCTTACTAAAAGCCAGAGAGAGAGAAGGAAAAAAACTCATCTTTTTGTTTTAAACTCTGGACACACTGCTCAATGCTCTTACAAATGGATATAATACCTCCTAACACTAGTAGGGGTAAGTCGTTTACAAATTTTGTTTTACATTAACCAACACAGTACAAATATATATATATTTACCTACCTCTATTCTATTTTATGATATAATGTTGCAGAACTTCTAAAATACCAATTGATTTTATGTGAACAGATATCTTTCTATTTATCAATTCTGTAAAAGTTTCACTTACTTATCTTTGACTTGCATTTATGAGATAGCTGAGTAAACAAATATACTATTTAAATGTTTTACATATATATACCAGGAAACACCTCCCACCGGGGATGGGTGGAGAGCTTTGGACAAAGAGCCATTAAAGGGGCCTGGCTTATGAGGTGTACAGCCATCAGTGGGTGTAGCAAGATGGCCACCACAGGAAGTTCCAGGCACCTGACTTCCGGGTGTAGCATCCATGTTGTGACTCCCTGGGTGTAATGGGAGGGGCTGAAACTCCGTAGTGAACCAGGGGTGTTACTTTTAGTGCCTGTAAACCAGCATGCATTCCAGCTCAGGAAGGGAGAGGGCGTGCTGCTCATATTTTCCCCATCTTTCCTTTAGAGAGGGATCCTGTTAGGAAAAAGACTTTGAAACTGAACTAAGGAGTGATAACTTCACAATCACATCATAGATTCTTTGTACTACCCATGTCCATCATAACCCACCAATTTATACAACCTCTTGCAATTCTCAGCTCCTACTAAAAAAAACAAAACACATTTATTTTCTTTTTGAACAGAGAGTGTAAAGTGCTCTAGTTGGATTGGCCACACCCAACTGGAATTCTTTCCAACCTCGTTTGCATATCCAACGCAAACAGTGGCGCGCGTCCATTACTAGGACGCAGGGGAATACGCTAATTCCGACACTTTCTGGAATTCTTTCCCGCCTCGTTATGAAGACCTACCCTCTCATAACAGTGTCTCACGTTTATTACTAAAACGCAGGGGATACGCTAATTCCAACATTTTTAACTTACCTAAGCTGGAATCCTTACCCGTTTCGTCTGCTACGCAGACAGTGACTCGCGTCTAAAACGCAGGGGAATACGCTAATTCCACTTTAAGTTACCTGAACCCTTTCCCTCCTCGCCTATTATCTATTCAACATTCAATATTCAATATTTAATATCTAACATTTAACAAGCAGTGAATGTGTTATTTGCAACACAGGGGAATCACTAGTTCTCATACTTCTGTTCAAAAAGAAAACAAACCCAATCGGAAATGCTGAAAAACGCATAAGCCAACTAGTTTCTGTTCTAAACTCCAAACAAAAAAACACTCTGTCTTTCCTACAGATCACTACAACTCCTTCGTTTGCTTTTGCTACACAAAGGCTGCAGCTACGTCCTGTATGTTAGCCCACTGAGTCTCCATGTGAAAGGATTGGAGCTCCCAGCCCCCCTCCCTCTGCTGCTTTCAGTGAAAGAATGCAGGGATGTCCCTGTCTTCACAGGCATGGGTGAATGGCCCCCCTTTCTCCTCACTCCAAACAGCTGCGCTGTCTTGACCCCCGCTCTCTGCCTCTTCACTCCTAGCAGCAAAGGGTATATGACCCCTCCTCTCTCCCTCTACAGTTAAAAGCTGAGTAATTCGACCTCCGCTCTGCAGCCGTGTGGGCAATTGCTAACACACACTGACCCCCCCTCCTTTGTATACAGCAATAGACAATTAACTTTTTGAGAACTAAATCAGAGCGAGAAATTTACAAACTTTCTACGGAGCTGAAAGCTCCTGTTTACAACTCGGAAATACAGTCAGATCCTTTAAAACCTACGCCCAGCACCTATGGGGGCTGGGTCTTTCTCTAGGTCACTGGCGAGTGACAGTCACACAGTTAGGTCTCTGGTGCACTACCATTCTCCGGACTAGTGACCACCCCCTTTCGCCAGGTGTCTCTCGAACCACAGGTAAAACAGCACACACAATGTATATGATGCTTACCGCGGAACGGAGGGTGATCAAGTCCTCGATATCGAGCAACACCTGGATACTTGTGGAGTAGCCCCCAGACGTCCGGAAAGTGGAAGATCTGACTCACTCTTTTCGGTGGCCCCACGTTGGGCGCCAACTGTCAAGTTTAAAATGACGACGATGAGACTCAAGCGGTCCCTTGGGATCTGACTCCTGTTCCAAATCATAATGTCATGTGTGCACACGAGACTAATAACGGACAACGAGTCAGTTACATCTATCTCCATGACTGGCACTGACCAAGTGGTCTTTATTCTTAGACAAAGCCCCTAGACCCAGAATTAAAGGGGTGTGAACAAAAGTTTTAGTCCAATCAAGTATCGTAGGGTGGGGCTTCAAGTCACATGGAAATTAGGAAATTAGCATATCCTCTTCCTGATTGGTCCAGATCTGGCTCTTAGGAATTCCTTTGTTTATCATCTCCTTTGGGTGTAGACAGGATATAGCAGCCATCTTTAAGTTACATATACTGATATATATATATATATATATATATATATATATATATATATATATATATATATAGTGCCTACAAGTAGTATTCAATCCCCTGCAGATTTAGCAGGTTTACACATTCGGAATTAACTTGGCATTGTGACAATTGGACTGTAGATCAGCCTGGAAGTGTGAAATGCACTGCAGCAAAAAAGAATGTTATTTCTTTTTTTATTTTTTTTTTTAAATTGTGAAAAGTTTATTCAGAGGGTCATTTATTATTGAACCCTCAAACCACAAGAATTCTGTTTGGTTCCCCTAAAGTATTTCAGGCACAAAGAACAATGAGCTTCACATGTTTGGATTAATTATCTCTTTTTCCAGCCTTTTCTGACTAATTAAAACCCTCCCCAAACTTGTGAACAGCACTCATACTTGGTCAACATGGGAAAGACAAAGGACCATTCCAAGGCCATCAGAGACAAGATCGTGGAGGGTCACAAGGCTGGCAAGGGGTACAAAACCCTTTCCAAGGAGTTGGGCCTACCTGTCTCCACTGTTGGGAGCATCATCCGGAAGTGGAAGGCTTATGGAACTACTGTTAGCCTTCCACAGCCTGAACAGCCTTTGAAAGTTTCCACCCGTGCTGTCCGAAGAGTCAAGGCTAACCAAAGGACAACAAGGAAGGAGCTCCGGGAAGATCTCATGGCAGTGGGGACATTGGTTTCAGTCAATACCATAAGTAACGTACTCCACCGCAATGGTCTCCGTTCCAGACGAGCCCGTAAGGTACCTTTACTTTCAAAGCGTCATGTCAAGGCTCGTCTACAGTTTGCTCATGATCACTTAGAGGACTCTGAGACAGACTGGTTCAAGGTTCTCTGGTCTGATGAGACCAAGATCGAGATCTTTGGTGCCAACCACACACGTGACGTTTGGAGACTGGATGGCACTGCATACGACCCCAAGAATACCATACCTACACTCAAGCATGGTGGTGGCAGCATCATGCTGTGGGGCTGTTTCTCAGCCAAGGGGCCTGGCCATCTGGTCTGCATCCATGGGAAGATGGATAGCACGGCCTACCTGGATATTTTGGCCAAGAACCTCCGCTCCTCCATCAAGGATCTTAAGATGGGTCGTCATTTCATCTTCCAACAAGACAATGACCCAAAGCACACAGCCAAGAAAACCAAGGCCTGGTTCAAGAGGGAAAAATCAAGGTGTTGCAGTGGCCTAGTCAGTCTCCTGACCTTAACCCAATTGAAAACTTGTGGAAGGAGCTCAAGATTAAAGTCCACATGAGACACCCAAAGAACCTAGATAACTTGGAGAAGATCTGCGTGGAGGAGTGGGCCAAGATAACTCCAGAGACCTGTGCCGGCCTGATCAGGTCTTATAAAAGACGATTATTAGCTATAATTGCAAACAAGGGTTATTCCACAAAATATTAAACCTAGGGGTTGAATAATAATTGACCCACACTTTTATGTTGAAAATTTATTAAAATTTAACTGAGCAACATAACTTGTGTTAGGTCCGGGTGATGGTGGATCCTCTGGGCCGTGCACCAGACTCCCCCAGTGAGGCAACCTGGAGCTAACCCCTATACAGGGACTGTCCGGTCACCCCACCAGAGGGCCTAGGTACACGGTAGCCGGAGTACTAGCGGGACCGGGATAGCGTCCCTCAGGGAACGGGTAGAACGGAGTCTTTAGAGCCACAGAGTTCTTGGAGACAATTAAGGGAGTCCGGTACGGGTGCTGGTTAGGAAGCTCAGACGGGATCCGGGTTAGCTGGATGTGATGGGGAGGCAGCCAGGTGAAGCCGGGGATCACAGACAGGCACAGGCAGATGTAACGGTGGTGGGATTCCCCGCTGACGGACACCGGAGGACCTCTTGGCAAACCCGGATTCAGGAGCCGGTTACGGAGGCAGAGCAGACTCTACGAAAGAGACAGAGTTAGCACAGGCAAGGCACATGGGGACCTGGACTCCTAGCTTGCAGAACTTGACGAACAGGCGACGCCCTCTAGGCAGGGAGCTCCTAATATACGTGACCCTGACTGATGCAATATCCTGTTTAGGGAGTGCAGGGCCTTTAAGAGGAAGTCAGTGACCGTGCGCGCCCTAATGCACATGCGTGACGCCCGGGTGCCGGAGGCCAGAACAGGGAGCGATGTCGAGGAGGACGTGTGGCTGGAGGCAGGAGACCCGGGGACAGGAGCGGTGAGTGAGCAACGACGTCAGGACCCGGGGAGCGTGACAACTTGTTGGTTTGTAAGATTTATGCATCTGTTAATAACCTGCTCTTGTTTGAAGTTTGCAGGCTCTAACTTATTTGCATCTTATCAAACCTGCTAAATCTGCAGGGGGTTGAATACTACTTGTAGGCACTGTATATATATATATATATATATATATATATATATATACTGTGTCTAAGGAAAATACACTGAATATGCAATATACATATATACATGTTAGTAAGGAACAAAAGCATACATAAACATGTGTGTTAGGTATATAGGTTAGTAAATGTAAACTAAGTCTATGAAATGGCTGAATTAAGTATTTTTTATACTCAAATCTTATCCTCAACAGTATAATAATAAATTATACATGTGGGGACAAATGACACTGCAAGAAATGAGCTAGAAACCATCTGCAGTGATTTTGAAGCCTTAGGCAAGAAAGTGAAAGAACTGGGAGGACAGGTGGTCTTCTCATCCATCCTTCCAGTGGATGGTCATGGAACAAGGAGGTGGAACAAGATTCTATAGGTGAAAAACTGGCTACGTCGATGGTGCCGTCAACAAATATTCGGATTTCTGGATCACGGAGTGAATTACCTGTATGATGGACTACTTGCTAAAGATGGGCTGCACCTTACCAAGACTGGAAAACACATATTCGGAAATTGCCTTGCTACACTCATCAAGAGAGCTTTAAACTAGAACAGCGTGGAAAGGGAAGAAAAAGGCCAGGGAAAGCCATACGGGTGACAAATACTATTGAAAACTCTGCTGTTAGAAATGGAAAGGAAGAACTAAGACAAAAAAAACAGAATAATGAAAATATGGGGGAGAGAAAAAACAATCACAAACTAAAATGTTTTTATACAAATGCACAGAGCATGGGCAACAAACAAGGTGAATTGGAGATACTAACTCAAAAAAAGAAATATGATGTCATTGGCATCACTGAAACTTGGTGGAACGATACACATTATTATTATAGTTATAGTTTTTTAAGGTTGAAGGGAGACTCTAAGTCCATCTAGTTCAACCGTAGCCTAACATGTTGATCCAGAGGAAGGCAAAAAAAACCCCAATGTGTCAAACAGCTCCAATGGGGAAAAAAATTCCTTCCTGACTCCACATACGGCAATCAGACAAGTTCCCTGGATCAACACCCTGTCATAAAATCTAATATAAGCAAAATTATATTTTTCAAGAAAGGCGTCCAGGCTCTTCTTAAATGTTAGTAGTGAATCACTCATTACAACACCATGCGGCAGAGAGTTCCATAGTCTCACTGCTCGTACAGTAAAGAATCCTCGTCTGTGGTTATGATTAAACCTTCTTTCCTCGAGACGTAGCGGATGCTCCCGTGTTCCAGTCGCAGGCCTAGGTGTAAAGAGATCTTTGGAAAGGTCTCTGTACTGTCCCCTCATATATTTATACATTGTAATTAGATCCCCCCTAAGCCTTTGTTTTTCCAAAATAAATAACCCCAAGCTTAATAACCTGTCTTGGTGTTGCAGCCCACCCAATCCTCTAATAATCTTGGTCGCTCTTCTATCTATTTGTAAGATTATGCTATTTATAACCTTCTATACTTTTGCTATCAAGAAAAGCATCCAATCCTCTCTTAAACTCATTCAGTGAGTTGGCCATCACCACTTCCTCAGGAAGAGAGTTCCAGAGCCTCACTGCTCTTATCGTGAAGAACCCTCTTCTATGCTGATGTAGGAATTTTCTTTCCTCCAATCGAAGAGAATGCCCCGTTGTTCTTGTCATAGTCCTTGATACAAACAGATCATGGGAGAGATCTCTATATGGCCCTCTGATATATTTGTACATATTTATTAGGTCTCCCCTAAGTCTTCTCTTTTCTAGAGTAAATAGACCTAATTTTGATAACCTTTCTGTGTATTGTAATGCACCCACTCCATTTATTATTTTAGTGGCCCGCCTCTGAACCCTTTCAAGTTCAGTAATGTCTTTCTTGAGCACCGGTGCCCAAAATTGCACACAATACTCCAAGTGTGGTCTGACGAGTGATTTGTACAGAGGGAGAATGATGTTTTCATCTCGTGCCCCCAGACCTCTTCTAATGCATCCCATCACCGTATTTGCTTTTGTGGCTGCTGCCTGACACTGGGCACTCCAATTTAGATTCTTATTGACTAAGATGCCTAAGTCTTTTTTCATGTCTGATTTCCCCAGCGGTTTCCCATTTAGTAAGTAATCATAGCATCTGTTTCTCCTTCCCACGTGCATAACCTTACACTTATCTGTGTTAAACCTCATTTGCCATTTTTCAGCCCAGTTCTCCAATTTACTCAAATCCATCTGTAGTTGCAAACTGTCCTCCTTTGTGTTAACTACCTTACATAGTTTTGTATCATCTGCAAATACTGATATTTTACTTTGTAAACCATCCACCAGATCATTAATAAATATATTAAATAGTAGGGGGCCCAATACAGACCCCTGTGGCACCCCACTAGTAACCCTGGCCCAATCTGAGTATGTGCCATTAATAACCACTCTTTCTTTTCTACCACTAAGCCAGCTACCTACCCATCTACACACATTTTCCCCGAGCCCAAGCTTTCTCATTTTACTTAGCAGTCTTTTATGTAGGACAGTGTCAAATGCTTTACCGAAGTCGAGATAAATGACATCCAATGATTCTCCTCAGTCCATGTGAGAGCTTACATCTTCATAGAAGCTGATCAGGTTAGTTTGACAGGAGCGATCCTTCATAAATCCATGTTGATATGGAGTTAAACAATTATTAACATTGAGACATTCCATAATAGTAACCCTTAAAAACCCTTCAAACATTTTACCCACAACAGATGTTAAGCTTACCGGCCTATAGTTTCCAGGTTCCCTTTTACACCCTTTTTTGAATATTGGTACCACATTTGCTAGCCGCCAATCCAGTGGAACAGACCCAGTTTCTATAGAGTCTTTAAATATAAGGAATTGTGGCCTGTCTATCACATTACTTAACTCCCTTAATACCCACGGGTGAATGCCATCAGGGCCTGGTGATTTGTCAATTTTAATGTTACTAAGTCGGTTCTGCACTTCTTCCTGGGTTAGGCAGGTCATACTTAATGAAGCGTTTACATGATCACTCTGCATTTCCCGTGGCATATACTTTTCCTGTGTGAACACAGTTGAGAAAAAAGTATTTAAAACATTTGCTTTTCCCACTTCGCTTTCTATGATTTTACCCTCATTATTCTTTAAAGGGCCAACACCATCAATTTTAATATTTTTTCTGTTTATATAATTAAAGAATAGTTTGGGATTTGTTTTGCTTTCCTTAGCAATGAGTCTCTCAGTTTCTACTTTTGCTAAATGTATTTGTTTTTTACACATTTTATTTTTTTCTCTATATATTTTTAATGCTTCTTCGCTGCCTTCTTGTTTTAGCTTTTTAAATGCCTTTTCCTTATTATTCATTGCTCCTTTTACATCCTTATTTAGCCACATTGTTTTTCTCCTGTTCCTAGCCTTTTAATTTCCGTATGGTGATTGGAATACAAGGCTAGAAGGATACAACTTATTTGCAAGAAACAGATATAATAAACGAGGAGGAGGTGTTGCATTGTATGTTAGAAAATCATATATCTCCACAGAGATTGAAGCTTCAGAGACTGGGAGTTCTGTGGAAGTTGTTTGGGTAAGAATACAAGGAGAAAACAAGGGAAAGAACACCATTGTAGACGTGTACTACAGGCCGCCTCAACAAGCGGAGGATATGGATAAACTATACATCAGATGACCAACTTCTAAAAAAAATATGATGTTGTGATCATGGGAGATTTCAACTATCCAGACATTTATTAGGAATCTCTCTCAGACAAAAATAACAGTTCTAACAAATTCTTATCCTTTGTTGCTGACAACTTTATCTTCCAAAAGGTAGATGAGAAAACAAGGGGATCTGCTACCTTGGATCTAATCCTTACAAACAGGGAGGAAATAGTTGAGGAGGTAAGGGTGGCTAGGACCCTGGGAAGCAGTGACCATGCTATCATAGAGTTTTGGATAACTAGAGGAGGAAGACCTGTTAAAACTCAGACTTCAAGGCTGGATTTCAGAAAGGCAGATTATAAGGGACACAGAAAGAGGATAGCAGGGATTCAATGGCCGTATGTCCTTAAGAACAGAAATGTCCAGGAAGGATGGGACATCTTGAACAATGAGATTCTCAAAGCGCAATTGTTAACAATCCCTAAAAGAGGGAAGAATAAGAAACATTTAAGGAAATCAGGTTGGATGAACACAGAACTTAAACACATGCTAAAAAGGAAGAAATAAATGTTTATTAAATGGAAAGAGGGAGGCATATCTAAAAGAAGAATATAACACAGTCTGCAAAACCTGCAGGGCACACATCAGATTAGCCAAAGCTGATAATGAAATCAGGCTTGCAAGAGATGTGAAAAGCAATAAAAAAGGATTTTGGAGTTATGTAAAAAATAAAATAAAAGTCAAAGATGTTATAGGAATTTTACAGGATGAAAATGGT
This sequence comes from Anomaloglossus baeobatrachus, assembly GCF_048569485.1. Classification (NCBI taxonomy): domain Eukaryota; kingdom Metazoa; phylum Chordata; class Amphibia; order Anura; family Aromobatidae; genus Anomaloglossus; species Anomaloglossus baeobatrachus. The sequence continues at coordinate 223,644,569 of NC_134357.1, forward strand.
GAAGTTGTTAAAAAAATGATGTTAAGAAGGCCGAACGTTTAAATTGTTATTATGCATCTGTTTTCTCTTAAAAAGTAAAATCAACTGATCTTCACCATTCTATTGTAGGATTAGAAGAATCCATGCCATCAACAAACAAAGAGATAGTGAGGGAATACTTAGCTAACATTAATGAATTCAAGTCCACAGGACCAGATGAATTACACCCTAGAGTACTGAAGGAGATAGCAGAGGAAATATTAGAACCACTTTCATAATTTTTGAAAATTCTTGGAGAACAGGAGAAGTTCCAGAAGACTGGAGAAGAGCAAATGTTGTTCCTATCTTCAAAAAGGGGAAGAAGGTGGACCCAGGGAACTACAGGCCTGTGAGCCTGACTTCCATACCAGGAAAGATCTTTGAACAAATTATTAAACAACATTTATGCAAGTACCTGGATGAGAATGAAGTGATTAACCAGAGCCAGCATGGGTTTGTAACTAATAAGTCATGTCAGACTAACTTAATTTCCTTCTATGACAAAATCACTGACTGAGTGGATCAGGGAAATGCAGTAGAAATAGTATATCTTTACTTCAGTAAAGCATTTGACAAAGTATCTCATACAACCCTTACTGAAAAAATTACCAAGTGTGGAATGGACAAGGCAACTGTTAGATGGATTCGTAAGTGGCTTAGTGATAGGAGTCAAAGAGTGGTCATAAATGGCTGCACATCCAGTTGCAAGGCTGTCTCAAGTGGGATACCACAGGGCTCTGTCCTGGGCCCCGTGTTGTTCAACATCTTTATCAATGATTAAGATGAAGGTATTAAGTAGAGTTAAGTAGAGTTGAGTGCGGTTCGAGGTTCGCCAATTTCATGTTCGAGTGATTTTGGGGGGTGTTCTAGATCGAACTAGAACTCAAGCTTTTTGCTAAAAGTTCGGCAGCTCGAGTTACGTTCGAGAACGGTTCTATCAGCAAAAAACCTAGCTAATTACTAGTTGGCTTTTCACTGTAATAGTGTGAGTCACTCTGTGATTCACACTATTATCACATTTAGTGTGCAGGGGGGATGGGGTTTAGATCTGTGTTGCTGAGAGAATGCCGATCGCCATTTTTTTTTTTTCTTCCCTAAGCACGTGTGTAGTGGGGCGGGCCAGCATGTCAGCCAATCCCAGACACACACACAGGTTAAGTGGACTTTTTGCCAGACAAGCAAGGGCATGTGTCATAGGTTATGAATGTCACATGTCCTTGCATTATAAATACGGCCATTTACCCTCACGGCGCCATTATCTGCCTTCTGCATCTGGGTGACAGTCACCGCTCATGCAGCTCCTGTCGCCAGTCCTGCTGTTTACGCTATACACACAGCGCTTTACAGAATAGGGACAGAAGTTTATTTCAGCCCTTTTCAGGGCTCATTTTCTCGGGCTCAGAGCCATAGGTGACAGTCAGGTCCGTGGAAACGCTGTATACAGCTTCAGATAACAGCATCTGCGTACCTAAGCTCAGGGAATTCCTTGCTGCATTTCACCATTAGGAGGGATAGAAAGTGAGGCTTCCTTTCCTCTACACTGACCTACAACCTGGCCACTGTACCCTCCTGTCCATTTTGGCAAAGCTATTTTAATAGCAAAGAGTGCTGCCACTTAGTGCCATCCAAAAAGTGGCTGCTGTACTTCATTTGTGTCCCACTTGTGCCAAGCAAGTCCCACCACCTCTGCATTGTACCCTGCTGCCCTTTTTTGCAAAGCTATTTTAATAGCAAAGAGTGCTGCCAGTTAGTGCCATCCAAAAAGTGGCTGCTATACTCCATTAGTGTCCTACTGGTGCCAAGCATTTTCCAGAACCTCTGCATTGTACCCTGCTGCCCTTTTTTGCAAAGCTAATTTAATAGCAAAGAGTGCTGCCAGTTAGTGCCATCCAAAAAGTGGCTGCTATACTCCATTAGTGTCCTACTGGTGCCAAGCATTTTCCAGCACCTCTGCATTGTAGCCTGCTGCCCTTTTTTACAAAGCTATTTTAATAGCAGAGTGCTGCCAGTTAGTGCCATCCAAAAAGTGGCTGCTGTACTTCATTAGTGTTAACTTGTGCCAAGCAAGTCCCACCACCTCTGCATTGTACCCTGCTGCCATTTTTTGCAAAGCTATTTTAATAGCAAAGACTGCTGCCAGTTAGTGCCATCCAAAAAGTGGCTGCTATACTCCATTAATGTCCTACTGGTGCCAAGCATTTTCCAGCACCTCTGCATTGTACACTACTGCCCTTTTTTCAAAGCTATTTTAATAGCAAAGAGTGCTGCCAGTTAGTGCCATCCAAAAAGTGGCTGCTATACTCCATTAGTGTCCTACTGGTGCCAAGCATTTTCAAGCACCTCTGCATTGTACCCTGCTGCGGTTTTTTTGCAAAGCTATTTTAATAGCAAAGAGTGCTGCCAGTTAGTGCCATCCAAAAAGTGGCTGCTATACTCCATTAGTGTCGTACTGGTGCCAAGCATTTTCCAGCACCTCTGCATTGTACCCTGCTGCCCTTTTTTTGCAAAGCTATTTTAATAGCAAAGAGTGCTGCCAATTAGTGCCATTCAAAAAGTGGCTGCTATACTCCATTAGTGTCCTACTGGTGCCAAGCATTTTCCAGCACCTCTGCATTGTACCCTGCTGCCCTTTTTTGCAAAGCTATTTTAATAGGAAAGAGTGCTGCCAGTTAGTGCCATCCAAAAAGTGGCTGCTATACTCCATTAGTGTCCTACTGGTGCCAAGCATTTTCCAGCACCTCTGCATTGTACCCTGCTGCACTTTTTTGCAAAGCTATTTTAATAGCAAAGAGTGCTGCCAGTTAGTGCCATCCAAAAAGTGGCTGCTGTACTCCATTAGTGTCCTACTGGTGCCAAGCATTTTCCAGCACCTCTGCATTGTACCCTGCTGCCCTTTTTTGCAAAGCTATTTTAATAGCAGAGTGCTGCCAGTTAGTGCCATCCAAAAAGTGGCTGCTGTACTTCATTAGTGTCCCACTTGTGCCAAGCAAGTCCCACCACCTCTGCATTGTACCCTGCTGCGCTTTTTTGCAAAGCTATTTTAATAGCAAAGAGTGCTGCCAGTTAGTGCCATCCAAAAAGTGGCTGCTGTACTCCATTAGTGTGCCACTTATACCAAGCAAGTCCCACCACCTCTGCATTGTACCCTGCTGCCCTATTTTGCAAAGCTATTTTAATAGCAAAGAGTGCTGCCAGTTAGTGCCATCCAAAAAGTGGCTGCTATACTCCATTAGTGTCCTACTGGTGCCAAGCATTTTCCAGCACCTCTGCATTGTACCCTGCTGCGCTTTTTTGCAAAGCTATTTTAATAGGAAAGAGTGCTGCCAGTTAGTGCCATCCAAAAAGTGGCTGCTGTACTCCATTAGTGTCCTACTGGTGCCAAGCATTTTCCAGCACCTCTGCATTGTACCCTGCTGCCCTTTTTTGCAAAGCTATTTTAATAGCAGAGTGCTGCCAGTTAGTGCCATCCAAAAAGTGGCTGCTGTACTTCATTAGTGTCCCACTTGTGCAAAGCAAGTCCCACCACCTCTGCATTGTACCCTGTTGCCATTTTTTGCAAAGCTATTTTAATAGCAAAGAGTGCTGCCAGTTAGTGCCATCCAAAAAGTGGCTGCTATACTCCATTAATGTCCTACTGGTGCCAAGCATTTTCCAGCACCTCTGCATTGTACCCTACTGCCTTTTTTTCAAAGCTATTTTAATAGCAAAGAGTGCTGCCAGTTAGTGCCATCCAAAAAGTGGCTGCTATACTCCATTAGTGTCCTACTGGTGCCAAGCATTTTCCAGCACCTCTGCATTGTACCCTGCTGCCCTTTTTTTGCAAAGCTATTTTAATAGCAAAGAGTGCTGCCAGTTAGTGCCATCCAAAAAGTGGCTGCTATACTCCATTAATGTCCTACTGGTGCCAAGCATTTTCCAGCACCTCTGCATTGTACCCTGCTGCCCTTTTTTTGCAAAGCTATTTCAATAGCAAAGAGTGCTGCCAATTAGTGCCATTCAAAAAGTGGCTGCTATACTCCATTAGTGTCCTATTGGTGCCAAGCATTTTCCAGCACCTCTGCATTGTACCCTGCTGCCCTTTTTTGCAAAGCTATTTTAATAGGAAAGAGTGCTGCCAGTTAGTGCCATCCAAAAAGTGGCTGCTATACTCCATTAGTGTCCTACTAGTGCCAAGCATTTTCCAGCACCTCTGCATTGTACCCTGCTGCCCTTTTTTGCACAGCTATTTTAATAGCAAAGAGTGCTGCCAGTTAGTGCCATCCAAAAAGTGGCTGCTGTTCTCCATTAGTGTCCTACTGGTGCCAAGCATTTTTCAGCACCTCTGCATTGTACCCTGCTGCCATTTTTTGCAAAGCTATTTTAATAGCAAAGAGTGCTGCCAGTTAGTGCCATCCAAAAAGTGGCTGCTATACTCCATTAATGTCCTACTGGTGCCAAGCATTTTCCAGCACCTCTGCATTGTACCCTACTGCCCTTTTTTCAAAACTATTTTAATAGAAAAGAGTGCTGCCAGTTAGTGCCATCCAAAAAGTGGCTGCTATACTCCATTAGTGTCCTACTGGTGCCAAGCATTTTCCAGCACCTCTGCATTGTACCCTGCTGCCCTTTTTTGCAAAGCTATTTTAATAGGAAAGAGTGCTGCCAGTTAGTGCCATCCAAAAAGTGGCTGCTGTACTCCATTAGTGTCCTACTGGTGCCAAGCATTTTCCAGCACCTCTGCATTGTACCCTGCTGCGCTTTTTTGCAAAGCTATTTTAATAGCAAAGAGTGCTGCCAGTTAGTGCCATCCAAAAAGTGGCTGCTGTACTCCATTAGTGTCCCACTTATGCCAAGCAAGTCCCACCACCTCTGCATTGTACCCTGCTGCCCTATTTTGCAAAGCTACTTTAATAGCAAAGAGTGCTGCCAGTTAGTGCCTTCCAAAAAGTGGCTTCTATACTCCATTAGTGTCCTACTGGTGCCAAGCATTTTCCAGCACCTCTGCATTGTACCCTGCTGCCCTTTTTTGCAAAGCTATTTTAATAGCAAAGAGTGCTGCCAGTTAGTGCCATCCAAAAAGTGGCTGCTGTACTCCATTAGTGTCATACTGGTGCCAAGCATTTTCCAGCACCTCTGCATTGTACCCTGCTGCCCTTTTTTGCAAAGCTATATTAATAGGAAAGAGTGCTGCCAGTTAGTGCCATCCAAAAAGTGGCTGCTGTACTCCATTAGTGTCCCACTTATGCCAAGCAAGTCCCACCACCTCTGCATTGTACCCTGCTGCCCTATTTTGCAAAGCTATTTTAATAGCAAAGAGTGCTGCCAGTTAGTGCCATCCAAAAAGTGGCTGCTGTACTCCATTAGTGTCCTACTGGTGCCAAGCATTTTCCAGCACCTCTGCATTGTACCCTGCTGCGCTTTTTTGCAAAGCTATTTTAATAGCAAAGAGTGCTGCCAGTTAGTGCCATCCAAAAAGTGGCTGCTGTACTCCATTAGTGTCCCACTTATGCCAAGCAAGTCCCACCACCTCTGCATTGTACCCTGCTGCCCTATTTTGCAAAGCTATTTTAATAGCAAAGAGTGCTGCCAATTAGTGCCATCCAAAAAGTGGCTGCTATACTCCATTAGTGTCCTACTGGTGCCAAGCATTTTCCAGCACCTCTGCATTGTACCCTGCTGCCATTTTTTGCAAAGCTATTTTAATAGCAAAGAGTGCTGCCAGTTAGTGCCATCCAAAAAGTGGCTGCTATATTCCATTAATGTCCTACTGGTGCCAAGCATTTTCCAGCACCTCTGCATTGTACCCTACTGCCCTTTTTTCAAAGCTATTTTAATAGCAAAGAGTGCTGCCAGTTAGTGCCATCCAAAAAAGTGGCTGCTATACTCCATTAGTGTCCAACTGGTGCCAAGCATTTTCCAGCACCTCTGCATTGTACCCTGCTGCCCTTTTTTTGCAAAGCTATTTTAATAGCAAAGAGTGCTGCCAATTAGTGCCATTCAAAAAGTGGCTGCTATACTCCATTAGTGTCCTACTGGTGCCAAGCATTTTCCAGCACCTCTGCATTGTACCTTGCTGCCCTTTTTTGCAAAGCTATTTTAATAGAAAAGAGTGCTGCCAGTTAGTGCCATCCAAAAAGTGGCTGCTATACTCCATTAGTGTCCTACTGGTGCCAAGCATTTTCCAGCACCTCTGCATTGTACCCTGCTGCGCTTTTTTGCAAAGCTATTTTAATAGCAAAGAGTGCTGCCAGTTAGTGCCATCCAAAAAGTGGCTGCTGTACTCCATTAGTGTCCCACTTATGCCAAGCAAGTCCCACCACCTCTGCATTGTACCCTGCTGCCCTATTTTGCAAAGCTATTTTAATAGCAAAGAGTGCTGCCAGTTAGTGCCTTCCAAAAAGTGGCTTCTATACTCCATTAGTGTCCTACTGGTGCCAAGCATTTTCCAGCACCTCTGCATTGTACCCTGCTGCCCTTTTTTGCAAAGCTATTTTAATAGCAAAGAGTGCTGCCAGTTAGTGCCATCCAAAAAGTGGCTGCTGTACTCCATTAGTGTCATACTGGTGCCAAGCATTTTCCAGCACCTCTGCATTGTACCCTGCTGCCCTTTTTTGCAAAGCTATTTTAATAGGAAAGAGTGCTGCCAGTTAGTGCCATCCAAAAAGTGGCTGCTGTACTCCATTAGTGTCCCACTTATGCCAAGCAAGTCCCACCACCTCTGCATTGTACCCTGCTGCCCTATTTTGCAAAGCTATTTTAATAGCAAAGAGTGCTGCCAGTTAGTGCCATCCAAAAAGTGGCTGCTGTACTCCATTAGTGTCCTACTGGTGCCAAGCATTTTCCAGCACCTCTGCATTGTACCCTGCTGCGCTTTTTTGCAAAGCTATTTTAATAGCAAAGAGTGCTGCCAGTTAGTGCCATCCAAAAAGTGGCTGCTGTACTCCATTAGTGTCCCACTTATGCCAAGCAAGTCCCACCACCTCTGCATTGTACCCTGCTGCCCTATTTTGCAAAGCTATTTTAATAGCAAAGAGTGCTGCCAATTAGTGCCATCCAAAAAGTGGCTGCTATACTCCATTAGTGTCCTACTGGTGCCAAGCATTTTCCAGCACCTCTGCATTGTACCCTGCTGCCATTTTTTGCAAAGTTTTTTTAATAGCAAAGAGTGCTGCGAGTTAGTGCCATCCAAAAAGTGGCTGCTATACTCCATTAATGTCCTACTGGTGCCAAGCATTTTCCAGCACCTCTGCATTGTACCCTACTGCCCTTTTTTCAAAGCTATTTTAATAGCAAAGAGTGCTGCCAGTTAGTGCCATCCAAAAAAGTGGCTGCTATACTCCATTAGTGTCCAACTGGTGCCAAGCATTTTCCAGCACCTCTGCATTGTACCCTGCTGCCCTTTTTTTGCAAAGCTATTTTAATAGCAAAGAGTGCTGCCAATTAGTGCCATTCAAAAAGTGGCTGCTATACTCCATTAGTGTCCTACTGGTGCCAAGCATTTTCCAGCACCTCTGCATTGTACCTTGCTGCCCTTTTTTGCAAAGCTATTTTAATAGGAAAGAGTGCTGCCAGTTAGTGCCATCAAAAAAGTGGCTGCTATACTCCATTAGTGTCCTACTGGTGCCAAGCATTTTCCAGCACCTCTGCATTGTACCCTGCTGCCCTTTTTTGCAAAGCTATTTTAATAGCAAAGAGTGCTGCCAGTTAGTGCCATCCAAAAAGTGGCTGCTGTACTCCATTAGTGTCCTACTGGTGCCAAGCATTTTCCAGCACCTCTGCATTGTACCCTGCTGCCCTTTTTTGCAAAGCTATTTTAATAGCAAAGAGTGCTGCCAGTTAGTGCCATCCAAAAAGTGGCTGCTATACTCCATTAGTGTCCTACTGGTGCCAAGCATTTTCCAGCACCTCTGCATTGTACCCTGCTGCGCTTTTTTGCAAAGCTATTTTAATAGCAAAGAGTGCTGCCAGTTAGTGCCATCCAAAAAGTGGCTGCTGTACTCCATTAGTGTCCCACTTATGCCAAGCAAGTCCCACCACCTCTGCATTGTACCCTGCTGCCCTTTTTTGCAAAGCTATTTTAATAGGAAAGGGTGCTGCCAGTTAGTGCCATCCAAAAAGTGGCTGCTGTACTCCATTAGTGTCCTACTGGTGCCAAGCATTTTCCAGCACCTCTGCATTGTACCCTGCTGCGCTTTTTTGCAAAGCTATTTTAATAGCAAAGAGTGCTGCCAGTTAGTGCCATCCAAAAAGTGGCTGCTGTACTCCATTAGTGTCCCACTTATGCCAAGCAAGTCCCACCACCTCTGCATTGTACCCTGCTGCCCTATTTTGCAAAGCTATTTTAATAGCAAAGAGTGCTGCCAATTAGTGCCATCCAAAAAGTGGCTGCTATACTCCATTAGTGTCCTACTGGTGCCAAGCATTTTCCAGCACCTCTGCATTGTACCCTGCTGCGCTTTTTTGCAAAGCTATTTTAATAGGAAAGAGTGCTGCCAGTTAGTGCCATCCAAAAAGTGGCTGCTATACTCCATTAGTGTCCTACTGGTGCCAAGCATTTTCCGCCACCTCTGCATTGTACCCTGCTGCGCTTTTTTGCAAAGCTATTTTAATAGCAAAGAGTGCTGCCAGTTAGTGCCATCCAAAAAGTGGCTGCTGTACTCCATTAGTGTCCTACTGGTGCCAAGCATTTTCCAGCACTTCTGCATTGTACCCTGCTTCCCTTTTTTGCAAAGCTATTTTAATAGGAAAGAGTGCTGCCAGTTAGTGCCATCCAAAAAGTGGCTGCTGTACTCCATTAGTGTCCTACTGGTGCCAAGCATTTTCCAGCACCTCTGCATTGTACCCTGCTGCGCTTTTTTGCAAAGCTATTTTAATAGCAAAGAGTGCTGCCAGTTAGTGCCATCCAAAAAGTGGCTGCTGTACTCCATTAGTGTCCCACTTATGCCAAGCAAGTCCCACCACCTCTGCATTGTACCCTGCTGCCCTATTTTGCAAAGCTATTTTAATAGCAAAGAGTGCTGCCAGTTAGTGCCATCCAAAAAGTGGCTGCTATACTCCATTAGTGTCCTACTGGTGCCAAGCATTTTCCAGCACCTCTGCATTGTACCCTGCTGCCCTTTTTTGCAAAGCGATTTTAATAGCAAAGAGTGCTGCCAGTTAGTGCCATCCCAAAAGTGGCTGCTGTACTCCATTAGTGTCCTACTGGTGCCAAGCATTTTCCAGCACCTCTGCATTGTACCCTGCTGCGCTTTTTTGCAAAGCTATTTTAATAGCAAAGAGTGCTGCCAGTTAGTGCCATCCAAAAAAGTGGCTGCTATACTCCATTAGTGTCCAACTGGTGCCAAGCATTTTCCAGCACCTCTGCATTGTACCCTGCTGCCCTTTTTTTGCAAAGCTATTTTAATAGGAAAGAGTGCTGCCAGTTAGTGCCATCAAAAAAGTGGCTGCTATACTCCATTAGTGTCCTACTGGTGCCAAGCATTTTCCAGCACCTCTGCATTGTACCCTGCTGCCCTTTTTTGCAAAGCTATTTTAAGAGCAAAGAGTGCTGCCAGTTAGTGCCATCCAAAAAGTGGCTGCTGTACTCCATTAGTGTCCTACTGGTGCCAAGCATTTTCCAGCACCTCTGCATTGTACCCTGCTGCCCTTTTTTGCAAAGCTATTTTAATAGCAAAGAGTGCTGCCAGTTAGTGCCATCCAAAAAGTGGCTGCTATACTCCATTAGTGTCCTACTGGTGCCAAGCATTTTCCAGCACCTCTGCATTGTACCCTGCTGCCCTTTTTTGCAAAGCTATTTTAATAGCAAAGAGTGCTGCCAGTTAGTGCCATCCAAAAAGTGGCTGCTGTTCTCCATTAGTGTCCTACTGGTGCCAAGCATTTTCCAGCACCTCTGCATTGTACCCTGCTGCCCTTTTTTTCAAAGCTATTTTAATAGCAAAGAGTGCTGCCAGTTAGTGCCATCCAAAAAGTGGCTGCTGTACTCCATTAGTGTCCTACTGGTGCCAAGCACTTTCCAGCACTTCTGCATTGTACCCTGCTGCCCTTTTTTGCAAAGCTATTTTAATAGGAAAGGGTGCTGCCAGTTAGTGCCATCCAAAAAGTGGCTGCTGTACTCCATTAGTGTCCTACTGGTGCCAAGCATTTTCCAGCACCTCTGCATTGTACCCTGCTGCACTTTTTTGCAAAGCTATTTTAATAGCAAAGAGTGCTGCCAGTTAGTGCCATCCAAAAAGTGGCTGCTGTACTCCATTAGTGTCCCACTTATGCCAAGCAAGTCCCACCACCTCTGCATTGTACCCTGCTGCCCTATTTTGCAAAGCTATTTTAATAGCAAAGAGTGCTGCCAATTAGTGCCATCCAAAAAGTGGCTGCTATACTCCATTAGTGTCCTACTGGTGCCAAGCATTTTCCAGCACCTCTGCATTGTACCCTGCTGCGCTTTTTTGCAAAGCTATTTTAATAGGAAAGAGTGCTGCCAGTTAGTGCCATCCAAAAAGTGGCTGCTATACTCCATTAGTGTCCTACTGGTGCCAAGCATTTTCCACCACCTCTGCATTGTACCCTGCTGCGCTTTTTTGCAAAGCTATTTTAATAGCAAAGAGTGCTGCCAGTTAGTGCCATCCAAAAAGTGTCTGCTGTACTCCATTAGTGTCCTACTGGTGCCAAGCACTTTCCAGCACTTCTGCATTGTACCCTGCTGCCCTTTTTTGCAAAGCTATTTTAATAGGAAAGAGTGCTGCCAGGTAGTGCCATCCAAAAAGTGGCTGCTGTACTCCATTAGTGTCCTACTGGTGCCAAGCATTTTCCAGCACCTCTGCATTGTACCCTGCTGCGCTTTTTTGCAAAGCTATTTTAATAGCAAAGAGTGCTGCCAGTTAGTGCCATCCAAAAAGTGGCTGCTGTACTCCATTAGTGTCCTACTGGTGCCAAGCACTTTCCAGCACTTCTGCATTGTACCCTGCTGCCCTTTTTTGCAAAGCTATTGTGAAGCCCCACAAGTGCAGTGTCTGTGCATTACCTTCAGGGACTCCACGTAGCTGGATCTGGTCACAGGTAGGAGATCTTCTTCTTGTCGTGACGCCACTCTCAGTATTGCGGCCAGTAGGGACCGCCACTGCAGGTTAGGGGACGCCTGGGGCTGATGGTATGTGCAGTTAGTTGGACTAGCCTCCTGAGAGTGAGGCAAGCCCCAGGGCCCGATGTAGGTTTGTAGTACCACAAGGCGCAGAATAACTCCACACAGGCAGAATTGTCTTTCAAGGGCTTTACTCACATTTGATGGCAGGGTGAGTAGCCCGGGCGTAGCTGAGATGAACCAGATGGGAACCAGGTATCCTTCAGGCTGACTTTATGAGGGTGACTACTGACTCGCCTTCCTTAGCCCTTGGTGGTTTGGGGTGACCCCGACTTTTAGTCCCTATGGGGGTCGCCCAGGGAAGATGCTGCAGCCTCTCTCCCCCTTTTGTTTGCCGTTTGCTTGTTCCCCGGACCAGGCCACTCCAGCTTCTTGCCTCCTGTGACCTATGGGCCCTCACTGCGGTTACGTGGCTGCGGCTTTTGTGGTGTTGTGGTGTGGGCTTTGAGAGCCCCACACCGGCAGGTTTAGCAGAAGAAAGCTGGATCTATCTTCGCTTCGGGATCTGCCGCCCGGTTGGGCCTGGTGCTCTCTAGCAGTCTCCTTACTTCCCACTCCGTGCTTTCTCTCTAGCTGAAGCTGGCTTTCAGGCAGCACTCCTAGTTGACCGTTCTCCCCCGTCAGTAGCCACTGCGCGGGCGCTGTTAGACAGCATCAACCCCACAGGTCTGCTCCTCACTGAGCCCTTTGGAGTTCTCCTCTAACTGACTCACTGCTCCTCCTCTCCTGTTCTTGCCTACGCCACCTAGCAACCAGACTCTCTTACCACACCCCTTGAGAGGAGATGGAGGCTTTTGGCCCCCTCCACTATTCCAGTGAAGGTCAAGGCTTTTCCCCCTCCTGGGATCCCCAGGGGTCCTCTCATGGGTACATGTGTGAGAGCTGATTACTATGCGCCTGTGTTCCACACCCCTGTCAGCCTTCTGGATTACCTGTATTGTACTGTCCCCAGCATGGGTGCAGTACTCAGTGGTGCCTGACCAGGTCAGGGGCGCCACATTCCCCCTTAGTTATCACCAGCACGTCCTCGGGCTGCAAGACAACATTTTAAAAATGCATAAAACATTAAAACATGTAAAACATTTAAAAGCACCAGGTACCATACATCACCACCCTCCACCCACAAGTCCGTTAACCCACCCAAAACCCTTTCACGTTGGCCGCGGCTTCAGCCACTTCTGGCAGGATGTAGAGGCGGCTTTCATGGGCTGGTGGTTTCAGGGTATACCTGGCTTGGTGGATCCGCACCTTCAGCCTCTTCTGGCAGGATGCAGAGGCGGCCTCCACAGTTGGTGCTGACCAGGTACCCTCTTTGTGGTGGAGAGCCAGGCCCCATAAACAGGCATGCTCTCTGGTCGCAGGTGAGCCAAGGCCCTATATACGGACGGGCTCCTCCTGGTTGCAGACGAGCCAAGCCCCTAAACAGGCTGACTCTGGTGGCGGTGGTGCCCTCTGGTGTAACTATTTACACTGCGAGAGTTTGTGGCTATAGCCAGTTCATAGCCTTAAGGTTTATGGTTTTCTCACAATAGTTTTTGTGGGCACATTACTTGAACTTGAGAACGTTGCAAAACAAACTTTTTCAAAACTTTAACTGATAACTTCTTTCTTTACTTTACTTAAACTTAGGCAGATTCCTCTTCACCAGGGCTTGGGCCTGTAGGGCACCGGCACCTGTGACTTTCTTGCTCTCCGTCGTCGTCCGTGGTTGTTTCATCTGTAGGATCTTTGTCTGTGGTTGTTTCATCTGTAGGTTCTTTATCCTTCCTTTCTTGGTCTTCGTCTGTTTCTACATCTGGTTCTTTATCTCTGTCTTTTCTTTCTTGTCTTTCTTGTCTTTCTTGTCTTTCTTGTCTTTCTTGTCTTTCTTGTCTTTCTTGTCTTTCTTGTCTGTCTTGTCTTTCTTGTAGCATGGGATGGCTGTAAGGTTTGCTGGGACATAGCGCTACGTCCAGGGCATACAATCCCCTTTCGCCCTGATGCATGGTGAACTGAACTGAGTCTCCCATCTTTAGATTTCTGCCAGGGTGTCCTCTAGGCAGATGAGCGCTTACATCTCTCCTGTTAACAAATATCCCCTCCTTGATGCCAGGGGCTACAATGAATCCATAACCACTTCTCAGATTGAAATCTTCCACTACGCCATGACACAGGGGTCCTCTGGCCTGGGCTTTGGACCTTCTTAGGCACCTTTTCTCCTCCAGGTCTCTGACCGTGACTTCCCTCTGCTCTGGGGATTGTGGTGCTGGAGCAACCTGTGTTCTGCTGCGCCGTGTCTTGCGGGCTGGATTCATGCCTGTGGGCTTCCAGGTGAGGTCTTTGGGTTGATCTTCATCTGCTGACGGTGTCAGATCTTCCTCATCCCAGCGAGAATAGGGCAGCATCTCCGGCTCTGGGTAGGGGTCTGCTGCGGTTGGCGTCGGAGTCAGCCCTTCTGCTTCCTGGCCTCCTCTCCCCCTTAGTTCTTCTTGGCACTCCTTTGGTGGCAGTGCTGGGGATGGGCTTTCTTCAGCTGGTCTGGGCGGTGGACTCTCTGGCGCGGCTGCAGGGGTTGCCTGAATCTCCTTGGGGGTATGCGGAGGGAGCAGATACCGATCCACCATCTCTTGTGGGAACTGGGCCTCTAGGTCAGCTTTCAGCTTCCAGTATTCGGGGTCCTCTCCTATCAGGGTCTTCCTAGCAGGGACCTCTTTGGACTGGGGAGCGGTGTCTGCTCTGGCCTTGCAGGCCGGGGTAAATAATGAGGTAGTCTCTTCTTGGCGGGCCGCGCCTGGCATGGCGGCGGCCTGGTCTTGGCGGGCCGCGCCCTGGATGGCGGCGGCCTGGTCTTGGCGGGCCGCGCCCTGGATGGCGGCGGCCTGGATCGGCGTCGCAGCTGCGATGGGATCTGTGCAGGCTGGGCTGTGCGTCGCTGCAGGGACCGGGTCTTGGTGGGCCGAGCAGGGCATCGCTGCGGCGGCCGGGGCTTGGCGGGCCGCGCCTGGCGTGGCTGCGGCCTGGTTCAGCACCTCACTTGCGGCGCGGACGAGCGTTGCTGCGGCGGTGGGGTCTCGGCGGGCCGGGCCTAGCAGGGCGGCGGCCTGGGTCAGCGTTACGCCTGCGGCGCGGATGAGGGTCGCGGTGGCAGCCGGTTCTTTGCGGGCCGGACTGGACGTTGCTGCAGGGACCGGGTCTTGGTGGGCCGAGCAGGGCATCGCTGCGGCCGCTGGGGCTTGGAAGGCCGCACCTGGCGTGGCTGCGGCCTGCTTCAGCGTCGCCGCACCGGACGCCTCTTCGGGGACCGCGGGCGTGGCAGCAGGGGTCGGGGCACTTGCGCTGGCCGGGGCATCACTCGACTCACCCACCGGTGGCAGCATCGGGGTCTGCGTCATCGCCGTCCTGTCTGGCACTCGGCGCGCGGTTCTCCTTTCATAGGCCCGAACCGCCGCGGTCATCTCCAGCATTTCCATCCGTTCTTCCCGGATCTGCTCCACAACCCGGGTCTCCAGTCGGTCGCAGAACTGGGCCAGCTCCCGATACCACCAGGCAGCGGAGCCCGGTTCTGGATTTCTGCGGTCAGACGCCATTTCTTCTGCGCCCTCTTCTGCACGACTCTCCAGCTGTGGACTCGCCGTTGCCTCTGATAGCAAGCTGTTCAGTTTCTGCTCTGCCTCTTTCAGCAGCTCCTCTCCCAGCAGCAGGCTTCTGGCTCCCTTTCTGTCCCGACGTCTCAGGACGCTTCCACTCTCATAGCTGGCAAGGTCAGAACTCTGCAGGGGATCTCTGGGTAGCCACACCTCTTCGTGGGCGGTAACTTCTTCCAGCGCGGGCTGCTGTTGTTTTTCAGCGCGCTTTTCATGGTGGCAATATGGCGGCGCTTCCAATTTTCCAAGCGGACCGCCCAGGCACATGGTCACCTGTCTGAACAGGTCTAGTCCTTATCCTGTTCGTGACGCCAGATGTGAAGCCCCACAAGTGCAGTGTCTGTGCATTACCTTCAGGGACTCCACGTAGCTGGATCTGGTCACAGGTAGGAGATCTTCTTCTTGTCGTGACGCCACTCTCAGTATTGCGGCCAGTAGGGACCGCCACTGCAGGTTAGGGGACGCCTGGGGCTGATGGTATGTGCAGTTAGTTGGACTAGCCTCCTGAGAGTGAGGCAAGCCCCAGGGCCCGATGTAGGTTTGTAGTACCACAAGGCGCAGAATAACTCCACACAGGCAGAATTGTCTTTCAAGGGCTTTACTCACATTTGATGGCAGGGTGAGTAGCCCGGGCGTAGCTGAGATGAACCAGATGGGAACCAGGTATCCTTCAGGCTGACTTTATGAGGGTGACTACTGACTCGCCTTCCTTAGCCCTTGGTGGTTTGGGGTGACCCCGACTTTTAGTCCCTATGGGGGTCGCCCAGGGAAGATGCTGCAGCCTCTCTCCCCCTTTTGTTTGCCGTTTGCTTGTTCCCCGGACCAGGCCACTCCAGCTTCTTGCCTCCTGTGACCTATGGGCCCTCACTGCGGTTACGTGGCTGCGGCTTTTGTGGTGTTGTGGTGTGGGCTTTGAGAGCCCCACACCGGCAGGTTTAGCAGAAGAAAGCTGGATCTATCTTCGCTTCGGGATCTGCCGCCCGGTTGGGCCTGGTGCTCTCTAGCAGTCTCCTTACTTCCCACTCCGTGCTTTCTCTCTAGCTGAAGCTGGCTTTCAGGCAGCACTCCTAGTTGACCGTTCTCCCCCGTCAGTAGCCACTGCGCGGGCGCTGTTAGACAGCATCAACCCCACAGGTCTGCTCCTCACTGAGCCCTTTGGAGTTCTCCTCTAACTGACTCACTGCTCCTCCTCTCCTGTTCTTGCCTACGCCACCTAGCAACCAGACTCTCTTACCACACCCCTTGAGAGGAGATGGAGGCTTTTGGCCCCCTCCACTATTCCAGTGAAGGTCAAGGCTTTTCCCCCTCCTGGGATCCCCAGGGGTCCTCTCATGGGTACATGTGTGAGAGCTGATTACTATGCGCCTGTGTTCCACACCCCTGTCAGCCTTCTGGATTACCTGTATTGTACTGTCCCCAGCATGGGTGCAGTACTCAGTGGTGCCTGACCAGGTCAGGGGCGCCACACTATTTTAATAGGAAAGGGTGCTGCCAGTTAGTGCCATCCAAAAAGTGGCTACTGTACTCCATTAGTGTCCTACTGGTGCCAAGCATTTTCCAGCACCTCTGCATTGTACCCTGCTGCACTTTTTTGCAAAGCTATTTTAATAGCAAAGAGTGCTGCCAGTTAGTGCCATCCAAAAAGTGGCTACTGTACTCCATTAGTGTCCCACTTATGCCAAGCAAGTCCCACCACCTCTGCATTGTACCCTGCTGCCCTATTTTGCAAAGCTATTTTAATAGCAAAAAGTGCTGCCAATTAGTGCCATCTAAAAAGTGGCTGCTATACTCCATTAGTGTCCTACTGGTGCCAAGCATTTTCCAGCACCTCTGCATTGTACCCTGCTGCGCTTTTTTGCAAAGCTATTTTAATAGGAAAGAGTGCTGCCAGTTAGTGCCATCCAAAAAGTGGCTGCTGTACTCCATTAGTGTCCTACTGGTGCCAAGCATTTTCCACCACCTCTGCATTGTACCCTGCTGCGCTTTTTTGCAAAGCTATTTTAATAGCAAAGAGTGCTGCCAGTTAGTGCCATCCAAAAAGTGTCTGCTGTACTCCATTAGTGTCCTACTGGTGCCAAGCACTTTCCAGCACTTCTGCATTGTACCCTGCTGCCCTTTTTTGCAAAGCTATTTTAATAGGAAAGAGTGCTGCCAGTTAGTGCCATCCAAAAAGTGGCTGCTGTACTCCATTAGTGTCCTACTGGTGCCAAGCATTTTCCAGCACCTCTGCATTGTACCCTGCTGCGCTTTTTTGCAAAGCTATTTTAATAGCAAAGAGTGCTGCTAGTTAGTGCCATCCAAAAAGTGGCTGCTGTACTCCATTAGTGTCCCACTTATGCCAAGAAAGTCCCACCACCTCTGCATTGTACCCTGCTGCCCTATTTTGCAAAGCTATTTTAATAGCAAAGAGTGCTGCCAGTTAGTGCCATCCAAAAAGTGGCTGCTATACTCCATTAGTGTCCTACTGGTGCCAAGCATTTTCCAGCACCTCTGCATTGTACCCTGCTGCCCTTTTTTGCAAACGATTTTAATAGCAAAGAGTGCTGCCAGTTAGTGCCATCCAAAAAGTGGCTGCTGTACTCTATTAGTGTCCTACTGGTGCCAAGCATTTTCCAGCACCTCTGCATTGTACCCTGCTGCCCTTTTTTGCAAAGCTATTTTAATAGGAAAGAGTGCTGCCAGTTAGTGCCATCCAAAAAGTGGCTGCTATACTCCATTAGTGTCCTACTGGTGCCAAGCATTTTCCAGCACCTCTGCATTGTACCCTGCTGCACTTTTTTGCAAAGCTATTTTAATAGCAAAGAGTGCTGCCAGTTAGTGCCATCCAAAAAGTGGCTGCTGTACTCCATTAGTGTCCCACTTATGCCAAGCAAGTCCCACCACCTCTGCATTGTACCCTACTGCCCTATTTTGCAAAGCTATTTTAATAGCAAAGAGTGCTGCCAATTAGTGCCATCCAAAAAGTGGCTGCTATACTCCATTAGTGTCCTACTGGTGCCAAGCCTTTTCCAGCACCTCTGCATTGTACCCTGCTGCCATTTTTTGCAAAGCTATTTTAATAGCAAAGAGTGCTGCCAGTTAGTGCCATCCAAAAAGTGGCTGCTATACTCCATTAATGTCCTACTGGTGCCAAGCATTTTCCAGCACCTCTGCATTGTACCCTACTGCCCTTTTTTCATAGCTATTTTAATAGCAAAGAGTGCTGCCAGTTTGTGCCATCCAAAAAGTGGCTGCTATACTCCATTAGTGTCCTACTGGTGCCAAGCATTTTCCAGCACCTCTGCATTGTACCCTGCTGCCCTTTTTTGCAAAGCTATTTTAATAGGAAAGAGTGCTGCCAGTTAGTGCCATCCAAAAAGTGGCTGCTATATTCCATTAGTGTCCTACTGGTGCCAAGCATTTTCCAGCACCTCTGCATTGTACCCTGCTGCCCTTTTTTGCAAAGCTATTTTAATAGCAAAGAGTGCTGCCAGTTAGTGCCATCCAAAAAGTGGCTGCTGTACTCCATTAGTGTCCTACTGGTGCCAAGCATTTTCCAGCACCTCTGCATTGTACCCTGTGGTGCTTTTTTGCAAAGCTATTTTAATAGCAAAAAGTGCTGCCAGTTAGTGCCATCCAAAAAGTGGCTGCTGTACTCCATTAGTGTCCTACTGGTGCCAAGCACTTTCCAGCACTTCTGCATTGTACCCTGCTGCCCTTTTTTGCAAAGCTATTTTAATAGGAAAGAGTGCTGCCAGTTAGTGCCATCCAAAAAGTGGCTGCTGTACTCCATTAGTGTCCTACTGGTGCCAAGCATTTTCCAGCACCTCTGCATTGTACCCTGCTGCGCTTTTTTACAAAGCTATTTTAATAGCAAAGAGTGCTGCCAGTTAGTGCCATCCAAAAAGTGGCTGCTGTACTCCATTAGTGTCCCACTTATGCCAAGCAAGTCCCACCACCTCTGCATTGTACCCTGCTGCCCTATTTTGCAAAGCTATTTTAATAGCAAAGAGTGCTGCCAGTTAGTGCCATCCAAAAAGTGGCTGCTATACTCCATTAGTGTCCTACTGGTGCCAAGCATTTTCCAGCACCTCTGCATTGTACCCTGCTGCCCTTTTTTGCAAAGCTATTTTAATAGCAAAGAGTGCTGCCAGTTAGTGCCATCCAAAAAGTGGCTGCTGTACTCCATTAGTGTCCCACTGGTGCCAAGCTTTTTCCAGCACCTCTGCATTGTACCCTGCTGCGCTTTTTTGCAAAGCTATTTTAATAGGAAAGAGTGCTGCCAGTTAGTGCCATCCAAAAAGTGGCTGCTATACTCCATTAGTGTCCTACTGGTGCCAAGCATTTTCCACCACCTCTGCATTGTACCCTGCTGCGCTTTTTTGCAAAGCTATTTTAATAGCAAAGAGTGCTGCCAGTTAGTGCCATCCAAAAAGTGTCTGCTGTACTCCATTAGTGTCCTACTGGTGCCAAGCACTTTCCAGCACTTCTGCATTGTACCCTGCTGCCCTTTTTTGCAAAGCTATTTTAATAGGAAAGAGTGCTGCCAGTTAGTGCCATCCAAAAAGTGGCTGCTGTACTCCATTAGTGTCCTACTGGTGCCAAGCATTTTCCAGCACCTCTGCATTGTACCCTGCTGCGCTTTTTTGCAAAGCTATTTTAATAGCAAAGAGTGCTGCCAGTTAGTGCCATCCAAAAAGTGGCTGCTGTACTCCATTAGTGTCCTACTGGTGCCAAGCACTTTCCAGCACTTCTGCATTGTACCCTGCTGCCCTTTTTTGCAAAGCTATTTTAATAGGAAAGGGTGCTGCCAGTTAGTGCCATCCAAAAAGTGGCTACTGTACTCCATTAGTGTCCTACTGGTGCCAAGCATTTTCCAGCACCTCTGCATTGTACCCTGCTGCACTTTTTTGCAAAGCTATTTTAATAGCAAAGAGTGCTGCCAGTTAGTGCCATCCAAAAAGTGGCTGCTGTACTCCATTAGTGTCCCACTTATGCCAAGCAAGTCCCACCACCTCTGCATTGTACCCTGCTGCCCTATTTTGCAAAGCTATTTTAATAGCAAAAAGTGCTGCCAATTAGTGCCATCCAAAAAGTGGCTGCTATACTCCATTAGTGTCCTACTGGTGCCAAGCATTTTCCAGCACCTCTGCATTGTACCCTGCTGCGCTTTTTTGCAAAGCTATTTTAATAGGAAAGAGTGCTGCCAGTTAGTGCCATCCAAAAAGTGGCTGCTATACTCCATTAGTGTCCTACTGGTGCCAAGCATTTTCCACCACCTCTGCATTGTACCCTGCTGCGCTTTTTTGCAAAGCTATTTTAATAGCAAAGAGTGCTGCCAGTTAGTGCCATCCAAAAAGTGTCTGCTGTACTCCATTAGTGTCCTACTGGTACCAAGCACTTTCCAGCACTTCTGCATTGTACCCTGTGGTGCTTTTTTGCAAAGCTATTTTAATAGCAAAAAGTGCTGCCAGTTAGTGCCATCCAAAAAGTGGCTGCTGTACTCCATTAGTGTCCTACTGGTGCCAAGCACTTTCCAGCACTTCTGCATTGTACCCTGCTGCCCTTTTTTGCAAAGCTATTTTAATAGGAAAGAGTGCTGCCAGTTAGTGCCATCCAAAAAGTGGCTGCTGTACTCCATTAGTGTCCTACTGGTGCCAAGCATTTTCCAGCACCTCTGCATTGTACCCTGTGGTGCTTTTTTGCAAAGCTATTTTAATAGCAAAAAGTGCTGCCAGTTAGTGCCATCCAAAAAGTGGCTGCTGTACTCCATTAGTGTCCTACTGGTGCCAAGCACTTTCCAGCACTTCTGCATTGTACCCTGCTGCCCTTTTTTGCAAAGCTATTTTAATAGGAAAGAGTGCTGCCAGTTAGTGCCATCCAAAAAGTGGCTGCTGTACTCCATTAGTGTCCTACTGGTGCCAAGCATTTTCCAGCACCTCTGCATTGTACCCTGCTGCGCTTTTTTACAAAGCTATTTTAATAGCAAAGAGTGCTGCCAGTTAGTGCCATCCAAAAAGTGGCTGCTGTACTCCATTAGTGTCCCACTTATGCCAAGCAAGTCCCACCACCTCTGCATTGTACCCTGCTGCCCTATTTTGCAAAGCTATTTTAATAGCAAAGAGTGCTGCCAGTTAGTGCCATCCAAAAAGTGGCTGCTATACTCCATTAGTGTCCTACTGGTGCCAAGCATTTTCCAGCACCTCTGCATTGTACCCTGCTGCCCTTTTTTGCAAAGCTATTTTAATAGCAAAGAGTGCTGCCAGTTAGTGCCATCCAAAAAGTGGCTGCTGTACTCCATTAGTGTCCTACTGGTGCCAAGCTTTTTCCAGCACCTCTGCATTGTACCCTGCTGCGCTTTTTTGCAAAGCTATTTTAATAGGAAAGAGTGCTGCCAGTTAGTGCCATCCAAAAAGTGGCTGCTATACTCCATTAGTGTCCTACTGGTGCCAAGCATTTTCCACCACCTCTGCATTGTACCCTGCTGCGCTTTTTTGCAAAGCTATTTTAATAGCAAAGAGTGCTGCCAGTTAGTGCCATCCAAAAAGTGTCTGCTGTACTCCATTAGTGTCCTACTGGTGCCAAGCACTTTCCAGCACTTCTGCATTGTACCCTGCTGCCCTTTTTTGCAAAGCTATTTTAATAGGAAAGAGTGCTGCCAGTTAGTGCCATCCAAAAAGTGGCTGCTGTACTCCATTAGTGTCCTACTGGTGCCAAGCATTTTCCAGCACCTCTGCATTGTACCCTGCTGCGCTTTTTTGCAAAGCTATTTTAATAGCAAAGAGTGCTGCCAGTTAGTGCCATCCAAAAAGTGGCTGCTGTACTCCATTAGTGTCCTACTGGTGCCAAGCACTTTCCAGCACTTCTGCATTGTACCCTGCTGCCCTTTTTTGCAAAGCTATTTTAATAGGAAAGGGTGCTGCCAGTTAGTGCCATCCAAAAAGTGGCTACTGTACTCCATTAGTGTCCTACTGGTGCCAAGCAAGTCCCACCACCTCTGCATTGTACCCTGCTGCCCTATTTTGCAAAGCTATTTTAATAGCAAAAAGTGCTGCCAATTAGTGCCATCCAAAAAGTGGCTGCTATACTCCATTAGTGTCCTACTGGTGCCAAGCATTTTCCAGCACCTCTGCATTGTACCCTGCTGCGCTTTTTTGCAAAGCTATTTTAATAGGAAAGAGTGCTGCCAGTTAGTGCCATCCAAAAAGTGGCTGCTATACTCCATTAGTGTCCTACTGGTGCCAAGCATTTTCCACCACCTCTGCATTGTACCCTGCTGCGCTTTTTTGCAAAGCTATTTTAATAGCAAAGAGTGCTGCCAGTTAGTGCCATCCAAAAAGTGTCTGCTGTAGTCCATTAGTGTCCTACTGGTACCAAGCACTTTCCAGCACTTCTGCATTGTACCCTGCTGCCCTTTTTTGCAAAGCTATTTTAATAGGAAAGAGTGCTGCCAGTTAGTGCCATCCAAAAAGTGGCTGCTGTACTCCATTAGTGTCCTACTGGTGCCAAGCATTTTCCAGCACCTCTGCATTGTACCCTGCTGCGCTTTTTTGCAAAGCTATTTTAATAGCAAAGAGTGCTGCTAGTTAGTGCCATCCAAAAAGTGGCTGCTGTACTCCATTAGTGTCCCACTTATGCCAAGAAAGTCCCACCACCTCTGCATTGTACCCTGCTGCCCTATTTTGCAAAGCTATTTTAATAGCAAAGAGTGCTGCCAGTTAGTGCCATCCAAAAAGTGGCTGCTATACTCCATTAGTGTCCTACTGGTGCCAAGCATTTTCCAGCACCTCTGCATTGTACCCTGCTGCCCTTTTTTGCAAAGCGATTTTAATAGCAAAGAGTGCTGCCAGTTAGTGCCATCCAAAAAGTGGCTGCTGTACTCTATTAGTGTCCTACTGGTGCCAAGCATTTTCCAGCACCTCTGCATTGTACCCTGCTGCCCTTTTTTGCAAAGCTATTTTAATAGGAAAGAGTGCTGCCAGTTAGTGCCATCCAAAAAGTGGCTGCTATACTCCATTAGTGTCCTACTGGTGCCAAGCATTTTCCAGCACCTCTGCATTGTACCCTGCTGCACTTTTTTGCAAAGCTATTTTAATAGCAAAGAGTGCTGCCAGTTAGTGCCATCCAAAAAGTGGCTGCTGTACTCCATTAGTGTCCCACTTATGCCAAGCAAGTCCCACCACCTCTGCATTGTACCCTACTGCCCTATTTTGCAAAGCTATTTTAATAGCAAAGAGTGCTGCCAATTAGTGCCATCCAAAAAGTGGCTGCTATACTCCATTAGTGTCCTACTGGTGCCAAGCCTTTTCCAGCACCTCTGCATTGTACCCTGCTGCCCTATTTTGCAAAGCTATTTTAATAGCAAAGAGTGCTGCCAGTTAGTGCCATCCAAAAAGTGGCTGCTATACTCCATTAGTGTCCTACTGGTGCCAAGCATTTTCCAGCACCTCTGCATTGTACCCTGCTGCCCTTTTTTGCAAAGCTATTTTAATAGCAAAGAGTGCTGCCAGTTAGTGCCATCCAAAAAGTGGCTGCTGTACTCCATTAGTGTCCTACTGGTGCCAAGCATTTTCCAGCACCTCTGCATTGTACCCTGCTGCCCTTTTTTGCAAAGCTATTTTAATAGGAAAGAGTGCTGCCAGTTAGTGCCATCCAAAAAGTGGCTGCTATATTCCATTAGTGTCCTACTGGTGCCAAGCATTTTCCAGCACCTCTGCATTGTACCCTGCTGCCCTTTTTTGCAAAGCTATTTTAATAGCAAAGAGTGCTGCCAGTTAGTGCCATCCAAAAAGTGGCTGCTGTACTCCATTAGTGTCCTACTGGTGCCAAGCATTTTCCAGCACCTCTGCATTGTACCCTGCTGCGCTTTTTTGCAAAGCTATTTTAATAGGAAAGAGTGCTGCCAGTTAGTGCCATCCAAAAAGTGGCTGCTATACTCCATTAGTGTCCTACTGGTGCCAAGCATTTTCCACCACCTCTGCATTGTACCCTGCTGCGCTTTTTTGCAAAGCTATTTTAATAGCAAAGAGTGCTGCCAGTTAGTGCCATCCAAAAAGTGTCTGCTGTACTCCATTAGTGTCCTACTGGTACCAAGCACTTTCCAGCACTTCTGCATTGTACCCTGCTGCCCTTTTTTGCAAAGCTATTTTAATAGGAAAGAGTGCTGCCAGTTAGTGCCATCCAAAAAGTGGCTGCTGTACTCCATTAGTGTCCTACTGGTGCCAAGCATTTTCCAGCACCTCTGCATTGTACCCTGCTGCGCTTTTTTGCAAAGCTATTTTAATAGCAAAGAGTGCTGCTAGTTAGTGCCATCCAAAAAGTGGCTGCTGTACTCCATTAGTGTCCCACTTATGCCAAGAAAGTCCCACCACCTCTGCATTGTACCCTGCTGCCCTATTTTGCAAAGCTATTTTAATAGCAAAGAGTGCTGCCAGTTAGTGCCATCCAAAAAGTGGCTGCTATACTCCATTAGTGTCCTACTGGTGCCAAGCATTTTCCAGCACCTCTGCATTGTACCCTGCTGCCCTTTTTTGCAAAGCGATTTTAATAGCAAAGAGTGCTGCCAGTTAGTGCCATCCAAAAAGTGGCTGCTGTACTCTATTAGTGTCCTACTGGTGCCAAGCATTTTCCAGCACCTCTGCATTGTACCCTGCTGCCCTTTTTTGCAAAGCTATTTTAATAGGAAAGAGTGCTGCCAGTTAGTGCCATCCAAAAAGTGGCTGCTATACTCCATTAGTGTCCTACTGGTGCCAAGCATTTTCCAGCACCTCTGCATTGTACCCTGCTGCACTTTTTTGCAAAGCTATTTTAATAGCAAAGAGTGCTGCCAGTTAGTGCCATCCAAAAAGTGGCTGCTGTACTCCATTAGTGTCCCACTTATGCCAAGCAAGTCCCACCACCTCTGCATTGTACCCTACTGCCCTATTTTGCAAAGCTATTTTAATAGCAAAGAGTGCTGCCAATTAGTGCCATCCAAAAAGTGGCTGCTATACTCCATTAGTGTCCTACTGGTGCCAAGCCTTTTCCAGCACCTCTGCATTGTACCCTGCTGCCCTATTTTGCAAAGCTATTTTAATAGCAAAGAGTGCTGCCAGTTAGTGCCATCCAAAAAGTGGCTGCTATACTCCATTAGTGTCCTACTGGTGCCAAGCATTTTCCAGCACCTCTGCATTGTACCCTGCTGCCCTTTTTTGCAAAGCTATTTTAATAGCAAAGAGTGCTGCCAGTTAGTGCCATCCAAAAAGTGGCTGCTGTACTCCATTAGTGTCCTACTGGTGCCAAGCATTTTCCAGCACCTCTGCATTGTACCCTGCTGCCCTTTTTTGCAAAGCTATTTTAATAGGAAAGAGTGCTGCCAGTTAGTGCCATCCAAAAAGTGGCTGCTATATTCCATTAGTGTCCTACTGGTGCCAAGCATTTTCCAGCACCTCTGCATTGTACCCTGCTGCCCTTTTTTGCAAAGCTATTTTAATAGCAAAGAGTGCTGCCAGTTAGTGCCATCCAAAAAGTGGCTGCTGTACTCCATTAGTGTCCTACTGGTGCCAAGCATTTTCCAGCACCTCTGCATTGTACCCTGTGGCGCTTTTTTGCAAAGCTATTTTAATAGCAAAGAGTGCTGCCAGTTAGTGCCATCCAAAAAGTGGCTGCTGTACTCCATTAGTGTCCTACTGGTGCCAAGCACTTTCCAGCACTTCTGCATTGTACCCTGCTGCCCTTTTTTGCAAAGCTATTTTAATAGGAAAGAGTGCTGCCAGTTAGTGCCATCCAAAAAGTGGCTGCTGTACTCCATTAGTGTCCTACTGGTGCCAAGCATTTTCCAGCACCTCTGCATTGTACCCTGCTGCGCTTTTTTACAAAGCTATTTTAATAGCAAAGAGTGCTGCCAGTTAGTGCCATCCAAAAAGTGGCTGCTGTACTCCATTAGTGTCCCACTTATGCCAAGCAAGTCCCACCACCTCTGCATTGTACCCTGCTGCCCTATTTTGCAAAGCTATTTTAATAGCAAAGAGTGCTGCCAGTTAGTGCCATCCAAAAAGTGGCTGCTATACTCCATTAGTGTCCTACTGGTGCCAAGCATTTTCCAGCACCTCTGCATTGTACCCTGCTGCCCTTTTTTGCAAAGCTATTTTAATAGCAAAGAGTGCTGCCAGTTAGTGCCATCCAAAAAGTGGCTGCTGTACTCCATTAGTGTCCTACTGGTGCCAAGCTTTTTCCAGCACCTCTGCATTGTACCCTGCTGCCCTTTTTAGCAAAGCTATTTTAATAGGAAAGAGTGCTGCCAGTTAGTGCCATCAAAAAAGTTGCTGCTATACTCCATTAGTGTCCTACTGGTGCCAAGCATTTTCCAGCACCTCTGCATTGTACCCTGCTGCGCTTTTTTGCAAAGCTATTTTAATAGCAAAGAGTGCTGCCAGTTAGTGCCATCCAAAAAGTGGCTGCTGTACTCCATTAGTGTCCCACTTATGCCAAGCAAGTCCCACCACCTCTGCATTGTACCCTGCTGCCCTATTTTGCAAAGCTATTTTAATAGCAAAGAGTGCTGCCAATTAGTGCCATCCAAAAAGTGGCTGCTATACTCCATTAGTGTCCTACTGGTGCCAAGCATTTTCCAGCACCTCTGCATTGTACCCTGCTGCGCTTTTTTGCAAAGCTATTTTAATAGCAAAGAGTGCTGCCAGTTAGTGCCATCCAAAAAGTGGCTGCTGTACTCCATTAGTGTCCTACTGGTGCCAAGCATTTTCCAGCACCTCTGCATTGTACCCTGCTGCGCTTTTTTGCAAAGCTATTTTAATAGCAAAGAGTGCTGCCAGTTAGTGCCATCCAAAAAGTGGCTGCTGTACTCCATTAGTGTCCCACTTATGCCAAGCAAGTCCCACCACCTCTGCATTGTACCCTGCTGCCCTATTTTGCAAAGCTATTTTAATAGCAAAGAGTACTGCCAATTAGTGCCATCCAAAAATGTGGCTGCTATACTCTATTAGTGTCCTACTGGTGCCAAGCATTTTCCAGCACCTCTGCATTGTACCCTGCTGCGCTTTTTTGCAAAGCTATTTTAATAGCAAACAGTGCTGCCAGTTAGTGCCATCCAAAAAGTGGCTGCTGTACTCCATTAGTGTCCCACTTATGCCAAGCAAGTCCCACCACCTCTGCATTGTACCCTGCTGCCCTATTTTGCAAAGCTATTTTAATAGCAAAGAGTGCTGCCAGTTAGTGCCATCCAAAAAGTGGCTGCTATACTCCATTAGTGTCCTACTGGTGCCAAGCATTTTCCAGCACCTCTGCATTGTACCCTGCTGCCATTTTTTGCAAAGCTATTTTAATAGCAAAGAGTGCTGCGAGTTAGTGCCATCCAAAAAGTGGCTGCTATACTCCATTAATGTCCTACTGGTGCCAAGCATTTTCCAGCACCTCTGCATTGTACCCTACTGCCCTTTTTTCAAAACTATTTTAATAGCAAAGAGTGCTGCCAGTTAGTGCCATCCAAAAAGTGGCTGCTATACTCCATTAGTGTCCTACTGGTGCCAAGCATTTTCCAGCACCTCTGCATTGTACCCTGCTGCCCTTTTTTTGCAAAGCTATTTTAATAGCAAAGAGTGCTGCCAGTTAGTGCCATCCAAAAAGTGGCTGCTATACTCCATTAGTGTCCTACTGGTGCCAAGCATTTTCCAGCACCTCTGCATTGTACCCTGCTGCCCTTTTTTTGCAAAGCTATTTTAATAGCAAAGAGTGCTGCCAATTAGTGCCATTCAAAAAGTGGCTGCTATACTCCATTAGTGTCCTACTGGTGCCAAGCATTTTCCAGCACCTCTGCATTGTACCTTGCTGCCCTTTTTTGCAAAGCTATTTTAATAGGAAAGAGTGCTGCCAGTTAGTGCCATCAAAAAAGTGGCTGCTATACTCCATTAGTGTCCTACTGGTGCCAAGCATTTTCCAGCACCTCTGCATTGTACCCTGCTGCCCTTTTTTTGCAAAGCTATTTTAATAGCAAAGAGTGCTGCCAGTTAGTGCCATCCAAAAAGTGGCTGCTGTACTCCATTAGTGTCCTACTGGTGCCAAGCATTTTCCAGCACCTCTGCATTGTACCCTGCTGCCCTTTTTTGCAAAGCTATTTTAATAGGAAAGAGTGCTGCCACTTAGTGCCATCTAAAAAGTGGCTGCTATACTCCATTAGTGTCCTACTGGTGCCAAGCATTTTCCAGCACCTCTGCATTGTACCCTGCTGCGCTTTTTTGCAAAGCTATTTTAATAGCAAAGAGTGCTTCCAGTTAGTGCCATCCAAAAAGTGGCTGCTGTACTCCATTAGTGTCCCACTTATGCCAAGCAAGTCCCACGACCTCTGCATTGTACCCTGCTGCCCTATTTTGCAAAGCTATTTTAATAGCAAAGAGTGCTGCCAGTTAGTGCCATCGAAAAAGTGGCTGCTATACTCCATTAGTGTCCTACTGGTGCCAAGCATTTTCCAGCACCTCTGCATTGTACCCTGCTGCCATTTTTTGCAAAGCTATTTTAATAGCAAAGAGTGCTGCCAGTTAGTGCCATCCAAAAAGTGGCTGCTATACTCCATTAATGTCCTACTGGTGCCAAGCATTTTCCAGCACCTCTGCATTGTACCCTACTGCCCTTTTTTCATAGCTATTTTAATAGCAAAGAGTGCTGCCAGTTTGTGCCATCCAAAAAGTGGCTGCTATACTCCATTAGTGTCCTACTGGTGCCAAGCATTTTCCAGCACCTCTGCATTGTACCCTGCTGCCCTTTTTTGCAAAGCTATTTTAATAGGAAAGAGTGCTGCCAGTTAGTGCCATCCAAAAAGTGGCTGCTATATTCCATTAGTGTCCTACTGGTGCCAAGCATTTTCCAGCACCTCTGCATTGTACCCTGCTGCCCTTTTTTGCAAAGCTATTTTAATAGCAAAGAGTGCTGCCAGTTAGTGCCATCCAAAAAGTGGCTGCTGTACTCCATTAGTGTCCTACTGGTGCCAAGCATTTTCCAGCACCTCTGCATTGTACCCTGTGACGCTTTTTTGCAAAGCTATTTTAATAGCAAAGAGTGCTGCCAGTTAGTGCCATCCAAAAAGTGGCTGCTGTACTCCATTAGTGTCCTACTGGTGCCAAGCACTTTCCAGCACTTCTGCATTGTACCCTGCTGCCCTTTTTTGCAAAGCTATTTTAATAGGAAAGAGTGCTGCCAGTTAGTGCCATCCAAAAAGTGGCTGCTGTACTCCATTAGTGTCCTACTGGTGCCAAGCATTTTCCAGCACCTCTGCATTGTACCCTGCTGCGCTTTTTTACAAAGCTATTTTAATAGCAAAGAGTGCTGCCAGTTAGTGCCATCCAAAAAGTGGCTGCTGTACTCCATTAGTGTCCCACTTATGCCAAGCAAGTCCCACCACCTCTGCATTGTACCCTGCTGCCCTATTTTGCAAAGCTATTTTAATAGCAAAGAGTGCTGCCAGTTAGTGCCATCCAAAAAGTGGCTGCTATACTCCATTAGTGTCCTACTGGTGCCAAGCATTTTCCAGCACCTCTGCATTGTACCCTGCTGCCCTTTTTTGCAAAGCTATTTTAATAGCAAAGAGTGCTGCCAGTTAGTGCCATCCAAAAAGTGGCTGCTGTACTCCATTAGTGTCCTACTGGTGCCAAGCTTTTTCCAGCACCTCTGCATTGTACCCTGCTGCCCTTTTTAGCAAAGCTATTTTAATAGGAAAGAGTGCTGCCAGTTAGTGCCATCAAAAAAGTTGCTGCTATACTCCATTAGTGTCCTACTGGTGCCAAGCATTTTCCAGCACCTCTGCATTGTACCCTGCTGCGCTTTTTTGCAAAGCTATTTTAATAGCAAAGAGTGCTGCCAGTTAGTGCCATCCAAAAAGTGGCTGCTGTACTCCATTAGTGTCCCACTTATGCCAAGCAAGTCCCACCACCTCTGCATTGTACCCTGCTGCCCTATTTTGCAAAGCTATTTTAATAGCAAAGAGTGCTGCCAATTAGTGCCATCCAAAAAGTGGCTGCTATACTCCATTAGTGTCCTACTGGTGCCAAGCATTTTCCAGCACCTCTGCATTGTACCCTGCTGCGCTTTTTTGCAAAGCTATTTTAATAGCAAAGAGTGCTGCCAGTTAGTGCCATCCAAAAAGTGGCTGCTGTACTCCATTAGTGTCCTACTGGTGCCAAGCATTTTCCAGCACCTCTGCATTGTACCCTGCTGCGCTTTTTTGCAAAGCTATTTTAATAGCAAAGAGTGCTGCCAGTTAGTGCCATCCAAAAAGTGGCTGCTGTACTCCATTAGTGTCCCACTTATGCCAAGCAAGTCCCACCACCTCTGCATTGTACCCTGCTGCCCTATTTTGCAAAGCTATTTTAATAGCAAAGAGTACTGCCAATTAGTGCCATCCAAAAATGTGGCTGCTATACTCTATTAGTGTCCTACTGGTGCCAAGCATTTTCCAGCACCTCTGCATTGTACCCTGCTGCGCTTTTTTGCAAAGCTATTTTAATAGCAAACAGTGCTGCCAGTTAGTGCCATCCAAAAAGTGGCTGCTGTACTCCATTAGTGTCCCACTTATGCCAAGCAAGTCCCACCACCCTCTGCATTGTACCCTGCTGCCCTATTTTGCAAAGCTATTTTAATAGCAAAGAGTGCTGCCAGTTAGTGCCATCCAAAAAGTGGCTGCTATACTCCATTAGTGTCCTACTGGTGCCAAGCATTTTCCAGCACCTCTGCATTGTACCCTGCTGCCATTTTTTGCAAAGCTATTTTAATAGCAAAGAGTGCTGCGAGTTAGTGCCATCCAAAAAGTGGCTGCTATACTCCATTAATGTCCTACTGGTGCCAAGCATTTTCCAGCACCTCTGCATTGTACCCCTACTGCCCTTTTTTCAAAGCTATTTTAATAGCAAAGAGTGCTGCCAGTTAGTGCCATCCAAAAAGTGGCTGCTATACTCCATTAGTGTCCTACTGGTGCCAAGCATTTTCCAGCACCTCTGCATTGTACCCTGCTGCCCTTTTTTTGCAAAGCTATTTTTAATAGCAAAGAGTGCTGCCAGTTAGTGCCATCCAAAAAGTGGCTGCTATAACTCCATTAGTGTCCTACTGGTGCCAAGCATTTTCCAGCACCTCTGCATTGTACCCCTGCTGCCCTTTTTTTGCAAAGCTATTTTAATAGCAAAGAGTGCTGCCAATTAGTGCCATTCAAAAAGTGGCTGCTATACTCCATTAGTGTCCTACTGGTGCCAAGCATTTTCCAGCACCTCTGCATTGTACCTTGCTGCCCTTTTTTGCAAAGCTATTTTAATAGGAAAGAGTGCTGCCAGTTAGTGCCATCAAAAAAGTGGCTGCTATACTCCATTAGTGTCCTACTGGTGCCAAGCATTTTCCAGCACCTCTGCATTGTACCCTGCTGCCCTTTTTTTGCAAAGCTATTTTAATAGCAAAGAGTGCTGCCAGTTAGTGCCATCCAAAAAGTGGCTGCTGTACTCCATTAGTGTCCTACTGGTGCCAAGCATTTTCCAGCACCTCTGCATTGTACCCTGCTGCCCTTTTTTGCAAAGCTATTTTAATAGGAAAGAGTGCTGCCACTTAGTGCCATCTAAAAAGTGGCTGCTATACTCCATTAGTGTCCTACTTGGTGCCAAGCATTTTCCAGCACCTCTGCATTGTACCCCTGCTGCGCTTTTTTGCAAAGCTATTTTAATAGCAAAGAGTGCTTCCAGTTAGTGCCATCCAAAAAGTGGCTGCTGTACTCCATTAGTGTCCCACTTATGCCAAGCAAGTCCCACGACCTCTGCATTGTACCCTGCTGCCCTATTTTGCAAAGCTATTTTAATAGCAAAGAGTGCTGCCAGTTAGTGCCATCGAAAAAGTGGCTGCTATACCTCCATTAGTGTCCTACTGGTGCCCAAGCATTTTCCCAGCACCCTCTGCATTGTACCCTGCTGCCATTTTTTGCAAAGCTATTTTAATAGCAAAGAGTGCTGCCAGTTAGTGCCATCCAAAAAGTGGCTGCTATACTCCATTAATGTCCTACTGGTGCCAAGCATTTTCCAGCACCTCTGCATTGTACCCTACTGCCCTTTTTTCATAGCTATTTTAATAGCAAAGAGTGCTGCCAGTTTGTGCCATCCAAAAAGTGGCTGCTATACTCCATTAGTGTCCTACTGGTGCCAAGCATTTTCCAGCACCTCTGCATTGTACCCTGCTGCCCTTTTTTGCAAAGCTATTTTAATAGGAAAGAGTGCTGCCAGTTAGTGCCATCCAAAAAGTGGCTGCTATATTCCATTAGTGTCCTACTGGTGCCAAGCATTTTCCAGCACCTCTGCATTGTACCCTGCTGCCCTTTTTTGCAAAGCTATTTTAATAGCAAAGAGTGCTGCCAGTTAGTGCCATCCAAAAAGTGGCTGCTGTACTCCATTAGTGTCCTACTGGTGCCAAGCATTTTCCAGCACCTCTGCATTGTACCCTGTGGCGCTTTTTTGCAAAGCTATTTTAATAGCAAAGAGTGCTGCCAGTTAGTGCCATCCAAAAAGTGGCTGCTGTACTCCATTAGTGTCCTACTGGTGCCAAGCACTTTCCAGCACTTCTGCATTGTACCCTGCTGCCCTTTTTTGCAAAGCTATTTTAATAGGAAAGAGTGCTGCCAGTTAGTGCCATCCAAAAAGTGGCTGCTGTACTCCATTAGTGTCCTACTGGTGCCAAGCATTTTCCAGCACCTCTGCATTGTACCCTGCTGCCCTTTTTTGCAAAGCTATTTTAATAGGAAAGAGTGCTGCCACTTAGTGCCATCTAAAAAGTGGCTGCTATACTCCATTAGTGTCCTACTGGTGCCAAGCATTTTCCAGCACCTCTGCATTGTACCCTGCTGCGCTTTTTTGCAAAGCTATTTTAATAGCAAAGAGTGCTTCCAGTTAGTGCCATCCAAAAAGTGGCTGCTGTACTCCATTAGTGTCCCACTTATGCCAAGCAAGTCCCACGACCTCTGCATTGTACCCTGCTGCCCTATTTTGCAAAGCTATTTTAATAGCAAAGAGTGCTGCCAGTTAGTGCCATCGAAAAAGTGGCTGCTATACTCCATTAGTGTCCTACTGGTGCCAAGCATTTTCCAGCACCTCTGCATTGTACCCTGCTGCCCTTTTTTGCAAAGCTATTTTAATAGCAAAGAGTGCTGCCAGTTAGTGCCATCCAAAAAGTGGCTGCTGTACTCCATTAGTGTCCTACTGGTAACAAGCATTTTCCAGCACCTCTGCATTGTACCCTGCTGCGCTTTTTTGCAAAGCTAATTTAATAGCAAAGAGTGCTGCCACTTAGTGCCATCCAAAAAGTGGCTGCTGTACTCCATTAGTGTCTCACTTATGCCAAGCAAGTCCCACCACCTCTGCATTGTACCCTGCTGCCCTATTTTGCAAAGCTATTTTAATAGCAAAGAGTGCTGCCAGTTAGTGCCATCCAAAAAGTGGCTGCTATACTCCATTAGTGTCCTACTGGTGCCAAGCATTTTCCACCACCTCTGCATTGTACCCTGCTGCCCCTTTTTTTGCAAAGCTATTTTAATAGCAAAGAGTGCTGCCAGTTAGTGCCATCCAAAAAGTGGCTGCTATACTCCATTAGTGTCCTACTGGTGCCAAGCACTTTCCAGCACCTCTGCATTGTACCCTGCTGCCCTTTTTTTTCAAAGCTATTTTAATAGCAAAGAGTGCTGCCAATAAGTGCCATTCAAAAAGTGGCTGCTATACTCCATTAGTGTCCTACTGGTGCCAAGCATTTTCCAGCACCTCTGCATTGTACCATGCTGCCCTTTTTTGCAAATATATTTTAATAGGAAAGAGTGCTGCCAGTTAGTGCCATCCAAAAAGTGGCTGCTATACTCCATTAGTGTCCTACTGGTGCCAAGCATTTTCCAGCACCTCTGCATTGTACCCTGCTGCCCTTTTTTGCAAAGTTATTTTAATAGCAAAGAGTGCTGCCAGTTAGTGCCATCCAAAAAGTGGCTGCTGTACTCCATTAGTGTCCTACTGGTGCCAAGCATTTTCCAGCACCTCTGCATTGTACCCTGCTGCCCTTTTTTGCAAAGCTATTTTAATAGGAAAGAGTGCTGCCAGTTAGTGCCATCCAAAAAGTGGCTGCTATACTCCATTAGTGTCCTACTGGTGCCAAGCATTTTCCAGCACCTCTGCATTGTACCCTGCTGCGCTTTTTTGCAAAGCTATTTTAATAGCAAAGAGTGCTGCCAGTTAGTGCCATCCAAAAAGTGGCTGCTGTACTCCATTAGTGTCCCACTTATGCCAAGCAAGTCCCACCACCTCTGCATTGTACCCTGCTGCCCTATTTTGCAAAGCTATTTTAATAGCAAAGAGTGCTGCCAATTAGTGCCATCGAAAAAGTGGCTACTATACTCCATTAGTGTCCTACTGGTGCCAAGCATTTTCCAGCACCTCTGCATTGTACCCTGCTGCCCTTTTTTGCAAAGCTATTTTAATAGCAAAGAGTGCTGCCACTTGATGCCATCCAAAAAGTGGCTGCTGTACTCCATTAGTGTCCTACTGGTGCCAAGCATTTTCCAGCACCTCTGCATTGTACCCTACTGCCCTTTTTTGCAAAGCTATTTTAATAGCAAAGAGTGCTGTCAGTTAGTGCCATCCAAAAAGTGGCTGCTATACGCCATTAGTGTCATACTGGTGCCAATCATTTTCCAGCACCTCTGCATTGTAGCCTGCTGCCCTTTTTTGCAAAGCTATTTTAATAGCAGAGTGCTGCCACTTAGTGCCATCCAAAAAGTGGCTGCTGTACTTCATTAGTGTACCACTTGTGCCAAGCAAGTCCCACCACCTCTGCATTGTACCCTGCTGCCCTATTTTGCAAAGCTATTTTAATAGCAAAGAGTGCTGCCAGTTAGTGCCATCCAAAAAGTGGCTGCTATACTCTATTAGTGTCCTACTGGTGCCAAGCATTTTCCACCACCTCTGCATTGTACCCTGCTGCCCTTTTTTGCAAAGCTATTTTAATAGCAAAGAGTGCTGCCAGTTAGTGCCATCCAAAAAGTGGCTGCTATACTCCATTAGTGTCCTACTGGTGCCAAGCATTTTCCAGCACCTCTGCATTGTACCCTGCTGCCCTTTTTTTGCAAAGCTATTTTAATAGCAAAGAGTGCTGCCAGTTAGTGCCATCCAAAAAGTGGCTGCTATACTCCATTAGTGTCCTACTGGTGCCAAGCATTTTCCAGCACCTCTGCATTGTACCCTGCTGCCCTTTTTTGCAAAGCTATTTTAATAGGAAAGAGTGCTGCCAGTTAGTGCCATCCAAAAAGTGGCTGCTATACTCCATTAGTGTCCTACTGGTGCCAAGCATTTTCCAGCACCTCTGCATTGTACCCTGCTGCCCTTTTTTGCAAAGCTATTTTAATAGCAAAGAGTGCTTCCAGTTAGTGCCATCCAAAAAGTGGCTGCTGTACTCCATTAGTGTCCTACTGGTGCCAAGCATTTTCCAGCACCTCTGCATTGTACCCTGCTGCCCTTTTTTGCAAAGCTATTTTAATAGGAAAGAGTGCTGCCAGTTAGTGCCATCGAAAAAGTGGCTGCTGTACTCCATTAGTATCCCACTTGTGCCAAGCAAGTCCCACCACCTCTGCATTGTACCCTACTGCCCTTTTTTGCAAAGCTATTTTAATAGCAAATAGTGCTGCCAGTTAGTGCCATCCAAAAAGTGGCTGCTATACTCCATTAGTGTCCTACTGGTGCCAAGCATTTTCCAGCACCTCTGCATTGTACCCTGCTGCCCTTTTTTGCAAAGTTATTTTAATAGCAAAGAGTGCTGCCAGTTAGTGCCATCCAAAAAGTGGCTGCTATACTCCATTAGTGTCCTACTGGTGCCAAGCATTTTCCACCACCTCTGCATTGTACCCTGCTGCCCTATATTGCAAAGCTATTTTAATAGCAAAGAGTGCTGCCAGTTAGTGCCATCCAAAAAGTGGCTGCTATACTCCATTAGTGTCCTACTGGTGCCAAGCATTTTCCAGCACCTCTGCATTGTACCCTGCTGCCCTTTTTTGCAAAGTTATTTTAATAGCAAAGAGTGCTGCCAGTTAGTGCCATCCAAAAAGTGGCTGCTATACTCCATTAGTGTCCTACTGGTGCCAAGCATTTTCCAGCACCTCTGCATTGTACCTTGCTGCCCTTTTTTGCAAAGCTATTTTAATAGGAAAGAGTGCTGCCAGTTAGTGCCATCCAAAAAGTGGCTGCTATACTCCATTAGTGTCCTACTGGTGCCAAGCATTTTCCAGAACCTCTGCATTGTACCCTGCTGCCCTTTTTTGCAAAGCTATTTTAATAGCAAAGACTGCTGTCAGTTAGTGCCATCCAAAAAGTGGCTGCTATACTCCATTAGTGTCCTACTCGTGCCAAGCATTTTCCAGCACCTCTGCATTGTAGCCTGCTGCCCTTTTTTGCAAAGCTATTTTAATAGCAGAGTGCTGCCACTTAGTGCCATCCAAAAAGTGGCTGCTGTACTTCATTAGTGTACCACTTGTGCCAAGCAAGTCCCACCACCTCTGCATTGTACCCTGCTGCCCTTTTTTGCAAAGCTATTTTAATAGCAAAGAGTGCTGCCAGTTAGTGCCATCCAAAAAGTGGCTGCTATACTCCATTAGTGTCCTACTGGTGCCAAGCATTTTCCAGCACCTCTGCATTGTACCCTGCTGCCCTTTTTTGCAAAGCTATTTTAATAGCAAAGAGTGCTGCCAGTTAGTGCCATCCAAAAAGTGACTGCTATACTCCATTAGTGTCCTACTGGTGCCAAGCATTTTCCAGCACCTCTGCATTGTACCCTGCTGCCCTTTTTTGCAAAGCTATTTTAATAGCAAAGAGTGCTGCCAATTAGTGCCATTCAAAAAGTGGCTGCTATACTCCATTAGTGTCCTACTGGTGCCAAGCATTTTCCAGCACCTCTGCATTGTACCCTGCTGCCCTTTTTTGCAAAGCTATTTTAATAGGAAAGAGTGCTGCCAGTTAGTGCCATCCAAAAAGTGGCTGCTATACTCCATTAGTGTCCTACTGGTGCCAAGCATTTTCCAGCACCTCTGCATTGTACCCTGCTGCCCT